>NC_092728.1:30547558-30847558 GCF_047496885.1 Scyliorhinus torazame | reverse complement strand
TCGCTGTCTCTCTAACCCCTCACACTCTCTCTAACCCCTCGGTCTCTCTCTAACCCCTCGGTCTCTCTCTAACCCCTCGGTCTCTCTCTAACCACTCGCTCTCTCTCTAACCCCTCGCTCTCACTCTAACGCCTCGCACTCACTCTAACCCCTCCCTCTCTCTCTATCCCCTCGCTCTCACGCTAACCCCTCGCTCTCACTCTAACCCCTCGCACTCTCTCTAACCCCTTGCTCTCTCTCTAACCCCTCGCTCTCTCTCTAACCCCTCGCTCTCTCTCTAACCCCTCGCTCTCTCTCTAACCCCTCGCACTCTCTCTAACCCCTCGCTCTCTCTAACCCCTCGCTCTCTCTCTAACCTCTGGCTCTCACTCTAACCCCTGGCTCTCTATCTAACCACTTGCACTCTCTCTAACCCCTGGCTCTCACTCTAACCCCTCGCACACTCTCTAAACCCTCGCTCTCACTCTAACCCCTCGCACTCTCTGTAACCCCTCGCACTCTCTGTAACCCCTCGCACTCTCTGTAACCCCTCGCACTCTCTGTAACCCCTCGCACTCTCTGTAACCCCTCGCACTCTCTGTAACCCCTCGCACTCTCTGTAACCCCTCGCACTCTCTGTAACCCCTCGCACTCTCTGTAACCCCTCGCACTCTCTCGAACCCCTCGCACTCTCTCTAAACCATCGCACTGACTCTAAACCCTCGCACTCAATCTAACCCCTCACTCTCTCTCTAACCCCTCGCATTCTCTCTAACCCCTCACTCTCACTCTAACCCCTCGCCCTCTCTCTAACCCCCCGCTCTCTCTCTCTCTCTAACCCCTCGCTCTCTCATTAACCCCTCGCTCTCTCTCTAACCCCTCATCCTCACTCTAACCCCTCGCTCTCTCTCTAACCACTCGCACTCTCTCTAACCCCTCCCACTCTCTCTAACCCCTCGCACTCTCTCTAACCCCTCGCACTCACTCTAACCCCTCGCACTCACTGTAACCCCTCGTACTCACTCTAACCCCTCGCACTCACTCTAACCCCTCACTCTCTCTCTGACCCATCGCACTCACTCTAACCGCTCTCACTCAATCTAACCCCTCGCACTCACTCTAACCCCTCGCACTCTCTCTAACCCCTCGCACTCTCTCTAACCCCTCGCACTCACTCTAATCATTCGCACTCTCTCTAACCCCTCGTACTCTCTCTAACCCCTCGTTCTCACTCTAACCCCTCGCTCTCTCTCTAACCACTCGCAGTCTCTCTAACCCCTCGCACTCTCTCTAACCCCTCGCACTCACTCTAACCCCTCGCACTCACTGTAACCCCTCGTACTCACTCTAACCCCTCGCACTCACTCTGACCCCTCACTCTCTCTCTGACCCATCGCACTCACTCTAACCGCTCTCACTCACTCTAACCACTCGCACTCTCTCTAACCCCTCGCACTCTCTCTAACCCCTCACTCTCTCTCTAACCCCTCGCTCTCTCTAACCCCTCGCACTCACTCTAACCCATTGCTCTCTCTCTAACCCCTCGCACTCTCTCTAACCCCTCGCTCTCTCTAACCCCTCGCTCTCACTCTAACCCCTCGCTCTCACTCTAACCACTCGCACTCTCTCTAACCCCTCGCACTCACTCTAACCCACGCACTCTCTCTAACCGCTCGCACTCTCACTCTAACCCCTCGCACTCGCTCTAACCACTTGCACTCTCACTCTAACCCCTCGCACTCACTCTAACCCCTCGCACTCTCTCTAATCCCTCGCTCTCTCTCTAACCCCTCACCCTCACTCCAACACCTCGCTCACTCTAACCCCTCGCACTCACTCTAACCCCTCGCTCTCACTCTATCCCCTCGCTCTCTCTCTAACCCCTCGGTCTCCCTCTATCCCCTCACACTCTCTCTAACCCCTCGCACTCACTCTAACCACTCGCTGTCTCTCTAACCCCTCACACTCTATCTAACCCCTCGGTCTCTCTCTAACCCCTCGCTCTCTCTCTAACCCCTCGCTCTCTCTCTAACCCCTCGCTCTCACTCTAACCCCTGGCTCTCTATCTAACCACTCGCACTCTCTCTAACCCCTGGCTCTCTCTCTAAACACTCGCACTCACTCTAACTCCTCGCTCTCTCTCTAACCCCTCGCTCTCTCTCTAACCCCTCGCTCTCACTCTAACCCCTCGCTCTCACTCTAACCCCTCGCACTCTCTCTAACTCCTCGCACTCTCTCTAACCCCTCGCACTCTCTCTAACCCCTCGCACTCTCTGTAACCCCTCGCACTCTCTCGAACCCCTCACACTCTCTCTAATCCCTCGCACTCACTCTAACCCCTCGCACTCAATCTAACCCTTTGCTCCCTCTCTAATCACTCGCACGCTCTCTAACCCCTCGCACTCTCTCCAACCCCTCGCCCTCTCTCTAACCCCCCGCTCTCTCTCTCTCTCTAACCCCTCGCTCTCTCACTAAGCCTTCGCTCACTCTCTAACCCCTCGTTCTCACTCTAACCCCTCGCTCTCTCTCTAACCACTCGCACTCTCTCTAACCCCTCGCACTCTCTCTAACCCCTCGCACTCTCTCTAACCCCTCGCAGTCTCTCTAACCCCTCGCAATCACTCTAACTCCTCGCACTCACTCTAACCCCTCGCACTCACTCTAACGCCTCGCACTCACTCTAACCCCTCGCTCTCTCTCTATCCCCTCGCTCTCTCTCTAACCCCTCGGTCTCCCTCTATCCCCTCAAACTCTCTCTAACCCCTCGCTCTCACGCTAACCCCTCGCTCTCACTCTAACCCCTCGCACTCTCTCTAACCCCTTGCTCTCTCTCTAACCCCTCGCACTCTCTCCAACCCCTCGCACTCACTCTAACCCCTCGCTCTCTCTCTAACCCCTCGCACTCACTCTAACCGCTCTCACTCACTCTAACCGCTCTCACTCACTCTAACCCCTCGCACTCACTCTAACCCCTCGCACTCTCTCTAACCCCTCGCACTCTCTCTAACCCCTCGCACTCTCTCTAACCCCTCGCACTCACTCTAATCATTCGCACTCTCTCTAACACCTCACTCTCTCTCTAACCCCTCGCTCTCTCTAACCCCTCGCACTCACTCTAACCCTTTGCTCTCTCTCTAACCCCTCGCACTCTCTCTAACCCCTCGCTCTCTCTAACCCCTCGCGCTCACTCTAACCCCTCGCTCTCACTCTAACCACTCGCACTCTCTCTAACCCCTCGCACTCACTCTAACCCCACGCACTCTCTCTAACCGCTCGCACTCTCACTCTAACCCCTCGCACTCGCTCTAACCACTTGCACTCTCACTCTAACACCTCGCACTCACTCTAACCCCTCGCACTCTCTCTAACCCCTCGCTCTCTCTCTAACCCCTCACCCTCACTCTAACACCTCGCTCACTCTAACCCCTCGCACTCACTCTAAACCCTCGCTCTCTCTCTATCCCCTCGCTCTCTCTCTAACCCCTCGGTCTCCCTCTATCCCCTCACACTCTCTCTAACCCCTCGCACTCACTCTAACCACTCGCTGTCTCTCTAACCCCTCACACTCTCTCTAACCCCTCGGTCTCTCTCTAACCCCTCGGTCTCTCTCTAACCCCTCGGTCTCTCTCTAACCACTCGCTCTCTCTCTAACCCCTCGCTCTCACTCTAACGCCTCGCACTCACTCTAACCCCTCCCTCTCTCTCTATCCCCTCGCTCTCACGCTAACCCCTCGCTCTCACTCTAACCCCTCGCACTCTCTCTAACCCCTTGCTCTCTCCCTAACCCCTCGCTCTCTCTCTAACCCCTCGCTCTCTCTCTAACCCCTCGCTCTCTCTCTAACCCCTCGCACTCTCTCTAACCCCTCGCTCTCTCTAACCCCTCGCTCTCTCTCTAACCTCTGGCTCTCACTCTAACCCCTGGCTCTCTATCTAACCACTTGCACTCTCTCTAACCCCTGGCTCTCACTCTAACCCCTCGCACACTCTCTAAACCCTCGCTCTCACTCTAACCCCTCGCACTCTCTGTAACCCCTCGCACTCTCTGTAACCCCTCGCACTCTCTGTAACCCCTCGCACTCTCTGTAACCCCTCGCACTCTCTGTAACCCCTCGCACTCTCTGTAACCCCTCGCACTCTCTGTAACCCCTCGCACTCTCTGTAACCCCTCGCACTCTCTCGAACCCCTCGCACTCTCTCTAAACCATCGCACTGACTCTAAACCCTCGCACTCAATCTAACCCCTCACTCTCTCTCTAACCCCTCGCATTCTCTCTAACCCCTCACTCTCACTCTAACCCCTCGCCCTCTCTCTAACCCCCCGCTCTCTCTCTCTCTCTAACCCCTCGCTCTCTCATTAACCCCTCGCTCTCTCTCTAACCCCTCATCCTCACTCTAACCCCTCGCTCTCTCTCTAACCACTCGCACTCTCTCTAACCCCTCGCACTCTCTCTAACCCCTCGCACTCTCTCTAACCCCTCGCACTCACTCTAACCCCTCGCACTCACTGTAACCCCTCGTACTCACTCTAACCCCTCGCACTCACTCTAACCCCTCACTCTCTCTCTGACCCATCGCACTCACTCTAACCGCTCTCACTCACTCTAACCCCTCGCACTCACTCTAACCCCTCGCACTCTCTCTAACCCCTCGCACTCTCTCTAACCCCTCGCACTCACTCTAATCATTCGCACTCTCTCTAACCCCTCGTACTCTCTCTAACCCCTCGTTCTCACTCTAACCCCTCGCTCTCTCTCTAACCACTCGCAGTCTCTCTAACCCCTCGCACTCTCTCTAACCCCTCGCACTCACTCTAACCCCTCGCACTCACTGTAACCCCTCGTACTCACTCTAACCCCTCGCACTCACTCTGACCCCTCACTCTCTCTCTGACCCATCGCACTCACTCTAACCGCTCTCACTCACTCTAACCACTCGCACTCTCTCTAACCCCTCGCACTCTCTCTAACCCCTCACTCTCTCTCTAACCCCTCGCTCTCTCTAACCCCTCGCACTCACTCTAACCCATTGCTCTCTCTCTAACCCCTCGCACTCTCTCTAACCCCTCGCTCTCTCTAACCCCTCGCTCTCACTCTAACCCCTCGCTCTCACTCTAACCACTCGCACTCTCTCTAACCCCTCGCACTCACTCTAACCCACGCACTCTCTCTAACCGCTCGCACTCTCACTCTAACCCCTCGCACTCGCTCTAACCACTTGCACTCTCACTCTAACCCCTCGCACTCACTCTAACCCCTCGCACTCTCTCTAATCCCTCGCTCTCTCTCTAACCCCTCACCCTCACTCCAACACCTCGCTCACTCTAACCCCTCGCACTCACTCTAACCCCTCGCTCTCACTCTATCCCCTCGCTCTCTCTCTAACCCCTCGGTCTCCCTCTATCCCCTCGCTCTCTCTCTATCCCCTCGCTCTCTCTCTAACCCCTCGCACTCACTCTAACCACTCGCTGTCTCTCTAACCCCTCACACTCTATCTAACCCCTCGGTCTCTCTCTAACCCCTCGGTCTCTCTCTAACCACTCGCTCTCTCTCTAACCCCTCGCTCTCACTCTAACGCCTCGCACTCACTCTAACCCCTCGCTCTCTCTCTATCCCCTCGCTCTCTCTCTAACCCCTCGTTCTCCCTCTATCCCCTCAAACTCTCTCTAACCCCTCGCTCTCAGCTAACCCCTCGCTCTCACTCTAACCCCTCACACTCTCTCTAACCCCTCGCTCTCTCTCTAACCCCTCTCTCTCTCTCTAACCCCTCGCTCTCACTCTAACCCCTGGCTCTCTATCTAACCACTCGCACTCTCTCTAACCCCTGGCTCTCTCTCTAACCCCTGGCTCTCACTCTAACCCCTCGCTCTCTCTCTAACCCCTCTCTCTCTCTCTAACCCCTCGCTCTCACTCTAACCCCTGGCTCTCTATCTAACCACTCGCACTCTCTCTAACCCCTCACACTCTCTCTAACCCCTCGCTCTCTCTCTAACCCCTCTCTCTCTCTCTAACCCCTCGCTCTCACTCTAACCCCTGGCTCTCTATCTAACCACTCGCACACTCTCTAACCCCTCGCTCTCACTCTAACCCCTCGCACTCTCTCTAACCCCTCGCACTCCCTCTAACCCCTCGCACTCTCTCTAACCCCTCGCACTCTCTCTAACCCCTCGCACTCTCTGTAACCCCTCGCACTCTCTGTAACCCCTCGCACTCTCTGTAACCCCTCGCACTCTCTCGAACCCCTTGCACTCTCTCTCACCCCTCGCACTCTCTCTCACCCCTCGCACTCACTCTAAACCCTCGCACTCAATCTAACCCCTTGCTCCCTCTCTAATCACTCGCACTCTCTCTAACCCCTCACTCTCACTCTAACCCCTTGCACTCACTCTAACCCCTCACTCTCTCTCTAACCCCTCGCATTCTCTCTAACCCCTCACTCTCACTCTAACCCCTCGCCCTCTCTCTAACCCCCGCTCTCTCTCTCTCTCTAACCCCTCGCTCTCTCATTAACCCCTCGCTCTCTCTCTAACCCCTCGTTCTCACTCTAACCCCTCGTTCTCACTCTAACCCCTCGCTCTCTCTCTAACCCCTCGCTCTCTCATTAACCCCTCGCTCTCTCATTAACCCCTCGCTCTCTCTCTAACCCCTCGTTCTCACTCTAACCCCTCGCTCTCTCATTAACCCCTCGCTCTCTCTCTAACCCCTCGCACTCTCTCTAACCCCTCGCACTCTCTCTAACCCCTCGCACTCACTCTAACCCCTCGCACTCTCTGTAACCCCTCGCACTCTCTGTAACCCCTCGCACTCTCTGTAACCCCTCACACTCTCTCTAACCCCTCGCACTCTCTGTAACCCCTCGCACTCTCTGTAACCCCTCGCACTCTCTGTAACCCCTCGCACTCTCTCTAAACCCTCGCACTCTCTCTAAACCCTCGCACTCACTCTAAACCCTCGCACTCAATCTAACCCCTCACTCTCTCTCTAACCCCTCGCATTCTCTCTAACCCCCCGCTCTCTCTCTCTCTCTAACCCCTCGCTCTCTCATTAACCCCTCGCACTCACTCTAACCCCTCGCACTCACTGTAACCCCTCGTACTCACTCTAACCCCTCGCACTCACTCTAACCCCTCACTCTCTCTCTGACCCATCGCACTCACTCTAACCGCTCTCACTCACTCTAACCCCTCGCACTCTCTCTAACCCCTCGCACTCTCTCTAACCCCTCGCTCTCACTCTAACCCCTCGCACTCACTCTAACCCCTCGTTCTCCCTCTATCCCCTCAAACTCTCTCTAACCCTTCGCTCTCACGCTAACCCCTCGCTCTCACTCTAACCCCTCGCACTCTCTCTAACCCCTCGCTCTCTCTCTAACCCCTCGCTCTCTCTCTAACCCCTCGCTCTCACTCTAACCCCTGGCTCTCTATCTAACCACTCGCACTCTCTCTAACCCCTGGCTCTCACTCTAACCCCTCGCACACTCTCTAACCCCTCGCTCTCACTCTAACCCCTCGCACTCTCTCTAACCCCTCGCACACTCTCTAACCCCTCGCACTCTCTCTAACCCCTCGCACTCTCTCTAACCCCTCGCACTCTCTGTAACCCCTCGCACTCTCTGTAACCCCTCACACTCTCTGTAACCCCTCGCACTCTCTCGAACCCCTCGCACTCTCTCTCACCCCTCGCACTCACTCTAAACCCTCGCACTCAATCTAACCCCTTGCTCCCTCTCTAATCACTCGCACTCTCTCTAACCCCCCACTCTCACTCTAACCCCTTGCACTCACTCTAACCCCTCACTCTCTCTCTAACCCCTCGCATTCTCTCTAACCCCTCACTCTCACTCTAACCCCTCGCCCTCTCTCTAACCCCCGCTCTCTCTCTCTCTCTAACCCCTCGCTCTCTCATTAACCCCTCGCTCTCTCTCTAACCCCTCGTTCTCACTCTAACCCCTCGCTCTCTCTCTAACCCCTCGCTCTCTCATTAACCCCTCGCTCTCTCTCTAACCCCTCGTTCTCACTCTAACCCCTCGCTCTCTCATTAACCCCTCGCTCTCTCTCTAACCCCTCGCACTCTCTCTAACCCCTCGCACTCTCTCTAACCCCTCGCACTCACTCTAACCCCTCGCACTCACTGTAACCCCTCGTACTCACTCTAACCCCTCGCACTCACTCTAACCCCTCACTCTCTCTCTGACCCATCGCACTCACTTTAACCCCTCGCTCGCTCTCTAACCCCTCGCACTCACTCTCACCCCTCGCTCTCTCTCTAACCCCTCGCACTCTCTCTAACCCCTCGCACTCTCTCTAACCCCTCGCTCTCTCTCTAACCCCTCGCTCTCTCTCTAACCCCTCGCACTCTCTCTAACCCCTCGCACTCTCTCTAACCACTCGCACTCTCTCTAAGCCCTCGCACTCACTCTAACCATTCGCACTCTCTCTAACCCCTCACTCTCTCTCTAACCCCTCGCTCTCTCTAACCCCTCGCACTCACTCTAACCCTTTGCTCTCTCTCTAACCCCTCGCACTCTCTCTAACCCCTCGCTCTCTCTAACCCCTCGCTCTCACTCTAACCCCTCGCACTCTCTCTAACGCCTCGCACTCACTCTAACCCCAGCACTCTCTCTAACCGCTCGCAGTCTCACTCTAACCCCTCGCACTTGCTCTAACCACTTGCATTCTCACACTCACCCCTCGCACTCACTCTAACCCCTCGCACTCTCTCTAACCCCTCGCACTCTCTCTAACCCCTCGCACTCTCTGTAACCCCTCGCACTCTATGTAACCCCTCGCACTCTCTCTAACCCCTCGCTCTCAATCTAACCCCTCGCACTCACTCTAACCCCTCGCACTCATTCTAACCCCTTGCTCTCACTCTCACCCCTCACTCTCACTCTAACCCCTCGCACTCTCTCTAACCCCTCGCTCTCACACTAACCCCTCGTTCTCTCTCTATCCCCTCGTTCTCTCTCTAGCACCTCGCACTCTCTCCAACCCCTCGCACTCACTCTAACCCCTCGCTCTCTCTCTAACCCCTCGCACTCTCTCTAACCCCTCGCTCTCACTCTAACCCCTCGCACTCACTCTAACCCCGCGCACTCTCTCTAACCCCTCGCACTCTCACTCTAACCCCTCGCACTCACGCTAACCCCTCGCACTCACTCTAACCCCTCGCACTCACTCTAACCCCTCTCTCTCTCTCTCTAACCCCTCGCACTCGCTCCAACCCCTCGCACTCGCTCCAACCCCTCACTCTCACTCTAACCCCTTGCACTCACTCTAACCCCTCACTCTCTCTCTAACCCCTCGCATTCTCTCTAACCCCTCACTCTCACTCTAACCCCTCGCCCTCTCTCTAACCCCCGCTCTCTCTCTCTCTCTAACCCCTCGCTCTCTCATTAACCCCTCGCTCTCTCTCTAACCCCTCGTTCTCACTCTAACCCCTCGTTCTCACTCTAACCCCTCGCTCTCTCTCTAACCCCTCGCTCTCTCATTAACCCCTCGCTCTCTCATTAACCCCTCGCTCTCTCTCTAACCCCTCGTTCTCACTCTAACCCCTCGCTCTCTCATTAACCCCTCGCTCTCTCTCTAACCCCTCGCACTCTCTCTAACCCCTCGCACTCTCTCTAACCCCTCGCACTCACTCTAACCCCTCGCACTCTCTGTAACCCCTCGCACTCTCTGTAACCCCTCGCACTCTCTGTAACCCCTCACACTCTCTCTAACCCCTCGCACTCTCTGTAACCCCTCGCACTCTCTGTAACCCCTCGCACTCTCTGTAACCCCTCGCACTCTCTCTAAACCCTCGCACTCTCTCTAAACCCTCGCACTCACTCTAAACCCTCGCACTCAATCTAACCCCTCACTCTCTCTCTAACCCCTCGCATTCTCTCTAACCCCCCGCTCTCTCTCTCTCTCTAACCCCTCGCTCTCTCATTAACCCCTCGCACTCACTCTAACCCCTCGCACTCACTGTAACCCCTCGTACTCACTCTAACCCCTCGCACTCACTCTAACCCCTCACTCTCTCTCTGACCCATCGCACTCACTCTAACCGCTCTCACTCACTCTAACCCCTCGCACTCTCTCTAACCCCTCGCACTCTCTCTAACCCCTCACTCTCTCTCTAACCCCTCGCTCTCACTCTAACCCCTCGCACTCACTCTAACCCCTCGTTCTCCCTCTATCCCCTCAAACTCTCTCTAACCCTTCGCTCTCACGCTAACCCCTCGCTCTCACTCTAACCCCTCGCACTCTCTCTAACCCCTCGCTCTCTCTCTAACCCCTCGCTCTCTCTCTAACCCCTCGCTCTCACTCTAACCCCTGGCTCTCTATCTAACCACTCGCACTCTCTCTAACCCCTGGCTCTCACTCTAACCCCTCGCACACTCTCTAACCCCTCGCTCTCACTCTAACCCCTCGCACTCTCTCTAACCCCTCGCACACTCTCTAACCCCTCGCACTCTCTCTAACCCCTCGCACTCTCTCTAACCCCTCGCACTCTCTGTAACCCCTCGCACTCTCTGTAACCCCTCACACTCTCTGTAACCCCTCGCACTCTCTCGAACCCCTCGCACTCTCTCTCACCCCTCGCACTCACTCTAAACCCTCGCACTCAATCTAACCCCTTGCTCCCTCTCTAATCACTCGCACTCTCTCTAACCCCCCACTCTCACTCTAACCCCTTGCACTCACTCTAACCCCTCACTCTCTCTCTAACCCCTCGCATTCTCTCTAACCCCTCACTCTCACTCTAACCCCTCGCCCTCTCTCTAACCCCCGCTCTCTCTCTCTCTCTAACCCCTCGCTCTCTCATTAACCCCTCGCTCTCTCTCTAACCCCTCGTTCTCACTCTAACCCCTCGCTCTCTCTCTAACCCCTCGCTCTCTCATTAACCCCTCGCTCTCTCTCTAACCCCTCGTTCTCACTCTAACCCCTCGCTCTCTCATTAACCCCTCGCTCTCTCTCTAACCCCTCGCACTCTCTCTAACCCCTCGCACTCTCTCTAACCCCTCGCACTCACTCTAACCCCTCGCACTCACTGTAACCCCTCGTACTCACTCTAACCCCTCGCACTCACTCTAACCCCTCACTCTCTCTCTGACCCATCGCACTCACTTTAACCCCTCGCTCGCTCTCTAACCCCTCGCACTCACTCTCACCCCTCGCTCTCTCTCTAACCCCTCGCACTCTCTCTAACCCCTCGCACTCTCTCTAACCCCTCGCTCTCTCTCTAACCCCTCGCTCTCTCTCTAACCCCTCGCACTCTCTCTAACCCCTCGCACTCTCTCTAACCACTCGCACTCTCTCTAAGCCCTCGCACTCACTCTAACCATTCGCACTCTCTCTAACCCCTCACTCTCTCTCTAACCCCTCGCTCTCTCTAACCCCTCGCACTCACTCTAACCCTTTGCTCTCTCTCTAACCCCTCGCACTCTCTCTAACCCCTCGCTCTCTCTAACCCCTCGCTCTCACTCTAACCCCTCGCACTCTCTCTAACGCCTCGCACTCACTCTAACCCCAGCACTCTCTCTAACCGCTCGCAGTCTCACTCTAACCCCTCGCACTTGCTCTAACCACTTGCATTCTCACACTCACCCCTCGCACTCACTCTAACCCCTCGCACTCTCTCTAACCCCTCGCACTCTCTCTAACCCCTCGCACTCTCTGTAACCCCTCGCACTCTATGTAACCCCTCGCACTCTCTCTAACCCCTCGCTCTCAATCTAACCCCTCGCACTCACTCTAACCCCTCGCACTCATTCTAACCCCTTGCTCTCACTCTCACCCCTCACTCTCACTCTAACCCCTCGCACTCTCTCTAACCCCTCGCTCTCACACTAACCCCTCGTTCTCTCTCTATCCCCTCGTTCTCTCTCTAGCACCTCGCACTCTCTCCAACCCCTCGCACTCACTCTAACCCCTCGCTCTCTCTCTAACCCCTCGCACTCTCTCTAACCCCTCGCTCTCACTCTAACCCCTCGCACTCACTCTAACCCCGCGCACTCTCTCTAACCCCTCGCACTCTCACTCTAACCCCTCGCACTCACGCTAACCCCTCGCACTCACTCTAACCCCTCGCACTCACTCTAACCCCTCTCTCTCTCTCTCTAACCCCTCGCACTCGCTCCAACCCCTCGCACTCGCTCCAACCCCTCGCACTCACTCTAACCACTCGCACTCTCACTAACCCCTCGCACTCACTCTAACCCCGCGCACTCTCTCTAACCGCTCGCACTCTCTCTAACCGCTCGCACTCTCTCTAACCGCTCGCACTCTCACTAACCCCTCGCACTCACTCTAACCCCGCGCACTCTCTCTAACCCCTCGCACTCTCACTCTAACCCCTCGCACTCACGCTAACCCCTCGCACTCACTCTAACCCCTCGCACTCACTCTAACCCCTCTCTCTCTCTCTCTAACCCCTCGCACTCTCTCCAACCCCTCGCCCTTACTCTAACCACTCGCTCTCTAACCGCTCGCACTCTCACTAACCCCTCGCACTCGCTCTAACCCCTTGCTCTCTCACTCTAACCGCTCGCACTCACTTTAACCCCTCGCACACTCTCTATCCCCTCGCACTCTCTGTAACCCCTCGCACTCTCTCTAACCCCTCGCACTCTCTCTAACCCCTCGCTCTCTATCTAACCCCTCGCTCTCTCTCTAACCCCTCGCTCTCTCTCTAACCCCTCGCTCTCTCTCTAACCCCTCGCACTCTCTTTAACCCCTCGCTCTCTCTCTAACCCCTCGCTCCCTCTCTAACCACTCGCACTCTCTCTAACCCCTCGCTCTCACTCTAACCCCTTGCTCTCACTCTAACCCCTCACTCTCTCTCTAATCCCTCGCACTCTCTCTAACCCCTCGCTCTCACTCTAACCCCTCGCTCTCTCTCTAACCCCCCCGCTCTCTCTCTCTAACCCCTCGCTCTCACTCTAACCCCTCACTCTCTCTCTAACCCCCCGCTCTCTCTCTCTCTAACCCCTCGCTCTCTCTCTAACCCTTTGCTCTCTCTCTAACCCCTCGCACTCTCTCTAACCCCTCGCTCTCTCTAACCCCTCGCTCTCACTCTAACCCCTCACACTCTCTCTAACGCCTCGCACTCACTCTCACCCCAGCACTCTCTCTAACCGCTCGCAGTCTCACTCTAACCCCTCGCACTTGCTCTAACCACTTGCACTCTCACACTCACCCCTCGCACTCACTCTAACCCCTCGCACTCTCTCTAACCCCTCGCACTCTCTCTAACCCCTCGCACTCTCAGTAACGCCTCGCACTCTATGTAACCCCTCGCACTCTCTCTAACCCCTCGCACTCTCACTCTAACCCCTCGCTCGCTCTCTAACCCCTCGCACTCTCTCTAACCCCTCGCACTCACTCTAACCCCTCACTCTCTCTCTCTAACCCCTCGCACTCTCTCTAACCCCTCGCTCTCTCTCTAACCCCTCGCTCTCTCTCTAACCCCTCGCACTCTCTCTAACCCCTCGCACTCTCTCTAACCACTCGCACTCTCTCTAAGCCCTCGCACTCACTCTAACCATTCGCACTCTCTCTAACCCCTCACTCTCTCTCTAACCCCTCGCTCTCTCTAACCCCTCGCACTCACTCTAACCCTTTGCTCTCTCTCTAACCCCTCGCACTCTCTCTAACCCCTCGCTCTCTCTAACCCCTCGCTCTCACTCTAACCCCTCGCACTCTCTCTAACGCCTCGCACTCACTCTAACCCCAGCACTCTCTCTAACCGCTCGCAGTCTCACTCTAACCCCTCGCACTTGCTCGAACCACTTGCATTCTCACACTCACCCCTCGCACTCACTCTAACCCCTCGCACTCTCTCTAACCCCTCGCACTCTCTCTAACCCCTCGCACTCTCTGTAACCCCTCGCACTCTATGTAACCCCTCGCACTCTCTCTAACCCCTCGCTCTCAATCTAACCCCTCGCACTCACTCTAACCCCTCGCACTCATTCTAACCCCTTGCTCTCACTCTCACCCCTCACTCTCACTCTAACCCCTCGCACTCTCTCTAACCCCTCGCTCTCACACTAACCCCTCGTTCTCTCTCTATCCCCTCGTTCTCTCTCTAGCACCTCGCACTCTCTCCAACCCCTCGCACTCACTCTAACCCCTCGCTCTCTCTCTAACCCCTCGCACTCTCTCTAACCCCTCGCTCTCACTCTAACCCCTCGCACTCACTCTAACCCCGCGCACTCTCTCTAACCCCTCGCACTCTCACTCTAACCCCTCGCACTCACGCTAACCCCTCGCACTCACTCTAACCCCTCGCACTCACTCTAACCCCTCTCTCTCTCTCTCTAACCCCTCGCACTCGCTCCAACCCCTCGCACTCGCTCCAACCCCTCGCACTCACTCTAACCACTCGCACTCTCACTAACCCCTCGCACTCACTCTAACCCCGCGCACTCTCTCTAACCGCTCGCACTCTCTCTAACCGCTCGCACTCTCTCTAACCGCTCGCACTCTCACTAACCCCTCGCACTCACTCTAACCCCGCGCACTCTCTCTAACCCCTCGCACTCTCACTCTAACCCCTCGCACTCACGCTAACCCCTCGCACTCACTCTAACCCCTCGCACTCACTCTAACCCCTCTCTCTCTCTCTCTAACCCCTCGCACTCTCTCCAACCCCTCGCCCTTACTCTAACCACTCGCTCTCTAACCGCTCGCACTCTCACTAACCCCTCGCACTCGCTCTAACCCCTTGCTCTCTCACTCTAACCGCTCGCACTCACTTTAACCCCTCGCACACTCTCTATCCCCTCGCACTCTCTGTAACCCCTCGCACTCTCTCTAACCCCTCGCACTCTCTCTAACCCCTCGCACTCTCTCTAACCCCTCGCTCTCTATCTAACCCCTCGCTCTCTCTCTAACCCCTCGCTCTCTCTCTAACCCCTCGCTCTCTCTCTAACCCCTCGCACTCTCTTTAACCCCTCGCTCTCTCTCTAACCCCTCGCTCCCTCTCTAACCACTCGCACTCTCTCTAACCCCTCGCTCTCACTCTAACCCCTTGCTCTCACTCTAACCCCTCACTCTCTCTCTAATCCCTCGCACTCTCTCTAACCCCTCGCTCTCACTCTAACCCCTCGCTCTCTCTCTAACCCCCCCGCTCTCTCTCTCTAACCCCTCGCTCTCACTCTAACCCCTCACTCTCTCTCTAACCCCCCGCTCTCTCTCTCTCTAACCCCTCGCTCTCTCTCTAACCCTTTGCTCTCTCTCTAACCCCTCGCACTCTCTCTAACCCCTCGCTCTCTCTAACCCCTCGCTCTCACTCTAACCCCTCACACTCTCTCTAACGCCTCGCACTCACTCTCACCCCAGCACTCTCTCTAACCGCTCGCAGTCTCACTCTAACCCCTCGCACTTGCTCTAACCACTTGCACTCTCACACTCACCCCTCGCACTCACTCTAACCCCTCGCACTCTCTCTAACCCCTCGCACTCTCTCTAACCCCTCGCACTCTCAGTAACGCCTCGCACTCTATGTAACCCCTCGCACTCTCTCTAACCCCTCGCA
The DNA here is from genome assembly GCF_047496885.1 of Scyliorhinus torazame. Classification (NCBI taxonomy): domain Eukaryota; kingdom Metazoa; phylum Chordata; class Chondrichthyes; order Carcharhiniformes; family Scyliorhinidae; genus Scyliorhinus; species Scyliorhinus torazame. The sequence continues at coordinate 30,832,055 of NC_092728.1, read as the reverse complement.
CTCTCACTCTAACCCCTCGCACTCACGCTAACCCCTCGCACTCTCTCTAACCCCTCGCACTCACTCTAACCCCTCTCTCTCTCTCTCTAACCCCTCGCACTCTCTCGAACCCCTCGCACTCACTCTAACCACTCGCTCTCTAACCGCTCGCACTCTCACTAACCCCTCGCACTCGCTCTAACCCCTTGCTCTCTCACTCTAACCCCTCGCACTCACTTTAACCCCTCGCACACTCTCTAACCCCTCGCACTCTCTGTAACCCCTCGCACTCTCTCCAACCCCTCGCACTCTCTCGAACCCCTCGCTCTCTCTCTAACCCCTCGCTCTCTCTCTAACCCCTCGCTCTCTCTCTAACCCCTCGCACTCTCTTTAACCCCTCGCTCTCTCTCTAACCCCTCGCTCCCTCTCTAACCACTCGCACTCTCTCTAACCCCTCGCTCTCACTCTAACCCCTTGCTCTCACTCTAACCCCTCACTCTCTCTCTAATCCCTCGCACTCTCTCTAACCCCTCGCTCTCACTCTAACCCCTCGCTCTCTCTCTAACCCCCCGCTCTCTCTCTCTCTAACCCGTCGCTCTCACTCTAACCCCTCACTCTCTCTCTAACCCCCCGCTCTCTCTCTCTCTAACCCCTCGCTCTCTCTCTAACCCCTCGCTCTCTCTCTAACCTCTCGTTCTCCCTCTAACCCCTCGCACTCTCTGTAACCACTCGCTCTCACTCTAACCCCTCGCTCTCAGTCTAACCCCTCACACTCACTCTAACCCCTCGCACTTACTCTAACCCCCCGCACTCGCTCTAACCTCTCGCACTCACTCTAACGCCTCACTCTCTCTCTGACCCCTCGCACTCACTCTAACCCCTCGCTCGCTCTCTCTAACCCCTCGCACTCTCTCTAACCCCTCGCACTCTCTCCAACGCCTCGCACTCTCTCCAACCCCTCGCACTCTCTCCAACCCCTCGCACTCACTCTAACCCCTCGCTCTCTCTCTAACCTCTCGCACTCATTCTAACCCCTCGCTCTCACTCTAACCCCTCGCAGTCACTCTAACCCCTCGCACTCACTCTAACCCCTCGCTCTCTAACCGCTTGCACTCTCACTAACCCCTCGCACTCACTCTAACCCCTCACTCTCTCTTTAACCCCTCAAACTCTCTCTCTCTAACCCCTCGCTCTCTCTCGAACCCCTCGCTCTCTCTAACCTCTCGTTCTCCCTCTAACCCCTCGCTCTCTCACTCACCCCTCGCTCTCACTCTAACCCCTCGCTCTCTCTCTAACCACTCGCTCTCTCTCTCTAAGCACTCGCACTCTCTCCAACCCCTCGCACTCACTCTAACCCCTCGCTCTCTCTCTAACCCCTCGCACTCTCTCTAACCCCTCGCTCTCACTCTAACCCCTCGCACTCACTCTAACCCCGCGCACTCTCTCTAACCCCTCGCACTCTCACTCTAACCCCTCGCACTCACGCTAACCCCTCGCACTCACTCTAACCCCTCGCACTCACTCTAACCCCTCTCTCTCTCTCTCTAACCCCTCGCACTCGCTCCAACCCCTCGCACTCGCTCCAACCCCTCGCACTCACTCTAACCACTCGCACTCTCACTAACCCCTCGCACTCACTCTAACCCCGCGCACTCTCTCTAACCGCTCGCACTCTCTCTAACCGCTCGCACTCTCTCTAACCGCTCGCACTCTCACTAACCCCTCGCACTCACTCTAACCCCGCGCACTCTCTCTAACCCCTCGCACTCTCACTCTAACCCCTCGCACTCACGCTAACCCCTCGCACTCACTCTAACCCCTCGCACTCACTCTAACCCCTCTCTCTCTCGCTCTAACCCCTCGCACTCTCTCCAACCCCTCGCCCTTACTCTAACCACTCGCTCTCTAACCGCTCGCACTCTCACTAACCCCTCGCACTCGCTCTAACCCCTTGCTCTCTCACTCTAACCGCTCGCACTCACTTTAACCCCTCGCACACTCTCTATCCCCTCGCACTCTCTGTAACCCCTCGCACTCTCTCTAACCCCTCGCACTCTCTCTAACCCCTCGCACTCTCTCTAACCCCTCGCTCTCTATCTAACCCCTCGCTCTCTCTCTAACCCCTCGCTCTCTCTCTAACCCCTCGCTCTCTCTCTAACCCCTCGCACTCTCTTTAACCCCTCGCTCTCTCTCTAACCCCTCGCTCCCTCTCTAACCACTCGCACTCTCTCTAACCCCTCGCTCTCACTCTAACCCCTTGCTCTCACTCTAACCCCTCACTCTCTCTCTAATCCCTCGCACTCTCTCTAACCCCTCGCTCTCACTCTAACCCCTCGCTCTCTCTCTAACCCCCCCGCTCTCTCTCTCTAACCCCTCGCTCTCACTCTAACCCCTCACTCTCTCTCTAACCCCCCGCTCTCTCTCTCTCTAACCCCTCGCTCTCTCTCTAACCCTTTGCTCTCTCTCTAACCCCTCGCACTCTCTCTAACCCCTCGCTCTCTCTAACCCCTCGCTCTCACTCTAACCCCTCACACTCTCTCTAACGCCTCGCACTCACTCTCACCCCAGCACTCTCTCTAACCGCTCGCAGTCTCACTCTAACCCCTCGCACTTGCTCTAACCACTTGCACTCTCACACTCACCCCTCGCACTCACTCTAACCCCTCGCACTCTCTCTAACCCCTCGCACTCTCTCTAACCCCTCGCACTCTCAGTAACGCCTCGCACTCTATGTAACCCCTCGCACTCTCTCTAACCCCTCGCACTCTCACTCTAACCCCTCGCACTCACGCTAACCCCTCGCACTCTCTCTAACCCCTCGCACTCACTCTAACCCCTCTCTCTCTCTCTCTAACCCCTCGCACTCTCTCGAACCCCTCGCACTCACTCTAACCACTCGCTCTCTAACCGCTCGCACTCTCACTAACCCCTCGCACTCGCTCTAACCCCTTGCTCTCTCACTCTAACCCCTCGCACTCACTTTAACCCCTCGCACACTCTCTAACCCCTCGCACTCTCTGTAACCCCTCGCACTCTCTCCAACCCCTCGCACTCTCTCGAACCCCTCGCTCTCTCTCTAACCCCTCGCTCTCTCTCTAACCCCTCGCTCTCTCTCTAACCCCTCGCACTCTCTTTAACCCCTCGCTCTCTCTCTAACCCCTCGCTCCCTCTCTAACCACTCGCACTCTCTCTAACCCCTCGCTCTCACTCTAACCCCTTGCTCTCACTCTAACCCCTCACTCTCTCTCTAATCCCTCGCACTCTCTCTAACCCCTCGCTCTCACTCTAACCCCTCGCTCTCTCTCTAACCCCCCGCTCTCTCTCTCTCTAACCCGTCGCTCTCACTCTAACCCCTCACTCTCTCTCTAACCCCCCGCTCTCTCTCTCTCTAACCCCTCGCTCTCTCTCTAACCCCTCGCTCTCTCTCTAACCTCTCGTTCTCCCTCTAACCCCTCGCACTCTCTGTAACCACTCGCTCTCACTCTAACCCCTCGCTCTCAGTCTAACCCCTCACACTCACTCTAACCCCTCGCACTTACTCTAACCCCCCGCACTCGCTCTAACCTCTCGCACTCACTCTAACGCCTCACTCTCTCTCTGACCCCTCGCACTCACTCTAACCCCTCGCTCGCTCTCTCTAACCCCTCGCACTCTCTCTAACCCCTCGCACTCTCTCCAACGCCTCGCACTCTCTCCAACCCCTCGCACTCTCTCCAACCCCTCGCACTCACTCTAACCCCTCGCTCTCTCTCTAACCTCTCGCACTCATTCTAACCCCTCGCTCTCACTCTAACCCCTCGCAGTCACTCTAACCCCTCGCACTCACTCTAACCCCTCGCTCTCTAACCGCTTGCACTCTCACTAACCCCTCGCACTCACTCTAACCCCTCACTCTCTCTTTAACCCCTCAAACTCTCTCTCTCTAACCCCTCGCTCTCTCTCGAACCCCTCGCTCTCTCTAACCTCTCGTTCTCCCTCTAACCCCTCGCTCTCTCACTCACCCCTCGCTCTCACTCTAACCCCTCGCTCTCTCTCTAACCACTCGCTCTCTCTCTCTAAGCACTCGCACTCTCTCTAACCTCTCGCACTCACGCTAACCCCTCACTCTCTCTCTGACCCCTCGTACTCACTCTGACCCCTCGCTCACTCTCTCTAACCCCTCGCACTCTCTCTAACCCCTCGCACTCTCTCTAACCCCTCGCACTCTCTCTAACCCCTCGCTTTCTCTCTAACCCCTAGCACTCTCTGTAACCCCTCGCACTCTCTCTAACCCCTCGCACTCTCTCTAACCCCTCGCACTCTCTCTAACCCCTCGCACTCTCTCTAACCCCTCGCACTCTCTCTAACCCCTCGCACTCTCTCTAACCCCTCGCACTCTCTCTAACCCCTCACTCTCAGCTAACCCCTTGCTCTCACTCTAACCCCTCGCTCGCTCTCTCTAACCCCTCGCACTCACTCTAACCCCTAGCACTCTCTCTAACCCCTCGCACTCTCTCTAACCCCTCGCACTCTCTCTAACCCCTCGCACTCTCTCTAACCCCTCACTCTCAGCTAACCCCTAGCACTCTCTCTAACCCCTCGCACTCTCTCAAACCCCTCGCACTCTCTCTAACCCCTCGCACTCTCTCTAACCCCTCACTCTCAGCTAACCCCTTGCTCTCACTCTAACCCCTCGCTCGCTCTCTCTAACCCCTCGCACACTCTCTAACCCCTCGCACACTCTCTAACCCCTCGCACACTCTCTAACCCCTCGCACTCTCTCTAACCCCTCGCACTCTCTAACCCCTCGCACTCTCTAACCCCTCGCACTCTCTCTAACCCCTCGCACTCTCTCTAACCCCTCACACTCTCTCTAACCCCTCGCTCTCTCTCAAGCCCCTCGCTCTCTCACAAACCCCTCGCTCTCTCACAAACCCCTCGCACTCACTCTAACTCCTCGCACTCACTCTAACCCCTCGCACTCACTCTAACCCCTCGCACTCACTCTAACCCTTCGCACTCACTCTCACCCCTCGCACTCACTCTAACCCCTCGTTCTCTCTCTAACCCCTCGCACACTCTCCAACCCCACGCACTCACTCTAACCCCTCGCTCTCTCCCTAACCCCTCGCACTCACTCTAAACCCTCGCACTCACTCTAACCCCTCGCTCTCACTCTAATCACTCACTTTCTCTCTAAACCCTTACACTCCCTCTAACCCCTCGCACTCACTCTAACCCCTCGCTCTCACTCTAATCACTCACTTTCTCTCTAAACCCTTACACTCTCTCTAACCCCTCGCTCACTCTAACCCCTCGCACTCTCTCTATCCCCTCGCTCTCTCTCCAACCCCTCGGTCTCCCTCTATCCCCTCACATTCTCTCTAACCCCTCGCACTCACTCTAACCCCTCGCTGTCTCTCTAACCCCTCGGTCTCTCTCTAACCACTCGCTCTCTATCTAACCCCTCGCTCTCACTCTAACCCCTCGGTCTCCCTCTATCCCCTCACACTCTCTCTAACCCCTCACACTCTCTCTAACCCCTCGGTCTCACTCTAGCCCCTCGCACTCTCTCTAACCCCTCGCTCTCTCTCTAAACACTCGCACTCTCTCTAACCCCTCGCTCTCTCTCTAACCCCTCGCTCTCTCTCTAACCCCTCGCTCTCACTCTAACCCCTCGCTCTCACTCTAACACCTCGCACTCTCTCTAACTCCTCGCACTCCCTCTAACCCCTCGCTCTCACTCTAACCCCTCGCACTCTCTCTAACCCCTCGCACTCTCTCTAACCCCTCGCACTCTCTGTAACCCCTCGCACTCTCTCGAACCCCTCACACTCTCTCTAATCCCTCGCACTCACTCTAACCCCTCGCACTCAATCTAACCCTTTGCTCCCTCTCTAATCACTCGCACTCTCTCTAACCCCTCGCACTCTCTCCAACCCCTCGCCCTCTCTCTAACCCCCCACCCTCTATCTCTCTCTAACCCCTCGCTCTCTCATAAATCCTTCGCTCACTCTCTAACCCCTCGTTCTCACTCTAACCCCTCGCTCTCTCTCTAACCTCTCACACTCTCTCTAACCACTCGCACTCTCTCTAACCCCTCGCACTCTCTCTAACCCCTCGCACTCTCTCTAACCCCTCGCAGTCTCTCTAACGCCTCGCACTCACTCTAACCCCTCGCACTCGATCTAACCTCTCGCACTCACTCTAACCCCTCACTCTCTCTCTGATTCCTCGCACTCACTTTAACCCCTCGCTCGCTCTCTAACCCCTCGCACTCACTCTAACCCCTCACTCTCTCTCTAACCCCTCGCACTCACTCTAACCCCTCGCTCTCTCTCTAACCCCTCGCACTCACTCTAACCGCTCTCACTCACTCTAACCGCTCTCACTCACTCTAACCCCTCGCACTCACTCTAACCCCTCGCACTCTCTCTAACCCCTCGCACTCTCTCTAACTCCTCGCACTCACTCTAATCATTCGCACTCTCTCTAACACCTCACTCTCTCTCTAACCCCTCGCTCTCTCCAACCCTTTGCTCTCTCTCTAACCCTTTGCTCTCTCTCTAACCCCTCGCTCTCACTCTAACCCCTCGCACTCACTGTAACCCCTCGTACTCACTCTTACCCCTCGCACTCACTCTAACCCCTCACTCTCTCTCTGACCCATCGCACTCACTCTAACCGCTCTCACTCACTCTAACCCCTCGCACTCTCTCTAACCCCTCGCACTCTCTCTAACCCCTCGCACTCTCTCTAACCCCTCACTCTCTCTCTAACCCCTCGCTCTCTCTAACCCCTCGCACTCACTCTAACCCTTTGCTCTCTCTCTAACCCCTCGCACTCTCTCTAACCCCTCGCTCTCTCTAACCCCTCGCTCTCACTCTAACCCCTCGCTCTCACTCGAACCACTCACACTCTCTCTAACCCCTCGCACTCACTCTAACCCCACGCACTCTCTCTAACCGCTCGCACTCTCACTCTAACCCCTCGCACTCGCTCTAACCACTTGCACTCTCACACTCACCCCTCGCACTCACTCTAACCCCTCGCACTCTCTCTAACCCCTCGCACTCTCTCTAACCCCTCGCACTCTCTGTAACGCCTCGCACTCTATGTAACCCCTCGCACTCTCTCTAACCCCTCGCACTCACTCTAACCCCTCGCACTCACTCTAACCCCTCGCACTCACTCTAACCCCTCTCTCTCTCTCTCTAACCCCTCGCACTCTCTCGAACCCCTCGCACTCACTCTAACCACTCGCTCTCTAACCGCTCGCACTCTCACTAACCCCTCGCACTCGCTCTAACCCCTTGCTCTCTCACTCTAACCCCTCGCTCTCTCTCTAACCCCTCGCTCTCTCTAACCCCTCGCACTCACTCTAACCCTTTGCTCTCTCTCTAACCCCTCGCACTCTCTCTAACCCCTCGCTCTCTCTAACCCCTCGCTCTCACTCTAACCCCTCGCTCTCACTCGAACCACTCACACTCTCTCTAACCCCTCGCACTCACTCTAACCCCACGCACTCTCTCTAACCGCTCGCACTCTCACTCTAACCCCTCGCACTCGCTCTAACCACTTGCACTCTCACTCTAACCCCGCGCACTCACTCTAACCCCTCGCACTCTCTCTAACCCCTCTCTCTCTCTCTAACCCCACCCTCACTCTAACACCTCGCTCACTCTAACCCCTCGCACTCACTCTAACCCCTCGCTCTCTCTCTATCCCCTCGCTCTCTCTCTAACCCCTCGGTCTCCCTCTATCCCCTCACACTCTCTCTAACCCCTCGCACTCATTCTAACCACTCGCTGTCTCTCTAACCCCTCACACTCTCTCTAACCCCTCGGTCTCTCTCTAACCCCTCGGTCTCTCTCTAACCACTCGCTCTCACTCTAACCCCTGGCTCTCTATCTAACCACTCGCTCTCTCTCTAACCCCTCGCTCTCACTCTAACGCCTCGCACTCACTCTAACCCCTCGCTCTCTCTCTATCCCCTCGCTCTCTCTCTAACCCCTCGTTCTCCCTCTATCCCCTCAAACTCTCTCTAACCCCTCGCTCTCACGCTAACCCCTCGCTCTCACTCGAGCCCCTCGCACTCTCTCTAACCCCTCGCTCTTTCTCTAACCCCTCGCTCTCTCTCTAACCCCTCGCTCTCACTCTAACCCCTGGCTCTCTATCTAACCACTCGCACTCTCTCTAACCCCTGGCTCTCACTCTAACCCCTCGCACACTCTCTAACCCCTCGCTCTCACTCTAACCCCTCGCACTCTCTCTAACCCCTCGCACTCTCTCTAACCCCTCGCACTCTCTCTAACCCCTCGCACTCTCTCTAACCCCTCGCACTCTCTCGAACCCCTCGCACTCTCTCGAACCCCTCGCACTCACTCTAAACCCATCGCACTCAATCTAACCCCTTGCTCCCTCTCTAATCACTCGCACTCTCTCTAACCCCTCACTCTCACTCTAACCCCTTGCACTCACTCTAACCCCTCACTCTCTCCCTAACCCCTCGCATTCTCTCTAACCCCTCACTCTCACTCTAACCCCTCGCCCTCTCTCTAACCCCCGCTCTCTCTCTCTCTCTCTAACCACTCGCTCTCTCATTAACCCCTCGCTCTCTCTCTAACCCCTCGTTCTCACTCTAACCCCTCGCTCTCTCTCTAACCCCTCGCACTCTCTCTAACCCCTCGCACTCTCTCTAACCCCTCGCACTCTCTCTAACCCCGCGCACTCTCTCTAACCCCTCGCACTCACTCTAACCCCTCGCACTCACTGTAACCCCTCGTACTCACTCTAACCCCTCGCACTCACTCTAACCCCTCACTCTCTCTCTGACCCATCGCACTCACTTTAACCCCTCGCTCGCTCTCTAACCCCTCGCACTCACTCTCACCCCTCGCTCTCTCTCTAACCCCTCGCTCTCTCTCTAACCCCTCGCACTCACTCCAACCCTTTGCTCTCTCTCTAACCCCTCGCACTCTCTCTAACCCCTCGCTCTCTCTCTAAGCCCTCGCACTCACTCTAACCATTCGCACTCTCTCTAACCCCTCACTCTCTCTCTAACCCCTCGCTCTCTCTAACCCCTCGCACTCACTCCAACCCTTTGCTCTCTCTCTAACCCCTCGCACTCTCTCTAACCCCTCGCTCTCTCTAACCCCTCGCTCTCACTCTAACCCCTCGCTCTCACTCTAACCCCTCGCACTCTCTCTAACGCCTCGCACTCTCTCTAACGCCTCGCACTCACTCTAACCCCACGCACTCTCTCTAACCGCTCGCAGTCTCACTCTAACCCCTCGCACTTGCTCTAACCACTTGCACTCTCACACTCACCCCTCGCACTCACTCTAACCCCTCGCACTCTCTCTAACCCCTCGCACTCTCTCTAACCCCTCGCACTCTCTCTAACCCCTCGCACTCTCTGTAACCCCTCGCACTCTCTCTAACCCCTCGCACTCTCTCTAACCCCTCGCACTCTCTCTAACCCCTCGCACTCACTCTAACCCCTCGCACTCACTCTAACCCCTTGCTCTCACTCTCACCCCTCACTCTCACTCTAACCCCTCGCACTCACTCTAACCCCTCGCACTCTGTCTAACCCCTCGCTCTCACTCTAACCCCTCGTTCTCTCTCTATCCCCTCGTTCTCTCTCGAGCCCCTCGCACTCTCTCCAACCCCTCGCACTCTCTCCAACCCCTCGCACTCACTCTAACCCCTCGCTCTCTCTCTAACCCCTCGCACTCATTCTAACCCCTCGCTCTCACTCTAACCCCTCGCACTCTCTCTAACCACTCGCACTCTCTCTAAGCCCTCGCACTCACTCTAACCATTCGCACTCTCTAACCCCTCACTCTCTCTCTAACCCCTCGCTCTCTCTAACCCCTCGCACTCACTCTAACCCTTTGCTCTCTCTCTAACCCCTCGCACTCTCTCTAACCCCTCGCTCTCTCTAACCCCTCGCTCTCACTCTAACCCCTCGCTCTCACTCTAACCTCTCGCACTCTCTCTAACGCCTCGCACTCACTCTAACCCCTCGCACTCTCTGTAACCCCTCGCACTCTATGTAACCCCTCGCACTCTCTCTAACCGCTCGCAGTCTCACTCTAACCCCTCGCACTTGCTCTAACCACTTGCACTCTCACACTCACCCCTCGCACTCACTCTAACCCCTCGCACTCTCTCTAACCCCTCGCACTCTCTCTAACCCCTCGCACTCTCTGTAACCCCTCGCACTCTCTGTAACCCCTCGCACTCTATGTAACCCCTCGCACTCTCTCTAACCCCTCGCACTCACTCTAACCCCTCGCACTCACTCTAACCCCTCGCACTCACTCTAACCCCTCGCACTCACTCTAACCCCTCGCACTCATTCTAACCCCTTGCTCTCACTCTCACCCCTCACTTTCACTCTAACCCCTCGCACTCTCTCTAACCCCTCGCTCTCACTCTAACCCCTCGTTCTCTCTCTATCCCCTCGTTCTCTCTCTAGCCCCTCGCACTCTCTCCAACCCCTCGCACTCACTCTAACGCCTCGCTCTCTCTCTAACCCCTCGCACTCATTCTAACCCCTCGCTCTCACTCTAACCCTTCGCAGTCACTCTAACCCCTCGCTCTCTCTAACCCCTCGCACTCACTCTAAACCCTCGCACTCTCTCTAACCCCTCGCACTCTCTCTAACCCCTCGCACTCTCTCTAACCCCTCGCTCTCACTCTAACCCCTCGCACTCACTCTAACCCCGCGCACTCTCTCTAACCCCTCGCACTCTCACTCTAACCCCTCGCACTCACGCTAACCCCTCGCACTCACTCTAACCCCTCGCACTCACTCTAACCCCTCTCTCTCTCTCTCTAACCCCTCGCACTCTCTCCAACCCCTCGCACTCACTCTAACCACTCGCTCTCTAACCGCTCGCACTCTCACTAACCCCTCGCACTCACTCTAACCCCGCGCACTCTCTCTAACCCCTCGCACTCACGCTAACCCCTCGCACTCACTCTAACCCCTCGCACTCACTCTAACCCCTCTCTCTCTCTCTCTAACCCCTCGCACTCTCTCCAACCCCTCGCACTCACTCTAACCACTCGCTCTCTAACCGCTCGCACTCTCACTAACCCCTCGCACTCGCTCTAACCCCTTGCACTGTCACTCTAACCCCTCGCACTCACTCTAACCCCTCGCACACTCTCTAACCCCTCGCACTCTCTGTAACCCCTCGCACTCTCTCTAACCCCTCGCACTCTCTCTAACCCCTCGCACTCTCTCTAACCCCTCGCACTCTCTCTAACCCCTCGCTCTCTCTCTAACCCCTCGCTCTCTCTCTAACCCCTCGCACTCTCTTTAACCCCTCGCTCTCTCTCTAACCCCTCGCTCCCTCTCTAACCACTCGCACTCTCTCTAACCCCTCGCTCTCACTCTAACCCCTTGCTCTCACTCTAACCCCTTACTCTCTCTCTAACCCCTCGCACTCTCTCTAACCCCTCGCTCTCACTCTAACCCCTCGCTCTCTCTCTAACCCCCCGCTCTCTCTCTCTCTAACCCCTCGCTCTCACTCTAACCCCTCACTCTCTCTCTAACCCCCCGCTCTCTCTCTCTCTAACCCCTCGCTCTCTCTCTAACCCCTCGCTCTCGCTCTAACCTCTCGTTCTCCCTCTAACCCCTCGCACTCTCTGTAACCACTCGCTCTCAGTCTAACCCCTCGCTCTCAGTCTAACCCCTCACACTCACTCTAACCCCTCGCACTTACTCTAACCCCCCGCACTCGCTCTAACCTCTCGCACTCACTCTAACGCCTCACTCTCTCTCTGACCCCTCGCACTCACTCTAAACCCTCGCTCGCTCTCTCTAGCCCCTCGCACTCTCTCTAACCCCTCGCACTCTCTCTAACCCCTCGCACTCTCTCCAACGCCTCGCACTCTCTCCAACCCTTCGCACTCTCTCCAACCCCTCGCACTCACTCTAACCCCTCGCTCTCTCTCTAACCCCTCGCACTCATTCTAACCCCTCGCTCTCACTCTAACCCCTCGCAGTCACTCTAACCCCTCGCACTCACTCTAACCCCTCGCTCTCACTCTAACCCCTCACTCTCTCTTTAACCCCTCAAACTCTCTCTCTCTCTCTAACCCCTCGCTCTCTCTCTTACCCCTCGCTCTCTCTAACCTCTCGTTCTCCCTCTAACCCCTCGCACTCTCTCTCACCCCTCGCTCTCACTCTAACCCCTCGCTCTCTCTCTAACCACTCGCTCTCTCTCTAAGCACTCGCACTCTCTCTAACCTCTCGCACTCACGCTAACCCCTCACTCTCTCTCTGACCCCTCGTAATCACTCTGACCCCTCGCTCACTCTCTCTAACCCCTCGCACTCTCTCTAACCCCTCGCACTCACTCCAACCCCTCGCACTCTCTCTAACCCCTCGCACTCTCTCTAACCCCTCGCACTCTCTCTAACCCCTCGCACTCTCTCTAACCCCTCACTCTCAGCTAACCCCTTGCTCTCACTCTAACCCCTCGCTCGCTCTCTCTAACCCCTCGCACTCACTCTAACCCCTAACACTCTCTCTAACCCCTCGCACTCTCTCTAACCCCTCGCACTCTCTCTAACCCCTCGCACTCTCTCTAACCCCTCACTCTCAGCTAACCCCTAGCACTCTCTCTAACCCCTCGCACTCTCTCTAACCCCTCGCACTCTCTCTAACCCCTCGCACTCTCTCTAACCCCTCACTGTCAGCTAACCCCTTGCTCTCACTGTAACCCCTCGCTCGCTCTCTCTAACCCCTCGCACACTCTCTAACCCCTCGCACTCTCTCTAACCCCTCGCACTCTCTCTAACCCCTCGCACACTCTCTAACCCCTCGCACTCACTCTAACCCCTCGCACTCTCTAACCCCTCGCACTCTCTAACCCCTCGCACTCTCTCTAACCCCTCGCACTCTCTCTAACCCCTCGCACTCTCTCTAACCCCTCGCACTCTCTCTAACCCCTCGCACTCTCTCTAACCCCTCGCACTCTCTCTAACCCCTCGCACTCTCTGTAACCCCTCGCACTCTCTCTAACCCCTCGCACACTCTCTAACCCCTCGCTCTCTCTCTAACCCCTCGCACTCATTCTAACCCCTCGCTCTCACTCTAACCCCTCGCACTCTCTCTAACCACTCGCACTCTCTCTAAGCCCTCGCACTCACTCTAACCATTCGCACTCTCTAACCCCTCACTCTCTCTCTAACCCCTCGCTCTCTCTAACCCCTCGCACTCACTCTAACCCTTTGCTCTCTCTCTAACCCCTCGCACTCTCTCTAACCCCTCGCTCTCTCTAACCCCTCGCTCTCTCTAACCCCTCGCTCTCACTCTAACCCCTCGCTCTCACTCTAACCCCTCGCTCTCACTCTAACCCCTCGCACTCTCTCTAACCCCTCGCACTCTCTCTAACGCCTCGCACTCACTCTAACCCCACGCACTCTCTCTAACCGCTCGCAGTCTCACTCTAACCCCTCGCACTTGCTCTAACCACTTGCACTCTCACTCTAACCCCTCGCACTCTCTCTAACCCCTCGCACTCTCTCTAACCCCTTGCACTCTCTGTAACCCCTCGCACTCACTCTAACCCCTCGCACTCACTCTAACCCCTCGCACTCACTCTAACCCCTCGCAATCACTCTAACCCCTCGCACTCATTCTAACCCCTTGCTCTCACTCTCACCCCTCACTCTCACTCTAACCCCTCGCACTCTCTCTAACCCCTCGCTCTCACTCTAACCCCTCGTTCTCTCTCTATCCCCTCGTTCTCTCTCTAGCCCCTCGCACTCTCTCCAACCCCTCGCACTCACTCTAACGCCTCGCTCTCTCTCTAACCCCTCGCACTCATTCTAACCCCTCGCTCTCACTCTAACCCTTCGCAGTCACTCTAACCCCTCGCTCACTCTAACCCCTCGCACTCACTCTAAACCTTCGCTCTCTCTAACCCCTCGCACTCTCTCTAACCCCTCGCACTCTCTCTAACCCCTCGCTCTCACTCTAACCCCTCGCACTCACTCTAACCCCGCGCACTCTCTCTAACCCCTCGCACTCTCACTCTAACCCCTCGCACTCACGCTAACCCCTCGCACTCACTCTAACCCCTCGCACTCACTCTGACCCCTCTCTCTCTCTCTCTAACCCCTCGCACTCTCTCCAACCCCTCGCACTCACTCTAACCACTCGCTCTCTAACCGCTCGCACTCTCACTAACCCCTCGCACTCACTCTAACCCCGCGCACTCTCTCTAACCCCTCGCACTCACGCTAACCCCTCGCACTCACTCTAACCCCTCGCACTCACTCTAACCCCTCTCTCTCTCTCTCTAACCCCTCGCACTCTCTCCAACCCCTCGCACTCACTCTAACCACTCGCTCTCTAACCGCTCGCACTCTCACTAACCCCTCGCACACTCTCTAACCCCTCGCACTCTCTGTAACCCCTCGCACTCTCTGTAACCCCTCGCTCTCTCTCTAACCCCTCGCTCTCTCTCTAACCCCTCGCACTCTCTTTAACCCCTCGCTCTCTCTCTAACCCCTCGCTCCCTCTCTAACCACTCGCACTCTCTCTAACCCCTCGCTCTCACTCTAACCCCTTGCTCTCACTCTAACCCCTCACTCTCTCTCTAACCCCTCGCACTCTCTCTAACCCCTCGCTCTCACTCTAACCCCTCGCTCTCTCTCTAACCCACCGGCTCTCTCTCTCTAACCCCTCGCTCTCACTCTAACCCCTCACTCTCTCTCTAACCCCCCCGCTCTCTCTCTCTCTAACCCCTCGCTCTCTCTCTAAACCCTCGCACTCTCTCTAATCCCTCGCACTCTCTCTAACCCCTCGCACTCTCTCTAACCCCTCACTCTCAGCTAACCCCTAGCACTCTCTCTAACCCCTCGCACTCTCTCTAACCCCTCGCACTCTCTCTAACCCCTCGCACTCTCTCTAACCCCTCACTGTCAGCTAACCCCTTGCTCTCACTCTAACCCCTCGCTCGCTCTCTCTAACCCCTCGCACTCTCTCTAACCCCTCGCACTCTCTCTAACCCCTCGCACTCACTCTAACCCCTCGCACTCTCTAACCCCTCGCACTCTCTAACCCCTCGCACTCTCTAACCCCTCGCACTCTCTCTAACCCCTCGCACTCTCTCTAACCCCTCGCACTCTCTCTAACCCCTCGCACTCTCTCTAACCCCTCGCACTCTCTCTAACCCCTCGCACTCTCTCTAACCCCTCGCACTCTCTCTAACCCCTCGCACTCTCTCTAACCCCTCGCACTCTCTGTAGCCCCTCGCACTCTCTCTAACCCCTCGCACACTCTCTAACCCCTCGCTCTCTCTCTAACCCCTCGCACTCATTCTAACCCCTCGCTCTCACTCTAACCCCTCGCACTCTCTCTAACCACTCGCACTCTCTCTAAGCCCTCTCACTCACTCTAACCATTCGCACTCTCTAACCCCTCACTCTCTCTCTAACCCCTCGCTCTCTCTAACCCCTCGCACTCACTCTAACCCTTTGCTCTCTCTCTAACCCCTCGCACTCTCTCTAACCACTCGCACTCTCTCTAACCCCTCGCTCTCTCTCTAACCCCTCGCACTCATTCTAACCCCTCGCTCTCACTCTAACCCCTCGCACTCTCTCTAACCACTCGCACTCTCTCTAAGCCCTCGCACTCACTCTAACCATTCGCACTCTCTAACCCCTCACTCTCTCTCTAACCCCTCGCTCTCTCTAACCCCTCGCACTCACTCTAACCCTTTGCTCTCTCTCTAACCCCTCGCACTCTCTCTAACCCCTCGCTCTCTCTAACCCCTCGCTCTCTCTAACCCCTCGCTCTCACTCTAACCCCTCGCTCTCACTCTAACCCCTCGCTCTCACTCTAACCCCTCGCACTCTCTCTAACCCCTCGCACTCTCTCTAACGCCTCGCACTCACTCTAACCCCACGCACTCTCTCTAACCGCTCGCAGTCTCACTCTAACCCCTCGCACTTGCTCTAACCACTTGCACTCTCACTCTAACCCCTCGCACTCTCTCTAACCCCTCGCACTCTCTCTAACCCCTTGCACTCTCTGTAACCCCTCGCACTCACTCTAACCCCTCGCACTCACTCTAACCCCTCGCACTCACTCTAACCCCTCGCAATCACTCTAACCCCTCGCACTCATTCTAACCCCTTGCTCTCACTCTCACCCCTCACTCTCACTCTAACCCCTCGCACTCTCTCTAACCCCTCGCTCTCACTCTAACCCCTCGTTCTCTCTCTATCCCCTCGTTCTCTCTCTAGCCCCTCGCACTCTCTCCAACCCCTCGCACTCACTCTAACGCCTCGCTCTCTCTCTAACCCCTCGCACTCATTCTAACCCCTCGCTCTCACTCTAACCCTTCGCAGTCACTCTAACCCCTCGCTCACTCTAACCCCTCGCACTCACTCTAAACCTTCGCTCTCTCTAACCCCTCGCACTCTCTCTAACCCCTCGCACTCTCTCTAACCCCTCGCTCTCACTCTAACCCCTCGCACTCACTCTAACCCCGCGCACTCTCTCTAACCCCTCGCACTCTCACTCTAACCCCTCGCACTCACGCTAACCCCTCGCACTCACTCTAACCCCTCGCACTCACTCTGACCCCTCTCTCTCTCTCTCTAACCCCTCGCACTCTCTCCAACCCCTCGCACTCACTCTAACCACTCGCTCTCTAACCGCTCGCACTCTCACTAACCCCTCGCACTCACTCTAACCCCGCGCACTCTCTCTAACCCCTCGCACTCACGCTAACCCCTCGCACTCACTCTAACCCCTCGCACTCACTCTAACCCCTCTCTCTCTCTCTCTAACCCCTCGCACTCTCTCCAACCCCTCGCACTCACTCTAACCACTCGCTCTCTAACCGCTCGCACTCTCACTAACCCCTCGCACACTCTCTAACCCCTCGCACTCTCTGTAACCCCTCGCACTCTCTGTAACCCCTCGCTCTCTCTCTAACCCCTCGCTCTCTCTCTAACCCCTCGCACTCTCTTTAACCCCTCGCTCTCTCTCTAACCCCTCGCTCCCTCTCTAACCACTCGCACTCTCTCTAACCCCTCGCTCTCACTCTAACCCCTTGCTCTCACTCTAACCCCTCACTCTCTCTCTAACCCCTCGCACTCTCTCTAACCCCTCGCTCTCACTCTAACCCCTCGCTCTCTCTCTAACCCACCGGCTCTCTCTCTCTAACCCCTCGCTCTCACTCTAACCCCTCACTCTCTCTCTAACCCCCCCGCTCTCTCTCTCTCTAACCCCTCGCTCTCTCTCTAAACCCTCGCACTCTCTCTAATCCCTCGCACTCTCTCTAACCCCTCGCACTCTCTCTAACCCCTCACTCTCAGCTAACCCCTAGCACTCTCTCTAACCCCTCGCACTCTCTCTAACCCCTCGCACTCTCTCTAACCCCTCGCACTCTCTCTAACCCCTCACTGTCAGCTAACCCCTTGCTCTCACTCTAACCCCTCGCTCGCTCTCTCTAACCCCTCGCACTCTCTCTAACCCCTCGCACTCTCTCTAACCCCTCGCACTCACTCTAACCCCTCGCACTCTCTAACCCCTCGCACTCTCTAACCCCTCGCACTCTCTAACCCCTCGCACTCTCTCTAACCCCTCGCACTCTCTCTAACCCCTCGCACTCTCTCTAACCCCTCGCACTCTCTCTAACCCCTCGCACTCTCTCTAACCCCTCGCACTCTCTCTAACCCCTCGCACTCTCTCTAACCCCTCGCACTCTCTGTAGCCCCTCGCACTCTCTCTAACCCCTCGCACACTCTCTAACCCCTCGCTCTCTCTCTAACCCCTCGCACTCATTCTAACCCCTCGCTCTCACTCTAACCCCTCGCACTCTCTCTAACCACTCGCACTCTCTCTAAGCCCTCTCACTCACTCTAACCATTCGCACTCTCTAACCCCTCACTCTCTCTCTAACCCCTCGCTCTCTCTAACCCCTCGCACTCACTCTAACCCTTTGCTCTCTCTCTAACCCCTCGCACTCTCTCTAACCCCTCGCTCTCTCTAACCCCTCGCTCTCACTCTAACCCCTCGCTCTCACTCTAACCCCTCGCTCTCACTCTAACCCCTCGCACTCTCTCTAACCCCTCGCACTCTCTCTAACGCCTCGCACTCACTCTAACCCCACGCACTCTCTCTAACCGCTCGCAGTCTCACTCTAACCCCTCGCACTTGCTCTAACCACTTGCACTCTCACTCTAACCCCTCGCACTCTCTCTAACCCCTCGCACTCTCTCTAACCCCTTGCACTCTCTGTAACCCCTCGCACTCACTCTAACCCCTCGCACTCACTCTAACCCCTCGCAATCACTCTAACCCCTCGCACTCATTCTAACCCCTTGCTCTCACTCTCACCCCTCACTCTCACTCTAACCCCTCGCACTCTCTCTAACCCCTCGCTCTCACTCTAACCCCTCGTTCTCTCTCTATCCCCTCGTTCTCTCTCTAACCCCTCGCACTCATTCTAACCCCTCGCTCTCACTCTAACCCTTCGCAGTCACTCTAACCCCTCGCTCACTCTAACCCCTCGCACTCACTCTAAACCTTCGCTCTCTCTAACCCCTCGCACTCTCTCTAACCCCTCGCACTCTCTCTAACCCCTCGCTCTCACTCTAACCCCTCGCACTCACTCTAACCCCGCGCACTCTCTCTAACCCCTCGCACTCTCACTCTAACCCCTCGCACTCACGCTAACCCCTCGCACTCACTCTAACCCCTCGCACTCACTCTGACCCCTCTCTCTCTCTCTCTAACCCCTCGCACTCTCTCCAACCCCTCGCACTCACTCTAACCACTCGCTCTCTAACCGCTCGCACTCTCACTAACCCCTCGCACTCACTCTAACCCCGCGCGCTCTCTCTAACCCCTCGCACTCACGCTAACCCCTCGCACTCACTCTAACCCCTCGCACTCACTCTAACCCCTCTCTCTCTCTCTCTAACCCCTCGCACTCTCTCCAACCCCTCGCACTCACTCTAACCACTCGCTCTCTAACCGCTCGCACTCTCACTAACCCCTCGCACACTCTCTAACCCCTCGCACTCTCTGTAACCCCTCGCACTCTCTGTAACCCCTCGCTCTCTCTCTAACCCCTCGCACTCTCTTTAACCCCTCGCTCTCTCTCTAACCCCTCACTCCCTCTCTAACCACTCGCACTCTCTCTAACCCCTTGCTCTCACTCTAACCCCTTGCTCTCACTCTAACCCCTCACTCTCTCTCTAACCCCTCGCACTCTCTCTAACCCCTCGCTCTCACTCTAACCCCTCGCTCTCTCTCTAACCCACCGGCTCTCTCTCTCTAACCCCTCGCTCTCACTCTAACCCCTCACTCTCTCTCTAACCCCCCGCTCTCTCTCTCTCTAACCCCTCGCTCTCTCTCTAACCCCTCGCACTCTCTCTAACCCCTCGCACTCTCTCTAACCCCTCACTCTCAGCTAACCCCTAGCACTCTCTCTAACCCCTAGCACTCTCTCTAACCCCTCGCACTCTCTCTAACCCCTCGCACTCTCTCTAACCCCTCGCACTCTCTCTAACCCCTCACTGTCAGCTAACCCCTTGCTCTCACTCTAACCCCTCGCTCGCTCTCTCTAACCCCTCGCACTCTCTCTAACCCCTCGCACTCTCTCTAACCCCTCGCACTCTCTCTAACCCCTCGCACTCTCTCTAACCCCTCGCACACTCTCTAACCCCTCGCACTCACTCTAACCCCTCGCACTCTCTAACCCCTCGCACTCTCTAACCCCTCGCACTCTCTCTAACCCCTCGCACTCTCTCTAACCCCTCGCACTCTCTCTAACCCCTCGCACTCTCTCTAACCCCTCGCACTCTCTCTAACCCCTCGCACTCTCTCTAACCCCTCGCACTCTCTCTAACCCCTCGCACTCTCTGTAACCCCTCGCACTCTCTCTAACCCCTCGCACACTCTCTAACCCCTCGCACTCACTCTAACCCCTCGCTCGCTCTCTCTAACCCCTCGCACACTCTCTAACCCCTCGCACTCTCTCTAACCCCTCGCACACTCTCTAACCCCTCGCACTCACTCTAACCCCTCGCACTCTCTCTAACCCCTCGCTCTCTCTCTAACCCCTCGCACTCTCTCTAACCCCTCGCACTCTCTCTAACCCCTCGCACTCTCTCTAACCCCTCGCACTCTCTCTAACCCCTCGCACTCTCTCTAACCCCTCGCACTCTCTCTAACCCCTCGCACTCTCTCTAACCCCTCGCACTCTCTCTAACCCCTCGCACTCTCTCTAACCCCTCGCACTCTCTCTAACCCCTCGCACTCTCTCTAACCCCTCGCACTCTCTCTAACCCCTCGCACTCTCTCAAACCCCTCGCACTCTCTCTAACCCCTCGCACTCTCTCTAACCCCTCGCACTCTCTCTAACCCCTCGCACTCTCTCTAACCCCTCGCTCTCACTCAAACCCCTCGCACTCTCTCTAACCCCTCGCACTCTCTCTAACCCCTCGCACTCTCTCTAACCCCTCGCACTCTCTCTAACCCCTCGCACTCTCTCTAACCCCTCGCACTCTCTCTAACCCCTCGCACTCTCTCTAACCCCTCGCTCTCACTCAAACCCCTCGCACTCACTCAAACCCCTCGCACTCTCTCTAACCCCTCGCTCTCACTCAAACCCCTCGCACTCTCTCTAACCCCTCGCACTTTCTCTAACCCCTCGCACTTTCTCTAACCCCTCGCACTCTCTCTAACCCCTCGCTCTCTCTCTCTAACCGCTCGCACTCTCTCTAACCGCTCGCACTCTCTCTAACCCCTCGCACTCTCTCTAACCCCTCGCACTCACTCTACCCCTCTCTCTAACCCCTCGCTCTCTCTCTAACCGGTCGCACTCACTCTTACCCCTCGCACTCACTCTACCCCCTCTCTCTGTCTCTCTAACCCCTCGCTCTCTCTCTAACCCCTCGCTCTCTCTGTCTCTCTACCCGCTCGCTCTCATTCTAACCCCTCGCACTCACTCTAACTCCTCTCTCTCTCTCTCTCTGACCCCTCGCTCTGTCTCTCTAACCGCTCGCACTCTCTCTAACCCCTTGCACTCATTCTAACCCCTCACACTCTCACTAACCTCTCGCTCTCACTCTAACCCCTCGCACTCACTGTAGCCCCTCGCTCTCACTCTAACCCCTGCCACTCACTCTAACCCCTCGCACTCACTCTAACCCCTCGGTCTCACTCTAACCCCTCGGTCTCACTCTAACCCCTCGCTCTCTCTCTAACGCCTCGCACTCACTCTAACCCCTCGCACTAACTCTGACCCCTCGCACTCACTCTAACCCCTCGCACTCACTCTAACCCCTCGCACTCTATCAAACCCCTCGCACTCACTCTAACCCCTCGCACTCACTCTGACCCCTCGCACTCACTCTGACCCCTCGCACTCACTCTAACCCCTCGCACTCTATCAAACCCCTCGCACTCTATCAAACTCCTCGCACTCACTCTAACCCCTCGCACTCACTCTAACCCCTCGCACTCACTCTAACCCCTCGCTCTCTCTCTAACCCCTCGCACTCACTCTAACCCCTCGCACTCACTCTAACCCCTCGCACTCACTCTGACCCCTCGCACTCAATCTAACCCATGGCACTCTTTCTAACCCCTCGCTCTCTCTCTAACCCCTCGCACACTCTCTAACCCCTCGCACACTCTCTAACCCATCGCTCTCTCTCTAACCCCTCGCTCTCTCTCTAACCCCTCGCACTCTCTCTAACCCCTCGCACTCTCTCTAACCCCTCGCACTCACTAACCCATCGTTCTCTCTCTAACCCCTCGCTCTCTCTAACCCATCGCTCTCTCTAACCCATCGCTCTCTCTAACCCCTCGCTCTCACTCTAACCCCTCGCACTCTCTCTAACCCCTCGCACTCACTCTAATTACTCGCTCTCTCTCTAATCCCTCGCACGCTCTCTAACCCCTGCTCTCACTCTATCCCCTCGCTCCCTCTCTAATTCCGCGCACTCTCTCTAACCCCTCACACTCACTCCAACCCCTCGCTCTCTCTCTAACCCCTCACTCTCACTCTAACCCCTCGCAGTCTCTCTCACCCCTCGCACTCTCTCTAACCCCTCGCACTCTCTCTAACCCCTCGCACTCTCTCTAACCCCTCGCACTCTCTCTAACCCCTCGATCTCTCTCTAACCCCTCGCTCTCGCTAACCCCTCGCACTCACTCTGACCCCTCGGTCTCACTCTAACCCCTCGCTCTCTATCTAACCGCTCGCACTCTCTCTAACCACTCACTCTCTCTCTCTAACCCCTCGCTCTCTCTCTAACCTCTCACATTCTCTCTCTAACCCCTCGCACTCTCTCTAACCCCTCGCACTCTAACCCCTCACTCTCTCTCTCTAACCTCTCACATTCTCTCTCTAACCCCTCGCACTCTCTCTAACCGCTCGCACTCTCTCGAACCCCTCGCACTCACTCTAACCTCTCGCACTCTCTCTAACCCCTCACAGTCACTCTATCCCCTCGCTCTCTCTCTTCTAACCCCTCGCACTCTCTCTAACCCCTCCCACTTTCTCTCTAACCCCTCGCACCCACCCCCCCCGCTCGACATCTGACCCCCTCCCCCCTCTCCACCCCTCCCCCATCTCACCCCCCACTCCTCCTCTCCCACCCTCCCCACCATATCCCCTCTCTCCCCCCATCCCCCCTCTCTCCCCCCCCATCCCCCCTCTCTCCCCCTCCTCTCCCCCCTCACCCACCATGGAGGAGGAGAGATAGGTCGGGTTGAAACCATGGCATGTTTTAAACACTGTTTGTGAATATTTAATCTGCCTCTACCGCAAGAACAAACATTCTTTTTGATAATCCTCACAAATTTGTAATCCTTTATCTCCAGTGCTGTACACTGTACCATTGAGTCAGCATTCCGGAAAGTTCCAGCCAGATCACCAGCCTTGGTCTTCAACCGCCCGCCTCCGGCAGGAGTAACATGAGTGATGGCTCCTCACTAGATTCTCTCGATGCAACGTAGGAATAAGACAGGTGAGTGGGTTTGAAGTTACCAATCACAGGTTAAATTCAAAAGCAAATCTGTCCTCATCAAACACTCCCAAGACAGGACGACGGCGTTCGATACAGAGTAAAGTTCCCTTGACACTGTCCCCATCAGACACTATTCAAACAAAGAACAAAGAAAAGTACATCCCAGGAACAGGGCCTTCGGCCCTCCAAGACTGTGCCGACCATGCTGCCCTTCTAAACTAAAATCTTCTGTACTTCCGGGGCCCGTATCCCTCTATTCCATCCTATTCATTTGTCAAGATGCCCCTTAAATGTCACTATCGTCCCTGCTTCCACCACCACCTCCGGCAGCGAGTTCCAGGCACCCACTACCCTCTGTGTAAAAAGTTCAGAATGTCAACATTGCGGCGCTCCCGCAGTACTGACCCTCCGACAGTGCGGTACTCCCTCAGTACTGACCCTCCGACAGTGCAGTACTCCCTCAGTACTGACCCTCTGACAGTGCGGCGCTCCCTCAGTACTGACCCTCAGACAGTGCGGTGCTCCCTCAACACTGACTCTCCGACAGTGCGACGCTCCCTCAGCACTGACCCTCTGACAGTGCGGCGCTCCCTCAGCACTGACCCTCCGACAGTGCGGCGCTCCCTCAGCACTGACCCTCCGACAGTGCGGCGCTCCCTCAGCACTGACCCTCCGACAGTGCGGCGCTCCCTGAGCACTGACCCTCCGACAGTGCGGCGCTCCCTCAGTACTGACCATCCGACTGTGTAGCGCTCCCTCAGCACTGACCTTCCGACAGTGCACCATTCCCTCAGCACTGACACTCCGACAGTGCGTCGCTCCCTCAGCACTGACCCTCCGACAGTGCGGCTCTCCCTCAGTACTAACCCTCCGACAGTGCAGCACTCCCTCAACACTGACTCTCCGACAGTGCGACGCTCCCTCAGCACTGACCCTCCGACAGTGCGGTGCTCCCTGAGCACTGACCCTCCGACAGTGCGGCACTCCCTCAGTACTGACACTCCGACAATGCGGCGATTCCTCAGCACTGACCATCCGACAGTGCGGCGCTCCCTCAGTACTGACCCTCCGACAGTGCGGCGCTCCCTCAGCACTGACCCTCCGACAGTGCGGCGCTCCCTCAGCACTGACCCTCCGACAGTGCGGCGCTCCCTCAGCACTGACCCTCCGACAGTGCGGCGCTCCCTGAGCACTGACCCTCCGACAGTGCGGCGCTCCCTCAGTACTGACCATCCGACTGTGTAGCGCTCCCTCAGCACTGACCCTCCGACAGTGCACCATTCCCTCAGCACTGACACTCCGGCAGTGCAGAGCTCCCACAACACTGACCCTCCGACAGTGCGACGCTCCCTCAGCACTGACCCTCCGACAGTGCGGCACTCCCTCAGTACTGACCCTCCGACAATGCGGCGATTCCTCAGCACTGACCATCCGACTGTGCGGCGCTCCCTCAGTACTGACCCTCCGACAGTGCGGCGCTCCCTCAGCACTGACCCTCCGACAGTGCGGCGCTCCCTCAGCACTGACCCTCCGACAGTGCGGCGCTCCTTCAGTGCTGACCCTCCGACAGTGCGGCGCTCCCTCAGTACTGACCATCCGACTGTGTAGCGCTCCCTCAGCACTGACCCTCCAACAGTGCGGCTCTGCCTCAGCACTGACACTCCGGCAGTGCAGAGCTCCCTCAACACTGACCCTCCGACAGTGCGGCGCTCCCCGAGCACTGACCCTCCGACAGTGCGGCGCTCCCTCAGTACTGACCATCCGACTGTGTAGCGCTCCCTCTGCACTGACCCTCCGACAGTGCACCATTCCCTCAGCACTGACACTCCGGCAGTGCAGAGCTCCCTCAACACTGACCCTCCGACAGTGCGACGCTCCCTCAGCACTGACCCTCCGACAGTGCGGCACTCCCTCAGCACTGACCATCCGACAGTGCGGCGCTCCCTCAGTACTGACCCTCCGACAGTGCGGCGCTCCCTCAGCACTGACCCTCCGACATTGCGGCGCTCCTTCAGTACTGACCCTCCGACAGTGCGGCGCTCCCTCAGTACTGACCATCCGACTGTGTAGCGCTCCCTCAGCACTGACCCTCCGACAGTGCGGCTCTCCCTCAGCACTGACACTCCGGCAGTGCAGAGCTCCCTCAACACTGACCCTCCGACAGTGCGGCGCTACCTCAGCACTGACCCTCCGACAGTGCACCATTCCCTCAACACTGACCCTCTGACAGTGCGGCGCTCCCTCAGTACTGACCCTCCGACAATGCGGCACACCCTCAGCACTGACCCTCCGACAGTGCGGCGCTCCCTCAGCACTGACCCTCCGACAGTGCGGCGCTCCCTCAGCACTGACCCTCCGACAGTGCGGCGCTCCCTCAGCACTGACCCTCCGACAGTGCGGCGCTCCCTCAGCACTGACCCTCCGACTGTGCGGTGCTCCCTCAGCACTGACCCTCCGACAGTGCGGCACTCCCTCAGGACTGACCCTCCGACAGTGCGGCGCTCCCTCAGCACTGACCCTCCGACAGTGTGGCGCTCCCTCAGCACTGACCCTCCGACAGTGCGGTGCTCCCTCAGCACTGACGCTCCGACAGGTTTTTAAAATTTTTCCAATTAAGGGGCAATTTACCCTGACCAATTCACCTACCCTGCACATCTTGTTGTGGGGGCGAGACCCACGCAGACACGGGGAGAATGTGCAAACTCCATACAGACAGTGACCCGGGGCCAGGATTGAACCCAGGTCCTGATGCTGTGAGGCAGTAGTGCTAACCACTGTGCTACTGTGCCGCTCAATTTTTAATCAATAAATCTCTCCCTCCAGGAAGGAGAAGCAGTTGCCCTTTGACAGGGGACATGGAGGTCAAAGGTGAACCAATTATCATGGCAACATGCAACATTGGCTCTCCAGGTAAGAGAAGCACCAGGAGAATGTGGACAGGTTGGGCCAACAGTGGGGAATATCGCTTGGGGGTTAGGAGAGCAGTGAGGAGCTCTGGCAAAATCAGCATCAACAAATGGGTATTTTGGTTTTATTTTTGCAGTTGGGGTTCACACTTCAGATTTTGGCATGGACCCAGCAGTGGGCGGCTGGTTTGGAGAGGCCGGTAAGCAGCTGAAGAGGCCTGAATGGGGCCGGGCTGAATGGGGCCGGGCTGAATGGGGCCGGGCTGAATGGGGCCGGGCTGAATGGGGCCGGGCTGAATGGGGCCGGGCTGAATCGGGCCGGGCTGAATCGGGCCGGGCTGAATCGGGCTGTGCTGGGCTGAATGGGGCCGGGCTGAATCAGGCTGTGCTGAATCAGGCTGTGCTGAATCGGGCCGGGCTGAATCGGGCCGGGCTGAATCAGGCTGTGCTGGGCTGAATGGGGCCGGGCTGAATCGGGCTGTGCTGAATCAGGCTGTGCTGAATCGGGCCGGGCTGAATCAGGCTGTGCTGGGCTGAATGGGGCCGGGCTGAATCAGGCTGTGCTGAATCAGGCTGTGCTGAATCGGGCCGGGCTGAATCGGGCCGGGCTGAATCGGGCTGTGCTGGGCTGAATGGGGCCGGGCTGAATCAGGCTGTGCTGAATCAGGCTGTGCTGAATCAGGCTGTGCTGAATCGGGCCGGGCTGAATCGGGCCGGGCTGAATCAGGCTGTGCTGGGCTGAATGGGGCCGGGCTGAATCGGGCTGTGCTGAATCAGGCTGTGCTGAATCGGGCCGGGCTGAATCGGGCCGGGCTGAATCGGGCCGGGCTGAATCGGGCCGGGCTGAATCGGCCGGGCTGAATCGGGCTGTGCTGGGCTGAATGGGGCCGGGCTGAATCAGGCTGTGCTGAATCGGGCTGTGCTGAATCGGGCCGGGCTGAATCGGGCCGGGCTGAATCAGGCTGTGCTGGGCTGAATGGGGCCGGGCAGAATGGGGCCGGGCAGAATGGGGCCGGGCTGAATCGAGCCGAGCTGAATCGGGCTGTGCTGGGCTGAATGGGGCCGGGCTGAATCAGGCTGTGCTGAATCGGGCTGTGCTGAATCGGCCGGGCTGAATTGGGCCGGGCTGAAACGGGCCGTGCTGGGCTGAATGGGGCCGGGCAGAATGGGGCCGGGCAGAATGGGGCCGGGCTGAATCGAGCCGAGCTGAATCGGCCCGGGCAGAATGGGGCCGGGCTGAATGGGGCCGGGCTGAATCGGGCCGGGCTGAATCGAGCCGAGCTGAATCGGCCCGGGCAGAATCGGGACGGGCTGAATTGGGCCGGGCTGAATCGGGCTGGGCTCGGCTGAATTGAATTGGGCTGTGCTGGGCTGAATTGGGCCGGTCTGAATCGGGCCGGGCTGAATCGGGCCGGGCTGAATCGGGCCGGGCTGAATCGGGCCGGGCTGAATAGGGCTGGGCTGGGCTGGGCTGAATCGGGCTGTGCTGGGCTGAATCGGGCTGGGCTGAATTGGGCTGGGCTGAATCGGATCAAGATAAGCTGGTTTGATTGCGAGTGGGCTGGTCCGATTGGAAGTGGGCAGGTCCACATGGGATTGGGCCCGTCCAATTATGGGTGGGTCTGACCGATTGGGAATGGGCCAGTCCAATTGATAGTGGGCCGGTCCGGTTGAGACTGGGCCGGTCCGGTTGGGAGTGGGCCGGTCCGGTTGGGAGTGGGCCGGTCCGGTTGGGAGTGGGCCGGTCCGGTTGAGACTGGGCCGGTCCGGTTGGGAGTGGGCCGGTCCGGTTGGGAGTGGGCCGGTCCGGTTGGGAGTGGGCCGGTCCGGTTGAGACTGGGCCGGTCCGGTTGGGAGTGGGCCGGTCCGGTTGGGAGTGGGCCGGTCCGGTTGGGAGTGGATGAGTGCAGCCAGTTCAATGTAGCTCAGCCCAGTCATGGAATTGACAGTGTAGAAGGAGGCCATCCAGCCCAACGAATCTGCACTGGCCCCAGGAAAGAGCGCCCTACTTAAGCCCACGCCTCCACCCTATCCCCGTTACTCAGTAACCCCATTTAACCTTTTGGAAACAAAGGTGCAATTTACCGTGGCCAATCCACGTAACCTCCACATCTTTGGACTGTGGGAAGAAACCGGGAGGAAACCCACACAGACACAGGGAGAAAGTACAAACACCACACAGTCACCCGAGGCGGAATTGAACCTGGGACTTTGGAGCTGTGAGGCAGCAGTGCCGACCACTGTGCCACCATGCCGCCCCCTCAAACCAGTCCATCTCAATGTAGCCCAGTCCAGTCTGGCCCAGTCTAGCCAACTTCAATATAGCCCAATTCGGCCCAATGCACCCGAAACTATATCAATTCAGTCCAGTGTATAATAGCCCATTTCAATCGGCCCACTCCCAACCGGACCGGCCCCCTCCCAACCGGACCGGCCCCCTCCCAACCGGACCGGCCCCCTCCCAATCGGACCGGCCCCCTCCCAACCGGACCGGCCCACTCTCAACCGGACCGGCCCAGTCCCAACCGGACCGGCCCACTCCCAACCTGACCGGCCCACTCCCAACCGGACCGGCCCACTCCCAACCGGACCGGCCCCCTCCCAACCGGACCGGCCCCCTCCCAACCGGACCGGCCCACTCTCAACCGGACCGGCCCAGTCCCAACCGGACTGGCCCACTCCCAACCTGACCGGCCCACTCCCAACCGGACCGGCCCACTCCCAACCGGACCGGCCCACTCCCAACCGGACCGGCCCACTCCCAACCGGACCGGCCCACTCCCAACCGGACCGGCCCCCTCCCAATCGGACCGGCCCCCTCCCAACCGGACCGGCCCACTCTCAACCGGACCGGCCCAGTCCCAACCGGACTGGCCCACTCCCAACCTGACCGGCCCACTCCCAACCGGACCGGCCCACTCCCAACCGGACCGGCCCACTCCCAACCGGACCGGCCCACTCCCAACCGGACCGGCCCACTCCCAACCGGACCGGCCCCCTCCCAACCGGACCGGCCCACTCCCAACCGGACCGGCCCACTCCCAACCAGACCGGCCCACTCTCAACCAGATCGGCCCACTCCCAACCGGACCGGCCCACTCCCAACCGGACCGGCCCACTCCCAACCGGACCGGCCCACTCTCAACCGGACCGGCCCACTCCAGTATAGGTCAGCTCCGCCCAGTCCAGCCCATCTCAATCTAGTCTGGATGACAGTAAGAAGTCTTACAACACCAGGTTAAAGTCCAACAGGTTTGTTTCGATGTCACTAGCTCTCGGGGCACAGCTCCTTCCTCAGGTATACTGGAGTGGGCTGGGAAGACTGCACCTCGATTGGGATTTTGCTGAGTGCCTCTGAACTTGTTCCCTGATGGGTCGCAGGGTCCCAGCGTTACACAAAGGCCATAAAGATAAGGGTGGAGAGGATGAAGGAGCTGCGAGATCGACAAGGGAAACTGGAGGAAAGGTTAAGGAGGAAGATTGCGGAGTTGAAAGAGCTGTGCCTGCAGGAAGCTGTAAGTCAGGAATCCCCACTGTCTGCACAACACGGTCATCTTCCCCTTTTCCAGACCAGGCCTCCATCGCCCAGTCCTCACCTGGCAGCCTGCTGACCTCGCCATTCATTACCTCATCCACCTGCTATGGATCATTCCTGCTCCCTCACAACGACCTCTGGATTCTCCCAATCCTTGGCTCCTTCCCGGTCCTCATCTATTTCCTTTTTTTACAAATTTAGTGTTCCCAATTCATTATTTCCAATAAGGGGCAATTTAACGTGTTCAATCCACCTACCTTGCAAACCCACGCAGACACGGGGGCCAAACCCACGCAGACACGGGGGCCAAACCCACGCAGACACGGGGGCCAAACCCACGCAGACACGGGGGCCAAACCCACGCAGACACGGGGGCCAAACCCACGCAGACACGGGGGCCAAACCCACGCAGACACGGGGGCCAAACCCACGCAGACACGGGGGCCAAATCCACGCAGACACGGGGGCCAAATCCACGCAGACACGGGGGCCAGACCCACGCAGACACGGGGGCCAAACACACGCAGACACGGGGGCCAAACACACGCAGACACGGGGGCCAAACCCACGCAGACACGGGGGCCAGACCCACGCAGACACGGGGGCCAAACACACGCAGACACGGGGGCCAAACCCACGCAGACACGGGGGCCAGACCCACGCAGACACGGGGGACAAAGCCACGCAGACACGGGGGCCAAACCCACACAGATACGGGGGCCAAACCCACGCAGACACGGGGGGCCAAACCCACGCAGACACGGGGGCGAAACTCACGCAGACACGGGGGCGAAACTCACGCAGACACGGGGGGCGAAACTCACGCAGACACGGGGGCGAAACCCACGCAGACACGGGGGCGAAACTCACGCAGACACGGGGGCGAAACCCACGCAGACACGGGGGCCAGATCCACGCAGACACGGGGGCCAAACCCACACGGACACGGGGGGCCAGACCTACGCAGACACGGGGGCCAAACCCACGCAGACACGGGGGCCAAACCCACGCAGACACGGGGGCCAAACCCACGCAGACACGGGGGCCAAACCCACGCAGACACGGGGGCCAGACCCACGCAGACACGGGGGCCAAACCCACGCAGACACGGGGGCCAAACCCACACAGATACGGGGGCCAGACCCACGCAGACACGGGGGCCAGACCCACGCAGACACGGGGGCCAAACCCACACAGATACGGGGGCCAGACCCACGCAGACACGGGGGCCAAACCCACGCAGACACGGGGGCCAAACCCACACAGATACGGGGGCCAAACCCACGCAGACACGGGGGGCCAAACCCACGCAGACACGGGGGCCAAACCCACGCAGACACGGGGGCCAAACCCACGCAGACACGGGGGCCAAACCCACGCAGACACGGGGGGCCAAACACACTCAGACACGGGGGCCAGACCCACGCAGACACGGGGGCCAAACCCACGCAGACACGGGGGCCAAACCCACGCAGACACGGGGGCGAAACTCACGCAGACACGGGGGCCAAACCCACACAGACACGGGGGGCCAAACCCACGCAGACACGGGGGCGAAACCCACACAGACACGGGGGCCAAACCCACGCAGACACGGGGGCCAAACCCACGCAGACACGGGGGCCAAACCCACGCAGACACGGGGGCCAGACCCACGCAGACACGGGGGCCAGACCCACGCAGACACGGGGGCCAGACCCACGCAGACACGGGGGCGAAACTCACGCAGACACGGGGGCCAAACCCACGCAGACACGGGGGCCAGACCCACGCAGACACGGGGGCGAAACTCACGCAGACACGGGGGCCAAACCCACACAGACACGGGGGGCCAAACCCACGCAGACACGGGGGCCAAACCCACGCAGACACGGGGGGCCAAACACACGCAGTCACAGGGGCGAAACACACGCAGACACGGGGGCGAAACCCACGCAGACACGGGGGCGAAACACACGCAGACACGGGGGCGAATCCCACGCAGACACGGGGGCCAAACACACGCAGACACGGGGGCGAAACCCACGCAGACACGGGGGCCAAACACACACTGACACGGGGGCCAAACCCACGCAGACACGGGGGCCAAACCCACGCAGACACGGGGGCGAAACACACGCAGACACGGGGGCGAAACCCACAGAGACACGGGGGCCAGACCCACGCAGACACGGGGGCGAAATTCGCGCAGACACGGGGACCAGACCCACGCGGACACGGGGGCCAAACCCACGCGGACTCGGGGGCGAAACTCACGCCGACAAGGGGGCCAGACCCACGCGGACACAGGGGCGAAACTCACGCAGACACGGGGGCCAAACCTACGCAGACACGGGGGCCAAACCCACGCAGACACGGGGGCGAAACTCACGCAGACACGGGGGCCAAACCCACGCAGACACGGGGGGCCAAACCTACGCAGACACGGGGGCCAAACCCACGCGGACACGGGGCGAAACTCACGCAGACACGGGGGCGAAACTCACGCAGACACGGGGGCCAAACTCACGCGGACACGGGGTCCAGACCCACGCGGACACGGGGGCGAAACTCACGCAGACACGGGGGCCAGACCCACGCGGACACGGGGGCGAAACTCACGCAGACACGGGGGCCAAACTCACGCAGACACGGGGGCCAAACCCACGCGGACACGGGGGCCAAACCCACGCGGACACGGGGGCAAAACTCACGCAGACACGGGGGCCAAACTCACGCAGACACGGGGGGCCAGACCCACGTGGACACGGGGGCAAAACTCACACAGACACGGGGGGCCAAACCCACGCAGACACGGGGGCGAAACCCACACAGACACGGGGGCCAGACCCACGCAGACACGGGGGCCAAACACACGCAGACACGGGGGCCAAACCCACGCAGACACGGGGGCCAAACCCACGCAGACACGGGGGCCAGACCCACGCAGACACGGGGGCCAAACACACGCAGACACGGGGGCCAAACCCACGCAGACACGGGGGCCAGACCCACGCAGACACGGGGGACAAAGCCACGCAGACACGGGGGCCAAACCCAC
Source organism: Scyliorhinus torazame (assembly GCF_047496885.1). Taxonomy (NCBI): domain Eukaryota; kingdom Metazoa; phylum Chordata; class Chondrichthyes; order Carcharhiniformes; family Scyliorhinidae; genus Scyliorhinus; species Scyliorhinus torazame. The sequence goes on along the minus strand of NC_092728.1, from coordinate 30,799,588 downwards.
ACAGATACGGGGGCCAAACCCACGCAGACACGGGGGGCCAAACCCACGCAGACACGGGGGCGAAACTCACGCAGACACGGGGGCGAAACTCACGCAGACACGGGGGGCGAAACTCACGCAGACACGGGGGCGAAACCCACGCAGACACGGGGGTGAAACTCACGCAGACACGGGGGCGAAACCCACGCAGACACGGGGGCCAGATCCACGCAGACACGGGGGCCAAACCCACACGGACACGGGGGGCCAGACCTACGCAGACACGGGGGCCAAACCCACGCAGACACGGGGGCCAAACCCACGCAGACACGGGGGCCAAACCCACGCAGACACGGGGGCCAGACCCACGCAGACACGGGGGCCAAACCCACGCAGACACGGGGGCCAAACCCACACAGATACGGGGGCCAGACCCACGCAGACACGGGGGCCAGACCCACGCAGACACGGGGGCCAAACCCACACAGATACGGGGGCCAGACCCACGCAGACACGGGGGCCAAACCCACGCAGACACGGGGGCCAAACCCACACAGATACGGGGGCCAAACCCACGCAGACACGGGGGGCCAAACCCACGCAGACACGGGGGCCAAACCCACGCAGACACGGGGGCCAAACCCACGCAGACACGGGGGCCAAACCCACGCAGACACGGGGGGCCAAACACACTCAGACACGGGGGCCAGACCCACGCAGACACGGGGGCCAAACCCACGCAGACACGGGGGCCAAACCCACGCAGACACGGGGGCGAAACTCACGCAGACACGGGGGCCAAACCCACACAGACACGGGGGGCCAAACCCACGCAGACACGGGGGCGAAACCCACACAGACACGGGGGCCAAACCCACGCAGACACGGGGGCCAAACCCACGCAGACACGGGGGCCAAACCCACGCAGACACGGGGGCCAGACCCACGCAGACACGGGGGCCAGACCCACGCAGACACGGGGGCCAGACCCACGCAGACACGGGGGCGAAACTCACGCAGACACGGGGGCCAAACCCACGCAGACACGGGGGCCAGACCCACGCAGACACGGGGGCGAAACTCACGCAGACACGGGGGCCAAACCCACACAGACACGGGGGGCCAAACCCACGCAGACACGGGGGCCAAACCCACGCAGACACGGGGGGCCAAACACACGCAGACACAGGGGCGAAACACACGCAGACACGGGGGCGAAACCCACGCAGACACGGGGGCGAAACACACGCAGACACGGGGGCGAATCCCACGCAGACACGGGGGCCAAACACACGCAGACACGGGGGCGAAACCCACGCAGACACGGGGGCCAAACACACACTGACACGGGGGCCAAACCCACGCAGACACGGGGGCCAAACCCACGCAGACACGGGGGCGAAACACACGCAGACACGGGGGCGAAACACACGCAGACACGGGGGCGAATCCCACGCAGACACGGGGGCCAAACACACGCAGACACGGGGGCGAAACCCACGCAGACACGGGGGCGAAACTCACGCTGACACGGGGGCCAAACCCACGCAGACACGGGGGACAAACCCACGCGGACACGGGGGCGAAACCCACAGAGACACGGGGGCCAGACCCACGCAGACACGGGGGCGAAACTCGCGCAGACACTGGGACCAGACCCACGCGGACACGGGGGCCAAACCCACGCGGACTCGGGGGCGAAACTCACGCCGACAAGGGGGCCAGACCCCCGCGGACACAGGGGCGAAACTCACGCAGACACGGGGGCCAAACCTACGCAGACACGGGGGCCAAACCCACGCAGACACGGGGGCGAAACTCACGCAGACACGGGGGCCAAACCCACGCAGACACGGGGGGCCAAACCTACGCAGACACGGGGGCCAAACCCACGCGGACACGGGGCGAAACTCACGCAGACACGGGGGCGAAACTCACGCAGACACGGGGGCCAAACTCACGCGGACACGGGCTCCAGACCTACGCAGACACGGGGGCCAAACCCACGCAGACACGGGGGCCAAACCCACGCAGACACGGGGGCCAAACCCACGCAGACACGGGGGCCAAACCCACGCAGACACGGGGGCCAGACCCACGCAGACACGGGGGCCAAACCCACGCAGACACGGGGGCCAAACCCACACAGATACGGGGGCCAGACCCACGCAGACACGGGGGCCAGACCCACGCAGACACGGGGGCCAAACCCACACAGATACGGGGGCCAGACCCACGCAGACACGGGGGCCAAACCCACGCAGACATGGGGGCCAAACCCACACAGATACGGGGGCCAAACCCACGCAGACACGGGGGGCCAAACCCACGCAGACACGGGGGCCAAACCCACGCAGACACGGGGGCCAAACCCACGCAGACACGGGGGCCAAACCCACGCAGACACGGGGGGCCAAACACACTCAGACACGGGGGCCAGACCCACGCAGACACGGGGGCCAAACCCACGCAGACACGGGGGCCAAACCCACGCAGACACGGGGGCGAAACTCACGCAGACACGGGGGCCAAACCCACACAGACACGGGGGGCCAAACCCACGCAGACACGGGGGCGAAACCCACACAGACACGGGGGCCAAACCCACGCAGACACGGGGGCCAAACCCACGCAGACACGGGGGCCAAACCCACGCAGACACGGGGGCCAGACCCACGCAGACACGGGGGCCAGACCCACGCAGACACGGGGGCCAGACCCACGCAGACACGGGGGCGAAACTCACGCAGACACGGGGGCCAAACCCACGCAGACACGGGGGCCAGACCCACGCAGACACGGGGGCGAAACTCACGCAGACACGGGGGCCAAACCCACACAGACACGGGGGGCCAAACCCACGCAGACACGGGGGCCAAACCCACGCAGACACGGGGGGCCAAACACACGCAGTCACAGGGGCGAAACACACGCAGACACGGGGGCGAAACCCACGCAGACACGGGGGCGAAACACACGCAGACACGGGGGCGAATCCCACGCAGACACGGGGGCCAAACACACGCAGACACGGGGGCGAAACCCACGCAGACACGGGGGCCAAACACACACTGACACGGGGGCCAAACCCACGCAGACACGGGGGCCAAACCCACGCAGACACGGGGGCGAAACACACGCAGACACGGGGGCGAAACACACGCAGACACGGGGGCGAATCCCACGCAGACACGGGGGCCAAACACACGCAGACACGGGGGCGAAACCCACGCAGACACGGGGGCGAAACTCACGCTGACACGGGGGCCAAACCCACGCAGACACGGGGGACAAACCCACGCGGACACGGGGGCGAAACCCACAGAGACACGGGGGCCAGACCCACGCAGACACGGGGGCGAAATTCGCGCAGACACGGGGACCAGACCCACGCGGACACGGGGGCCAAACCCACGCGGACTCGGGGGCGAAACTCACGCCGACAAGGGGGCCAGACCCACGCGGACACAGGGGCGAAACTCACGCAGACACGGGGGCCAAACCTACGCAGACACGGGGGCCAAACCCACGCAGACACGGGGGCGAAACTCACGCAGACACGGGGGCCAAACCCACGCAGACACGGGGGGCCAAACCTACGCAGACACGGGGGCCAAACCCACGCGGACACGGGGCGAAACTCACGCAGACACGGGGGCGAAACTCACGCAGACACGGGGGCCAAACTCACGCGGACACGGGGTCCAGACCCACGCGGACACGGGGGCGAAACTCACGCAGACACGGGGGCCAGACCCACGCGGACACGGGGGCGAAACTCACGCAGACACGGGGGCCAAACTCACGCAGACACGGGGGCCAAACCCACGCGGACACGGGGGCCAAACCCACGCGGACACGGGGGCAAAACTCACGCAGACACGGGGGCCAAACTCACGCAGACACGGGGGGCCAGACCCACGTGGACACGGGGGCAAAACTCACACAGACACGGGGGGCCAAACCCACGCAGACACGGGGGCGAAACCCACACAGACACGGGGGCCAGACCCACGCAGACACGGGGGCCAAACACACGCAGACACGGGGGCCAAACCCACGCAGACACGGGGGCCAAACCCACGCAGACACGGGGGCCAGACCCACGCAGACACGGGGGCCAAACACACGCAGACACGGGGGCCAAACCCACGCAGACACGGGGGCCAGACCCACGCAGACACGGGGGACAAAGCCACGCAGACACGGGGGCCAAACCCACACAGATACGGGGGCCAAACCCACGCAGACACGGGGGGCCAAACCCACGCAGACACGGGGGCGAAACTCACGCAGACACGGGGGCGAAACTCACGCAGACACGGGGGGCGAAACTCACGCAGACACGGGGGCGAAACCCACGCAGACACGGGGGTGAAACTCACGCAGACACGGGGGCGAAACCCACGCAGACACGGGGGCCAGATCCACGCAGACACGGGGGCCAAACCCACACGGACACGGGGGGCCAGACCTACGCAGACACGGGGGCCAAACCCACGCAGACACGGGGGCCAAACCCACGCAGACACGGGGGCCAGACCCACGCAGACACGGGGGCCAAACCCACGCAGACACGGGGGCCAAACCCACACAGATACGGGGGCCAGACCCACGCAGACACGGGGGCCAGACCCACGCAGACACGGGGGCCAAACCCACACAGATACGGGGGCCAGACCCACGCAGACACGGGGGCCAAACCCACGCAGACACGGGGGCCAAACCCACACAGATACGGGGGCCAAACCCACGCAGACACGGGGGGCCAAACCCACGCAGACACGGGGGCCAAACCCACGCAGACACGGGGGCCAAACCCACGCAGACACGGGGGCCAAACCCACGCAGACACGGGGGGCCAAACACACTCAGACACGGGGGCCAGACCCACGCAGACACGGGGGCCAAACCCACGCAGACACGGGGGCCAAACCCACGCAGACACGGGGGCGAAACTCACGCAGACACGGGGGCCAAACCCACACAGACACGGGGGGCCAAACCCACGCAGACACGGGGGCGAAACCCACACAGACACGGGGGCCAAACCCACGCAGACACGGGGGCCAAACCCACGCAGACACGGGGGCCAAACCCACGCAGACACGGGGGCCAGACCCACGCAGACACGGGGGCCAGACCCACGCAGACACGGGGGCCAGACCCACGCAGACACGGGGGCGAAACTCACGCAGACACGGGGGCCAAACCCACGCAGACACGGGGGCCAGACCCACGCAGACACGGGGGCGAAACTCACGCAGACACGGGGGCCAAACCCACACAGACACGGGGGGCCAAACCCACGCAGACACGGGGGCCAAACCCACGCAGACACGGGGGGCCAAACACACGCAGACACAGGGGCGAAACACACGCAGACACGGGGGCGAAACCCACGCAGACACGGGGGCGAAACACACGCAGACACGGGGGCGAATCCCACGCAGACACGGGGGCCAAACACACGCAGACACGGGGGCGAAACCCACGCAGACACGGGGGCCAAACACACACTGACACGGGGGCCAAACCCACGCAGACACGGGGGCCAAACCCACGCAGACACGGGGGCGAAACACACGCAGACACGGGGGCGAAACACACGCAGACACGGGGGCGAATCCCACGCAGACACGGGGGCCAAACACACGCAGACACGGGGGCGAAACCCACGCAGACACGGGGGCGAAACTCACGCTGACACGGGGGCCAAACCCACGCAGACACGGGGGACAAACCCACGCGGACACGGGGGCGAAACCCACAGAGACACGGGGGCCAGACCCACGCAGACACGGGGGCGAAACTCGCGCAGACACTGGGACCAGACCCACGCGGACACGGGGGCCAAACCCACGCGGACTCGGGGGCGAAACTCACGCCGACAAGGGGGCCAGACCCCCGCGGACACAGGGGCGAAACTCACGCAGACACGGGGGCCAAACCTACGCAGACACGGGGGCCAAACCCACGCAGACACGGGGGCGAAACTCACGCAGACACGGGGGCCAAACCCACGCAGACACGGGGGGCCAAACCTACGCAGACACGGGGGCCAAACCCACGCGGACACGGGGCGAAACTCACGCAGACACGGGGGCGAAACTCACGCAGACACGGGGGCCAAACTCACGCGGACACGGGGTCCAGACCCACGCGGACACGGGGGCGAAACTCACGCAGACACGGGGGCCAGACCCACGCGGACACGGGGGCGAAACTCACGCAGACACGGGGGCCAAACTCACGCAGACACGGGGGCCAAACCCACGCGGACACGGGGGCAAAACTCACGCAGACACGGGGGCCAAACTCACGCAGACACGGGGGGCCAGACCCACGCGGACACGGGGGCAAAACTCACGCAGACACGGGGGCGAAACTCACGCAGACACGGGGGCCAAACCCACACAGACACGGGGGCCAAACTCACGCAGACACGGGGGCGAAACCCACGCAGACACGGGGGCGAAACCCACACAGACACGGGGGCGAAACTCACGCAGACACGGGGGCCAAACTCACGCAGACACGGGGGCGAAACTCACGCAGACACGGGGGCGAAACTCACGCAGACACGGGGGCGAAACTCACGCAGACACGGGGGCCAAACCCACGCAGACACGGGGGCGAAACTCACGCAGACACGGGGGCGAAACTCACGCAGACACGGGGGCCAAACCCACGCAGACACGGGGGCGAAACTCACGCAGGCACGGGGGCCAAACTCACGCAGGCACGGGGGCCAGACCCACGCAGACACGGGGGCCAAACCCACGCGGACACGGGGGCGAAACTCACGCAGACACGGGGGCGAAACTCACGCAGACACGGGGGCCAGACCCACGCAGACACGGGGGCCAAACCCACGCAGACACGGGGGGCCAAACCCACGCAGACACGGGGGCCAAACCCACGCAGACACGGGGGCGAAACCCACGCAGGCACGGGGGCGAAACTCACGCAGGCACGGGGGCCAGACCCACGCAGGCACGGGGGCCAGACCCACGCAGACACGGGGGCCAAACCCACGCGGACACGGGGGCGAAACTCACGCAGACACGGGGGCGAAACTCACGCAGACACGGGGGCCAGACCCACGCAGACACGGGGGCCAAACCCACGCAGACACGGGGGGCCAAACCCACGCAGACACGGGGGCCAAACCCACGCAGACACGGGGGCGAAACTCACGCAGGCACGGGGGCCAAACTCACGCAGGCACGGGGGCCAGACCCACGCAGACACGGGGGCCAAACCCACGCGGACACGGGGGCGAAACTCACGCAGACACGGGGGCGAAACTCACGCAGACACGGGGGCCAGACCCACGCAGACACGGGGGCCAAACCCACGCAGACACGGGGGGCCAAACCCACGCAGACACGGGGGCCAAACCCACGCAGACACGGGGGCCAAACCCACGCAGACACGGGGGCCAAACCCACGCAGACACGGGGGCCAAACCCACGCAGACACTGGGGCCAAACCCACGCAGACACGGGGGCGAAACTCACGCAGACACGGGGGCAAACCCACGCAGACACGGGGGCCAAACCCACGCAGACACGGGGGCCAAACCCACGCAGACACGGGGGCGAAACCCACGCAGACACGGGGGCGAAACTCGCGCAGACACGGGGGCGAAACACACGCGGACACGGGGGGCCAGACCCACGCAGACACGGGGGCCACACCCACGCAGACACGGGGTGCCAAACCCACGCAGACACGGGGGCGAAACCCACGCAGACACGGGGGCGAAACCCACGCAGACACGGGGGCTAAACCCACGCAGACACGGGGGCCAAACCCACGCAGACACGGGGGCCAAACCCACGCAGACACGGGGGCGAAACTCGCGCAGACACGGGGACCAGACCCACGCGGACACGGGGGCCAAACCCACGCGGACACGGGGGCGAAACCCACATAGACACGGGGGCGAAACTCACGCAGACACGGGGACCAGACCCACGCGGACACAGGGGCCAAACCCACGCGGACTCGGGGGCGAAACTCACGCCGACAAGGGGGCCAGACCCACGCGGACACGGGGGCGAAACTCACGCAGACACGGGGGCCAAACCTACGCAGACACGGGGGCCAAACCCACGCAGACACGGGGGCGAAACTCACGCAGACACGGGGGCCAGACCCACGCAGACACGGGGGCGAAACTCACGCAGACACGGGGGCGAAACTCACGCAGACACGGGGGCCAAACCCACGCAGACACGGGGGCGAAACTCACGCAGACACGGGGGCCAGACCCACGCAGACACGGGGCCAGACCCACGCAGACACGGGGGCCAAACCCACACAGACACGGGGGCCAAACCCACGCAGACACGGGGGCCAAACCCACGCAGACACGGGGGGCCAAGCTCACGCAGACACGGGGGCCAAACCCACGCAGACACGGGGGCCAGACCCACGCAGACACGGGGGCGAAACCCACGCAGTCACGGGGGCCAAACCCACGCAGACACGGGGGCCAAACCCACGCAGACACGGGGGCCAAACCCACGCAGACACGGGGGCCAAACCCACGCAGACACGGGGGCCAAACCCACGCAGACACGGGGGCGAAACTCACGCAGACACGGGGGCGAAACTCACGCAGACACGGGGGTCAGACACACGCAGACACGGGGGCCAAACCCACGCAGACACGGGGGCCAAACTCCCTCAGCACTGACCCACAGACAGGGCGGCGCTCCCTCAGCACTGACCCACAGGCAGTGCGGCGCTCCCTCAGCACTGACCCACAGACAGTGCGGCGCTCCCTCAGCACTGACCCACAGACAGTGCGGCGCTCCCTCAGCACTGACCCACAGACAATGCGGCGCTCCCTCAGCACTGACCCACAGACAGTGCGGTGCTCCCTCAGCACTGACCCACAGACAGGGCGGCGCTCCCTCAGCACTGACCCACAGGCAGTGCGGCGCTCCCTCAGCACTGACCCACAGACAGTGCGGCGCTCCCTCAGCACTGACCCACAGACAGTGCGGCGCTCCCTCAGCACTGACCCACAGACAATGCGGCGCTCCCTCAGCACTGACCCACAGACAGTGCGATGCACCCTCAGCACTGACCCACAGACAGTGCGGTGCTCCCTCAGCACTGACCCACAGACAGTGCGGTGCTCCCTCAGCACTGACCCACAGACAGTGCGGTGCACCCTCAGCACTGACCCACAGACAGTGCGGGGCTCCCTCAGCACTGACCCACAGACAGTGCGGTGCTCCCTCAGCACTGACCCACAGACAGTGCGGTGCACCCTCAGCACTGACCCACAGACAGTGCGGGGCTCCCTCAGCACTGACCCACAGACAGTGCGGTGGTCCCTCAGCACTGACCCACCGACAGTGCGGTGCACCCTCAGCACTGACCCACAGACAGTGCGGGGCTCCCTCTGCACTGACCCATAGATACTCATTACCCAATGTGAAATGAATCCATGCCTTTATTTCGCGATCATCGATGACAACAAAAATGAAGATTAACGTGTCTTTATTTTACACCAGAAACTGACAGGCAGGCTCCCCATTGACTACCCTCTGCAGCCTGGTGAGATGCCCCCCGCAGTCGATCGACGCGTGAGGACCAGTCGCAAATTATCAAATCACAGTATGACACCTGGAGAGGTAAAGAAGTGATGCCCGAGTGCGAGTTACTGGAATCTAATCGAGGGGTTTGATTGGTTTAATTATATAGAATAACAGATACCCGGTAGTGAGTTACCGATTGGAATCTAAACGACGGATTCGGGGTGGTTTTGTGGAGAATAACAGATACCCGGGAGTGAGTTACAGACTGGAATCTAATTGAGTGGTTCAGTGTGGTTTAAATATAGAATAACAGAGATCCGGGAGTGAGTTACAGACTGGAATCTAATCGAGAGGTTCTGGGTGGTTTAAGTATAGAACATAGAACATTACAGCGCAGTACAGGCCCTTCGGCCCTCGATGTTGCGCCGACCTGTGAAACCACTCTAAAGCCCATCTACACTATTCCCTTATCGTCCATATGTCTATCCAATGACCATTTGAATGCCCTTAGTGTTGGCGAGTCCACTACTGTTGCAGGCAGGGCATTCCACGCCCTTACTACTCTCTGAGTAAAGAACCTACCTCTGACATCTGTCTTATATCTATCTCCCCTCAATTTAAAGCTATGTCCCCTCGTGCTAGACATCACCATCTGAGGAAACAGGCTCTCACTGTCCACCCTATCTAATCCTCTGATCATCTTGTAGGCCTCAATTAAGTCACCTCTTAATCTTCTTCGCTCTAACGAAAAACAGCCTCAAGTCCCTCAGTCTTTCCTCATAAGATCTTCCCTCCATACCAGGCAACATTCTGGTAAATCTCCTCTGCACCCTTTCCAATGCTTCCACCTCCTTCCTATAATGTGACGACCAGAACTGCACGCAATACTCCAAATCCGGTCGCACTAGAGTCTTGTACAGCTTCAACATGACCTCTTGGCTCCGAAACTCAATCCCTCTACCAATAAAAGCTAACACACCATACGCCTTCTTAACAACCCTCTCAACCTGGCTGGCAACTTTCAGGGATCTATGTACATGGACACCGAGATCTCTCTGCTCATCCACACTGCCAAGAATCTTACCATTAGCCCAGTACTCTGTCTTCCTGTTATTCTTTCCAAAATGAATCACCTCACACTTTTCTGCATTAAACTCCATTTGCCACCTCTCAGCCCAGCGCTGCTGCTTATCTATGTCCCTATGTAACTTGTAACATCCTTCCGCACTGTCCACAACTCCACCGACTTTAGTGTAATCTGCAAATTTACTCACCCATCCTTCTACGCCCTCCTCCAGGTCATTTATAAAAATGACAAACAGCAGTGGCCCCAAAACAGATCCTTGTGGTACACCAAATAGTACACCACTAGTAACTGGACTCCAGTCTGAACATTTCCCATCAACCGCCACCCTTTGTCTTCTTCCAGCTAGCCAATTTCTGATCCAAACTGCTAAATCACCCTGAATCACATGCCTCCGTATTTTCTGTCGTAGCCTACCGTGGGGAACCTTATCAAACGCTTTACTGAAATCCATATACACCACATCAACTGCTTTACCCTCATCCACCTGTTTGGTCGCCTTCTCAAAGAACTCAATAAGAATATAGAATAACATAGAATATAGAAGATTCAATATAGAATAACAGATACCCGGGAGTGAGTTACAGACTGGAATCTAATCGAGGGGTTCGGGGTGGTTTATATATAGAATAACAGATACCCGGGAGTGAGTTACAGACTGGAATCTAATCGAGGGGTTCTGGGTGGTTTAAGTATAGAATAACAGATATCCAGGAGTGAGTTACAGACTGAAATCTAATCGAGGGGTTTGGGTGGTTTATATATAGAATATCAGATATCCGGGGGTCAGTTACAGACTGGAATCTGATCAAGGGTTCTGGGTGGTTTAAGTATAGAATGAACCAGGCCAGGTGTTAGATTTGGAGGTAGGAGAGCACTTTGGGGACAGTGACCACAATTCGGTGACATTTACGGTAATGATGGAAAGGGATAAGTATACAACGCAGGGCAAGAGTTATAGCTGGGGGAAGGGCAATTATGATGCCATTATACATGACTTGGGGGTGGATAGGTTGGAGAAGTAGGCTGCAAGTGTTGGGCACACTGGATAAGTGGAGCTTGTTCAAGGAACAGCTACTGCGTGTTCTTGATAAGTATGTACCGGTCAGGCAGGGTGGAAGGCGTCGGGCGAGGGAACCGTGGTTTACCAAAGAAGTTGAATCTCTTGTTAAGAGGAAGAAGGAGGCCTATGTGAAGATGAGGTGTGAAGTTTCAGTTGGGGCGATTGATAGTTACAAGGTAGCGAGGAAGGATCTAAAGAGAGAGCTAAGACGAGCAAGGAGGGGACATGAGAAGTATTTGGCAGGTAGGATCAAGGAAAACCCAAAAGCCATATAGGTATGTCAGGAATAAAAGAATGACTCGGGTAAGAGTAGGGCCAGTCAAGGACAGGGATGGGAAGTTGTGTGTGGAGTCTGAAGAGATAGGCGAGATACTAAATGAATATTTTTCGTCAGTATTCACTCAGGAAAAAGATAATGTTGTGGAGGAGAATGCTGAGACCCAGGCTATTAGAATAGATGGCATTGAGGTACGTAGGGAAGAGGTGTTGGCAATTCTGGACAGGCTGAAAATAGATATGTCCCTGGGGCCTGATGGGATTTATCCTAGGATTCTCTGGGAAGCCAGGGAAGAGATTGCTGGGCCTTTGGCTTTGATTTTTATGTCATCATTGGCTACAGGAATAGTGCCAGAGGACTGGAGGATAGCAAATGTGGTCCCTTTGTTCAAGAAGGGGAATAGAGACAACCCCGGCAACTATAGACCTGTGAGCCTCACGTCTGTTGTGGGTAAAGTCTTGGAGGGGATTATAAGAGACAAGATTTATAATCATCTAGATAGGAATGATCAGGGATAGTCAGCATGGCTTTGTGAAGGATAGGTCATGCCTCACAAACCTTATCGAGTTCTTTGAGAAGGTGACTGAACAGGTAGACGAGGGTAGAGCAGTTGATGTGGTGTATATGGATTTCAGTAAAGCGTTTGATAAGGTTCCCCACGGTAGGCTATTGCAGAAAATACGGAGGCTGGGGATTGAGGGTGATTTAGAGATGTGGATCAGAAATTGGCTAGCTGAAAGAAGACAGAGGGTGGTGGTTGATGGGAAATGTTCAGAATGGAGTTCAGTTACAAGTGGCCTACCACACGGATCTGTTCTGGGGCCGTTGCTGTTTGTCATTTTTATCAATCAATCAGCAGAAGGGTGGGTAAATTTGCAGACGACACTAAAGTCGGTGGGTGTTGTCGACAGTGCGGAAGGATGTAGCAGGTTACAGAGGGACATAGATAAGCTGCAGAGCTGGGCTGAGAGGTGGCAAATGGAGTTTAATGTAGAGAAGTGTGAGGTGATTCACTTTGGAAGGAATAACAGGAATGCGGAATATTTGGGCTAATGGTAAAGTTCTTGGAAGTGTGGATGAGCAGAGGGATCTAGGTGTCCATGTACATAGATCCCTGAAAGTTGCCACCCAGGTTGATAGGGTGGTGAAGAAGGCCTATGGAGTGTTGGCCTTTATTGGTAGAGGGATTGAGTTCCGGAGTCATGAGGTCATGTTGCAGCTGTACAAAACTCTGGTACGGCCGCATTTGGAGTATTGCGTACAATTCTGGTCACCGCTTATAGGAAGGACGTGGAGGCTTTGGAGCGGGTGCAGAGGAGATTTACCAGGATGTTGCCTGGTATGGAGGGAAAATCTTATGAGGAAAGGCTGATGGACTTGAGGTTATTTTCATTGGAGAGAAGAAGGTGAAGAGGAGACTTAATAGAGGCATACAAAATGATCAGGGGGTTTGATAGGGTGGACAATGAGAGCCTTCTCCCGCGGATGGAAATGGCTGGCACGAAGGGACATAGCTTTAAACTGAGGGGTAATAGATATAGGACAGAGGTCAGAGGTAGGCTCTTTATGCAAAGAGTGGTGAGGCCGTGGCATGCCCTACCTGCAACAGTAGTGAACTCGCCAACATTGAGGGCATTTAAAAGTTTATTGGATAAGCATGTGGATGATAATGGCATAGTGTAGGTTAGATGGCTTTTGTTTCGGTGCAACATCGTGGGCCGAAGGGCCTGTACTGCGCTGTATCGTTCTATGTTCTATGTTCTTATAACAGATACCCGGGAGTGAGTTACAGACTGGAATCTAATCGAGGGTTTTGGGTGGTTTATATATAGAATATCAGATATCCGGGGGTGAGTTACAGACTGGAATCTGATTGAGGGGTTCTGGGTGGTTTAAGTATAGAATAACAGATACCCGGGAGTGAGTTACAGACTGGAATCTATTCGAGGGGTTCGGAGTGGTTTATATATAGAATAACAGATATCCAATAACCGGGAGTGAGTTACAGACTGGAGTCTAATCTTAGGGTTCGGGATGGTTCAAATATAGAATAACAGAAACGTCGGAGTGAGTTACAGACTGGAATCTAATCGTAGGGTTTGGAATGGCTTATGTATAAATATCAGATATCCGGGAGTGAGTTACAGATTTGAATCTTATCGAGGTGTTCTGGGTGGTTTATATATAGAATAACAGATACCCGGGATTGAGTTACTGACTGGAATCTAATCGAGGGGTTCGGGATAGACTGGGACTTTTTTCCCTGGAGCATAGGAGGCTTAGGGGTGATCTTATAGAGGTCTATAAAATAATGAGGGGCATAGATAAGGTAGATAGTCAACATCTTTTCCCAAAGGTAGGGGAGTCTAAAACTAGAGGGCATAGGTTTAAGGTGAGAGGGGAGAGATTCAGAAGGGCCCAGAGGGGCAATTTCTTCACTCAGAGGGTAGTGAGTGTCTGGAATGGGCTGCCAGAGGTAGTAGTAGAGGCGGGTACAATTGTGTCTTTTAAAAAACATTTAGATAGTTACATGGGTAAGATGGGTATAGAAGGTTATGGGCCAAGTGCGGGCAACTGGGACTAGCTTAATGGTAAAAACTGGGCGGCATGGACTGGTTGGGCCGAAGGGCCTGTTTCCATGCTGTAAACTTCTATGATTCTATGAATAACAGATACCCGGGAGTGAGTTACAGACTGGAATCTAATCGAGGGGTTCTGGGTGGTTTAAGTATAGAATAACAGATACCCGGGAGTGAGTTACAGACTGAAATCTAATCGAGGGGTTCGGGTGGTTTATATATAGAATATCAGATATCCGGGGGTCAGTTACAGACTGGAATCTGATCAAGGGTTCTGGGTGGTTTAAGTATAGATTGAACCAGGCCAGGTGTTAGATTTGGAGATAGGTGAGCACTTTGGGGACAGTGACCACAATTCGGTGACGTTTACGTTAGTGATGGAAAGGGATAAGTATACACCGCAGGGCAAGAGTTATAACTGGGGGAAGGGCAATTATGATGCCATTAGACATGACTTGGGGGGGATAGGTTGGAGAAGTAGGCTGCAAGTGTTGGGCACACTGGATAAGTGGAGCTTGTTCAAGGAACAGCTTCTGCGTGTTCTTGATAAGTACGTACCGGTCAGGCAGGGTGGAAGGCGTCGCGCGAGGGAACCGTGGTTTACCAAAGAAGTTGAATCTCTTGTTAAGAGGAAGAAGGAGGCCTATGTGAAGATGAGGTGTGAAGTTTCAGTTGGGGCGATTGATAGTTACAAGATAGCGAGGAAGGATCTAAAGAGAGAGCTAAGACGAGTAAGGAGGGGACATGAGACGTATTTGGCAGGTAGGATCAAGGAAAACCCAAAAGCTTTCTATAGGTATGTCAGGAATAAAAGAATGACTAGGGTAAGAGTAGGGCCAGTCAAGGACAGGGATGGGAAGTTGTGTGTGGAGTCTGAAGAGATAGGCGAGATACTAAATGAATATTTTTCGTCAGTATTCACTCAGGAAAAAGATAATGTTGTGGAGGAGAATGCTGAGACCCAGGCTATTAGAATAGATGGCATTGAGGTACGTAGGGAAGAGGTTTTGGCAATTCTGGACAGGCTGAAAATAGATATGTCCCTGGGGCCTGATGGGATTTATCCTAGGATTCTCTGGGAAGCCAGGGAAGAGATTGCTGTGCCTTTGGCTTTGATTTTTATGTCATCATTGGCTACAGGAATAGTGCCAGAGGACTGGAGGATAGCAAATGTGGTCCCTTTGTTCAAGAAGGGGAGTAGAGACAACCCCGGCAACTATAGACCTGTGAGTCTGTTGTGGGTAAAGTCTTGGAGGGGATTATAAGAGACAAGATTTATAATCATCTAGATAGGAATAATATGATCAGGGATAGTCAGCATGGCTTTGTGAAGGGTAGGTCATGCCTCACAAACCTTATTGAGTTCTTTGAGAAGGTGACTGAACAGGTAGATGAGGGTAGAGCAGTTGATGTGGTGTATATGGATTTCAGTAAAGCTTATGATAAGGTTTCCCATGGTAGGCTATTGCAGAAAATACGGAGGCTGGGGATTGAGGGTGATTTAGAGATGTGGATCAGAAATTGGCTAGCTGAAAGAAGACAGAGGGTGGTGGTCGATGGGAAATGTTCAGAATGGAGTTCAGTTACAAGTGGCGTACCACACGGATCTGTTCTGGGACCGTTGCTGTTTGTCATTTTTATCAATCAATCAGCAGAAGGGTGGGTAAATTTGCAGACGACACTAAAGTCGGTGGTGTTGTCGACAGTGTGGAAGGATGTTGCAGGTTACAGAGGGACATAAATAAGCTGCAGAGCTGGGCTGAGAGGTGGCAAATGGAGTTTAATGTAGAGAAGTGTGAGGTGATTCACTTTGGAAGGAATAACAGGAATGAGGAATATTTGGCTAATGGTAAAGTTCTTGGAAGTGTGGATGAGCAGAGGGATCTAGGTGTCCATGTACATAGATCCCTGAAAGTTGCCACCCAGGTTGATAGGGTTGTGAAGAAGGCCTATGGAGTGTTGGCCTTTATTGGTAGAGGGATTGAGTTCCGGAGTCATGAGGTCATGTTGCAGCTGTACAAAACTCTGGTACGGCCGCATTTGGAGTATTGCGTACAATTCTGGTCACCGCATTATAGGAAGGACGTGGAGGCTTTGGAGCGGGTGCAGAGGAGATTTACCAGGATGTTGCCTGGTATGTAGGGAAAATCTTATGAGGAAAGGCTGATGGACTTGAGGTTGTTTTCGTTGGAGAGAAGAAGGTTAAGAGGAGACTTAATAGAGGCATACAAAATGATCAGGGGGTTAGATAGGGTGGACAATGAGAGCCTTCTCCCGCGGATGGAAATGGCTGGCACGAGGGGACATAGCTTTAAACTGAGGGATAATAGATATAGGACCGAGGTCAGAGGAAGGCTCTTTACGCAAAGAGTGGTGAGGCCGTGGAATGCCCTACCTGCAACAGTAGTGAACTCGCCAACATTGAGGGCATTTAAAAGTTTATTGGATAAGCATATGGATGATAATGGCATAGTGTAGGTCAGATGGCTTTTGTTTCGGTGCAACATCGTGGGCCGAAGGGCCTGTACTGCGCTGTATCGTTCTATGTTCTATGTTCTAATAACAGATACCCGGGAGTGAGTTACAGACTGGAATCTAATCGAGGGTTTCCGGTGGTTTATATATAGAATATCAGATATCCGGGGGTGAGTTACAGACTGGAATCTGATTGAGGGGTTCTGGGTGGTTTAAGTATAGAATAACAGATACCCGGGAGTGAGTTACAGACTGGAATCTAATCGAGGGGTTCGGGGTGGTTTATATATAGAATAACAGATACCCGGGAGTGAGTTACAGACTGGAATCTATTTGAGGGGTTCGGAGTGGTTTATATATAGAATAACAGATATCCAATAACCGGGAGTGAGTTACAGACTGGAATCTAATCTTAGGGTTCGGGATGGTTTAAATATAGAATAACAGATACGCCGGAGTGAGTTACAGACTGGAATCTAATCGTAGGGTTCAGAATGGCTTATGTATAAATATCGGATATCCGGGAGTGAGTTACAGATTTGAATCTTATCGAGGTGTTCTGGGTGGTTTATATATAGAATAACAGATACCCGGGATTGAGTTACTGACTGGAATCTAATCGAGGGATGTTGTGCGATTTGAATAAAGACTAATTGATAGCCAGGAGTGAGTTACAGGCTGGAATCTTATCGAGGGGTTCTGGGTGGTTTAAGTATAGAATAACAGATACCCGGGAGTGAGTTACAGACTGGAATCTAATCGAGGGGTTCTGGGTGGTTTAAGTATATAAAAACAGATACCCGGGAGTGAGTTACAGACTGGAATCTAATTGAGGGGTTCTGGGTGGTTTAAGTATAGAATAACAGATACACGGGAGTACGTTACAGACTGGAATCTAATCGAGGGGTTTGGGGTGGTTTATATATAGAATATCAGATACCTGGGAGTAAGTTACAGACTGGAATCTAATCGAGGGGTTTGGGGTGGTTTATATATAGAATAACAGATACCCGGGAGTGAGTTACAGACTGGAATCTAATTGAGGGGTTCTGGGTGGTTTAAGTATAGAATAACAGATACACGGGAGTACGTTACAGACTGGAATCTAATCGAGGGGTTTGGGGTGGTTTATATATAGAATATCAGATACACGGGAGTACGTTACAGACTGGAATCTAATCGAGGGGTTTGGGGTGGTTTATATATAGAATATCAGATACCTGGGAGTAAGTTACAGGCTGAAATCTAATCGAGAGGTTCTTGGTGGTTTATATTGTTGCTAACTTTTGGTTGGTTCACTTGGCTCTGTTTTATAACCTTTGCCCTCGAGTCGCCAGGTATCTTTATGATACCGCCACGAGGTTCAAGTTCGAGTAACGACTAATAACTCAATACACCGATTAGTAAGATTTAAATCAAAGCACATTTATTATACACTGTAATCGCTACTCCTGCACAAATTCTACATCTAAGCTACTTCTGCGACTAACAGGCCTGTATTTAGCTTCGGACTGGCCCACCAGGTCAGGAAAACAAATGGCCTTTCGTTCGGGTTCTGAGTCTGCGGGATTCGAAGTTGGTACGGATTGATAGCTGGGAGCGCCTATCTCGTAGCGAGCGTTGAGTTAAGACTTACGATCTCTCGGCGGCCACTGGACCGGTCACGGTCAGGAAGAAGAGGGGCCGATTTGAACTTGGGGCTTAACTTTATAGTCCCCAGGGGCTTTCCACCTTTCGGGGCGCACCCTGTACCTGGTTCTAGGTGACTGGACTTCGTTCCAATCGCTTGGTTCGATTTCTCCAATACTGGAGCGGTTCCCTGATCGATGGGCGGTCTTGAGGTGTCCGTTAACCTCTTTTGTGTTGGCTCCTGCTGGCGCCAGGGAGTCTGGCTTAGTCTTGTTTGTCCCAAATGTTGCTCTTGTTCCCAGGGATTGCTTATTAGTATGTAGATGGTTGCTACATTATTATGAAGATGGCTGCTAGTATCGATGCTGTCTGGGCCTTTGCAGAGTTAAATACACAGCAAACTTGTACCTGCTGGTTTCTGCCTGTGTTGGCTGAATTTCCCTTCAGCCTTTGACGTTCGCTATTTTAAATCGGGACTTGGCCAACTCAGGTGGCTACACTCCTTCCTTGTGATCCTAACGCGAGGCGTGAAGGATCATATAACTGCATTGCTTTCCATTCCCTGAACCGGCGAGCACTCTTCGATGGCCTCTACACTGACCATAACTATGCAAAGATATTTTAACTAACAATTCTGAGGGGCGCTATGTCAAACAGGGACATGCATTACAAAACAAAAAAAGTGGGAACCTCTAACTATCCTTAATAAACTACACTCACTCAAATATTTCATCTCAATAACTTCCTGAACCAGACAAACAAAATCATAGCAGTTTTTTCCACATTTTCCTGGCTTGGCAGTCAAGCTCAGGATTGTACAATTGCTCATGAACATTTCTTTATTTACAACAAAACGCAAATGGATGCTCTTTATTATAGATCGCGGGGGTCGGGGTCTGGTCGTATCAGAAAATAGGGGATCTTATTCTATATACCGGGGTTCGAGCGCGGTACGCTCTCCTTCTCCATTTTCTCAGACGAATAGTCTGCACGCCAATACCAATAGGGATTCTATCACGTAGGACAGGGAGTACCAGGTTATAAACCTGTCACACCAAGATGGTGTGGTGTCGCTTGTGACTGGGCTCTGGGTACTGTGGGGGAGTGAATCATTAACTGCTGGGGGAGTTGAGGTCAGGGGGTTCGCGTTCGCGCGCAACCAAATCCAAGTCCAAACCAGTCCAAAGATGTGCAGGTTAGGTGGATTGGCCATGACAAATTGCCCTGAGTGATGGGTTGTGGGGATGGGGTGGAGGTGTTGACCTTGGGTAGGGTGCTTTTTCCAAGAGCCGGTGCAGACTCGATGGGCTGAATGGCCTCCTTCCGCACTGTAAATTCTATGATCTATGAAATATCCATTATAACGATGAGCCACGCGGAGGATGTCCTCATGGTTCTTCTTCTTTCACTTCTCTTCTCCGGTCCTGGAGCTTCTGGAGTTCTGTGTGATCAAGCATAGTGTCTGTTACTACCATTATTAATAACTACCTGTTATTACTATCTCGTACGATATCCTGTCTGTCCTTTAGTGCCAATTACTCCCTTTATAATTGGTCACTATGTGTGACTCCCTCATTTTTTATTTTAAAAACCTAATTTCAGGACAGGACACACATACAGATAATGAACCAGTGCGAGCCGTCTCGCAGACTGTGCAATTTACCATCCAAATGTTTCAGGATGTAAATAGCATGTGGTTGGCAACCTCAGGGTTACCTGAAACAAAACACAACTTTTTGAACCAAATTTTCCAAAATGAGGTGCGTATGGGCCGCGACGGGTAAGTGTTGGATGGAGTCCCCGGGCAGGGCGGGTCCCAATGCCGTTTCTCCACTGCCTGAGCAATCGACAAGAACGGGCAAGAAATGTAGTCATCGTGGGGGGTTGTCGTATTGGTTCCTTCCTCGAACCAGAAGAGCAGTTACGAACGGGGGTCTGTGTTTCCGTTGACAGACGAGTTCCTCTGAACTGGCGTCTGGGACATTAACAAGTCGCTGTGGACAAACTAGTTCCGCTGAACTAGCGTCCGGGACAAACTAGTTTCTCTGACTGCCAGTGGGCGTCAGAACGGTGGTGTTGTGGGGCCGTGAAAATGTTTTTTTCCGGTCGAACATACAACATTTAACAAAACATTACAAACAACATAAAACATGCTGCAGGTTCCATCAGAAAGGACACCGTTTTCTCCCAAGCGGTTCCTTTTAAAACATCATCTGGACACCTCAGTTATCGGTTGCGAACAGGGTCGCAAAGGGGTTCTCGTTTTGGGAGTCAGACTCAAGGTTGTCATCTTCTCCCGGATGCCAAACTCTCGAGTGCATCAGGGCTGATAGGGCTGAATGGTGTGATCTGGGATCGCTCTCGTCATTCCGGACGAGTCTGTACGAATTATCTCTGTGCCAATAGGTGGTGTCTAGTTGTGTGGGGACGGAATCGGGGTCGTCAGTGTAGTTCGGTGGTCGGTGGTGGGGTTTGTTTAGGAAAGTGATCATGAAGGGATCACTCGAATCGTGCTCAGAATCGCTGGGTGTGGGTCCTGTTGCATGGGGATAGTAGGGAGGCGTGCTGTGGCTAGTGTCCGAGTCACAGTCGCTGTCGCTGCTGCTGCTGTCTGTGGGCGTTCCGGGGTGGAGTGTATATTTCGGGGGTGGAGTCGAGGTTGAGTCCGTGGCTGGGCAGGACGTATTGGGGGATGATAGGGTTACGTTGGCTGTGGGCGGGGTGTGGTGTGCTGCGTCGAGCATGACGTGGTGTGAGTGGTTAGACTGTGTTCCATATGCCTTCAGCTGGTTGATATGGAACCACGCAGTCTTTCCGTTGGGGTACTTTATTTTGTAGAGGGAAGGGCTTACTTTGTCCGCAATGGAGTACGGACCCGAGTACTTTGGTGACAGGAATATGCTGGGGTTGTATACGGAGAGCATGACTTGCTGTCCTACACTGAACTCAGTCGCATGTACTGTCTTATCGAAACAGGCCTTGCTCTGTTTCTTTCTTGTGCCCAATTTCACTGCGGCTGCTAGCTGAGCCGTTTTAACATCCTCCACTAATTGTTCTACTGTGTTCTCGTGTGTGAGGGCCATCACTTTGGGGCTGGTCAAGTCTAAGCCTAATAAAAATTCTGTGCCTTTCATGTGGCGTCCGGTCATGAGGGTGTGTGGGGTGTAACTTGGAGAAGTTGAAACTGTATTTCGCAAAAACATCAGCGCAAAAGGGAGGACCGAATCCCAAGTGGTGTTGTTTTGCTGGACCATTTTTCTGAGGGTGGATTTTAGTGTCTGATTCATGCGCCCCATGATACCACTTGACTGGGGTTGGTATGCAATGTGGAATTTTTGGGTAATGCCAAATATCGTGAGGACGTTTTTCATGACATGTCCCGTAAAATGGGAACCTTGGTCGGATTCAATGCTGCGGGAGAGTCCCCATCTTGTAAAGATGTGGTGGGTTAAAATCTTGGCTGTGGTCTTTGCCGTGTTCGTTCTGGATAGGAATGCTTCCACCCATTTGGTAAACATGTCTATCACCACGAGTACATATTTATAACCATTCCTACATTCCTACAATGGTCCTATAAAATCAATCTGGAGGTTAGTCCAGGGGCCATTAACGGGTCGGGTGTGACTGAGCTGAGCCTTTTTGGCGTATCTGTACGGATTATACTGGGCGCAGATAAGACAATTCTCAATGTAGTGATTTACATTGTCTTTTAAACTCGGTCACCAGCAGAGCTGCCTGAGGTGGGCTGTAGTGGGATTGATTCGCTGATGTCCATGACTGTCATGGAATAAACAAATCAGTTGATTCCTGTCCTGTTCAGGAACCACGTAAAGGGTGACTTTTAACACCACACTGTCATGTGTGGTCAGTGCATTTCTAAACCTATCATAAGGGGCTGGATAATTTCCTTTCAAAATCTCCTTGAGATTGCTGTCCTGCTTCTGGGCCTGCACTAGATCCTCGATCTTAGTCTGCGAGACCTGAATTGCATTCACTGGTGCGCTTTCATAGTATTTACAGTGCAGAAGGAGGCCATTCGGCCCATCGAGTCTGCACCGGCTCTTGGAAAGAGCACCCTACCCAAGGTCAACACCTCCACCCTATCCCCATAACCCAGTAACCCCACCCAACACTAAGGGCAATTTTGGAGACTAAGGGCAATTTACCATGGCCAATCCACCCAACCTGCACATCTTTGGACTGTGGGAGGAAACCGGAGCACCCGGAGGAAACCCACGCACACACGGGGAGGACGTGCAGACTCCGCAAGACAGTGACCCAAGATGGAATCGTACCTGGGACCCTGGACCTTTCGGGGGGGTGTCCAAAAATATTCATGCCTGGAACCTGCTTTAGCCAGTGCGTCGGCTTTTACTTTTCCAGGGGGGGAGGAACGATGGTGACTACGAACTTTGACTATACCAAAAGTCCTGTTCTGTGCTCTCTCTAAGATGTGATGGAGCAATGGGGCTGAGGGGAGGGGTTTTCCGTCTGCGGAAACAAATCCTCTTGCTTTCCACAGGGGTAGGAATTCCATAAGGCTGTTACAGACATAGAGGCTGTCCGAGTATATGTCTACTGGGCTGGGGAAGGAATCTGGGTGTTCCATATGCGATGGCCGCAAGCTCTGCTGCCTGCGCGCCTAAGTGTCCTGGAAGGTTTATTGCTATTTCTTCTAGGGCGTGTCCCTGCGCGTCCTCGACATAAATACCGCATCCTGTTATGCGCTTCCCTTCTAATACTGTGGAAGATCCATCCACATTTTTCTTTATGGGTTCGCACGTGTCTGTGTGCTGGGGGCTCTGGGTTGAACTGCCTATCTTTCTGGGGGATGTTTTAGCAATAAAGGGGCCTGTGTTGTGGTGTGGAAAGATGATATCACATTCGTGGGGGGTTCCAGGGTACTGTAGGTTGTCGGCTAAAAAAGTGTGGGTCTTTGTCCTTTTAACAGTGATGTCCTGTCCCTGCAAAAGAAGGGTCCATCTCGCTGCTCTAATCTGACTAACTGTACCGTCCTTGAGTCGTCCATCCATTAAAAGTAGGGTGGGGGTGTGTTCCGTGAGGATGGTGATGGGGTTCAGTCCGGTAATGTACGAAAAATACTGTACTGCCCAGAATACTGCGAGCAGGTGCCTTTCATAGGCTCCACAGCATCTAAAACTCTGGAGGCGTAAGCCATGGGCCTTAACTGTTCGTGCCGTTCCTGAAGGAGCACGGCCGAAAGGGTTTTGTGCTTGCTACCTCTATCGCGTAGGGGAAAGCGGGTCTGGAACTTGTAGTGCGGGGGCTGCTATGAGTGCTTGCGTCAACGCATCCACAGCATCCGTATGCTGCGGAAGCCATTCCCAGGGGGCTCCTTTCTTTAGGAGGTCTGAGAGGGGTGCTGCCTTGCTGGCGAATCCGTCAATGTGGATTCGGCAGTAGCCAACCAGTCCTAAAAACGACCGGAGGGCTGAAACGTTGTGGGGAATTTAGCAATCGAGTCAATTGTTTTGCGCTCGATCTCGCGTTTACCATGTGTAATAATTGTACCCAAATATATCACCTTATCTTCCAAAATCTGGGCCCTTTTGGGGTTAACTTTACAACCAATTGAGTGTAAGAGTTCCAGGAGTTCGGACAGAAGCTCAATGTGCTCTTCCTTGGTGTCTGTCTGCAGTAGTAGGTCATCTACGTACTGGACCAGACATTCGGGGCGAGAAAATTTGGCTAAACCATTTGCCAGCTGTGGGTGGAAAATGGAGGGGGAGTTGTGGAATCCTTGTGGAAGGCATGTCCACGTGTACTGTTGGTTTTTAAAGGTGAAGGCAAATTTGTATTAGCACGCTTTTGCCAACGGAATGGACCAGAATCCATTACTGATATCCAAAACCGTAAAGAATCGGGAATTGAGTCCCTGCTTGAGCATGATCTCGGGACTTGTTGCTACTGTGGGGGCTGCTGCGGGGGTGATTTTGTTGAGTTCCCGGTAATCGATGGTCAGTCGCCATGATCCATCGGGCTTTCTCACTGGCCAAAATCGGGGCATTATTAGTGGAGGCTACTGATCTAAGTACGCCCTGCTCTAATAAGCTTTCTATTACCTTTGCGATTTCTCCCTCTGCCTCTTGGGGAAATCCATACTGTTTTTGGGGTCTTGGGTCAGGTCCTGTGATTTGTACGGAACCAGCCATCCGTCCACAGTCGTGCTTGTGGGTCGTGAATGCCGTTCCGTTTTTACAGCGCTGATTTTGTTGGCGTATTCTCCTATTGTGAGCGTTGCGGAGGCTCTTGCAGATTTTGCCATTTTCCAGACACACTGGTTGACTGGATCAAATGATAGATTGTGGGAATTCATCAAGACTATTCCCAGAATGTGTTCTGCTGTGTGGGGCAGGTCAACTAAAACTACGGGGTGCTTGGTGGTGATGTTACCGATTTGAATGGGTACAGGGGCTGTGATGTGTCCCTGCTGTGAGTGGCCTGTAAAGCCGCTGAGGGATTTGAATGGGTACAGGGGCTGTGATGTGTCCGTGCTGTGAGTAGCTGTAGTGGGCCACGTGTCCTTTTGGAACATGGTGGAGGAATTTATTGTGGTGCGGGACCCTCCTGTGTCCCAGAGAAACTCGATGGGCTGTCCCCGAATTTTCACTGCAACTACCGGTAACTGGGGGAGCCCGAACACCGTCAGTCCGTTCCGGTCAGGTCCGTCTGATCTGAACGAGTGCTCACACTATGTATGGGCTCTGTCTTATTCCTACTTAGAGTGCCCGTCTGCTGGGCTCTCTGTGGCTTTTGTGGGGCATTGCATTCTCTTGCAAAGTGTCCAAACTGTCCACAGTTGTAACACTCCTGTGACTTTTGTGGGGGGCTGTTCTTTCCTTCATTTACCCATGGTGGCAGCATGGAGTGCTCTTAACGCTGCCTTCAGGTCACTTCACTGCCTCTGCAATGCTTCTACCTGCTTCTCGGTTTCTTCACGTACCAGGACTGCACTTTGCGTGTCCTGATAATCCTTTTAATACTGGGACTGGAGGCTGCTTAGGTGCGCCAGACAAGACTGGTGTGCCCACTTGGCATCATCCACCTTTCCGTCTTTTGCTGCCAACTTCCTCCTTAACTCTATATTCTCTCTTTCTACCTCACTAACATTGACCTTGCTCATTTGATGTATGCCTTCTATCTCTTTCCGGAGCATCCTAACGACCTCCTCTGTGCCTCGCAACTGTGCCAAGCAGGACACGATTGCCATCGGCTAGCGAGCTTTCCCTAAGCTCTTCTTGTGAATCTCGCTCAGGTTCTCCCACCAAGTATGTCCTATACTCCCGGGACCTGTTTCCTCATTGCTACAGAATTCGCTCCAAAGGGGCCATCCTTTCTCTTTGAGGTACTTCCTAATTTCTTCCTCCCACACGGGACACTGTCCTACTCTACTGCTGCTGGTCGCTGCGACCGCAAATTCCTCTAGGTTCATGAGGCGCTGCATAGCCTGCATTATCATCTTTCTTGTCCGAATGCTTCTTTTAAATTTGGAACAGGGGAGCGAAGGCGGTGCTGTAAATACGGGTACGGCTTTCGCTAATTTCCGAAGTACAAACCCCCGACAGTTTTGTCGCAACAAAAAATCTATCCGTTTACCTTATAGTCATGTTAGTTACGCATGCATACACACACTTCCGAATTATTATTATTTTAAAAAATATATATTTTATTAAAGTTTTTCGATCAAACAAAAACAAAAATTTCCCATTTTACAACTTTGTAATAATATATACATTGATCGTTTTTTAAATAAATAATATGCTAACTAACGGCAACTGCCAACAACAAAATAAGAAACAAAAGAAATAGTAACTAAAATAGTAACTTCGTAAAATCTAATATAAATAACTAATATATAAACACACACATAAAACCCCTGAGGACCCAAATGAGTCCTCCCCCCCCCGGGTTGCTGCTGCTACCTTTCCTATTTTCCCTTATCGCTCTGCGAGATAGTCGAGGAACGATTGCCACCGCCTGGTGAACCCTTGAGCCGAACCTCTTAGTGCATACTTTATCCGCTCCAATTTTATGAACCCTGCCATGTCGTTTATCCAGGCATCCACGCCCGGGGGTTTAGCTTCTTTCCACATAAGTAGAATCCTTCGCCGGGCTACTAGGGACGCAAAGGCCAAAACATCAGCCTCTCTCGCCTCCTGCACTCCCGGCTCATCTGCAACCCCAAATATAGCCAACCCCCAGCCTGGTTCGACCCGGACCCCTACCACCTTTGAAATCGCTTTTGCCACACCCACCCAGAACCCATGCAATACCGGACATGACCAGAACATGTGGGTGTGGTTCGCCGGGCTTCCCGCGCACCTCCCGCACCTATCCTCCACTCCAAAAAATCTACTCAGCCTTGCTCCAGTCATATGCGCCCTGTGTAGAACCTTGAATTGTATCAGGCTGAGCCTGGCACACGAGGATGAAGAGTTTACCCTACTTAGGGCATCTGCCCACAGCCCCTCCTCTATCTCTTCCCCCAGCTCCTCCTCCCATTTTCCCTTCAGCTCCTCTACCATCGTCTCCCCCTCGTCTCTCATTTCCCTATATATATATCTGACACCCTACCATCACCCACCCATGCCCCTGAAATCACTCTGTCCTGGATCTCTTGCGCCGGGAGCTGCAGAAATTCCCTCACCTGTTGCCTCACAAATGCCCTCACTTGCATATAGCGAAATGCATTCCCAGGTGGCAGCCTATATTTTTCTGTCAGTGCTCCCAGACTCGCGAACGTCCCGTCTAAGAACAAGTCCTTCAATTTCGCAATTCCTGTTCGCTGCCAAGATTTAAATTCCCCATCTATCCTTCCCGGGACGAACATATGATTGTTCCTTATCGGGGACCATACTGAGGCACCCGTCACTCCCTTATGTCGTCTCCACTGCCCCCAAATTTTCAGAGTTGCCACCACCACTGGGTTTGTGGTGTATTTTTTCGGGGAGAACGGCAACGGCGCCGTCGCCAGTGCTTTTAGGCTAGTTCCCCTACAGGACGCCATCGCCAGTCTTTTCCACGCCGCTCCTTCCCCTTCCCTCATCCACTTACATATCATTGACACGTTGGCGGCCCAATAATAATCACTTAGACTCGGCAGTGCCAGTCCCCCTCTGTCCCTACTGCGCTGCTTTACTCTTGGGGTCTTTCCAGCCCACACAAAGCTCATAATACTCTTGTCCACTTTTTTTAAAAAGGCCTTTGTAATCAGTACAGGGAGGCACTGGAACACAAAAAGAAACCTTGGAAGAACCACCATTTTAACCGCCTGCACCCTGCCCGCCAATGACAGGGGCACCATGTCCCACCTCCTAAAGTCCTCTTCCATCTGCTCTACCAGTCGTGCCAAGTTAAACTTATGCAAGGTTCCCCAGTTCATGTCCACCTGGATCCCCAAATACCGGAAATCCCTTGTTACCTTCCTCAACGGTAAATCGTCTATTCCCCTGCCCTGTTCCCCGGGGTGCATCATAAACAGCTCACTCTTCCCCATATTCAATTTATATCCTGAAAATTCTCCAAACTCCCTGAGTGTCTGCATTATCTCAGGCATCCCCTCCACTGGGTCCGCGACATACAACAACAAATCATCCGCGTATAATGACACCCGATGCTCTTCTCCTCCTCTAAGTACCCCCCTCCACTTCCTGGAGCCCCTCAGCGCTATGGCCAGTGGCTCAATTGCCAATGCAAACAGTAACGGGAACAGGGGACATCCCTGTCTTGTACCCCTATATAGTCGGAAGTGGTCAGATCGTTGCCTATTTGTAATCACACTTGCCACCGGGGCCCTGTACAGGAGCTGAACCCATCTAATGAACCCCTCTCCAAATCCAAATCTCTTCAGTACTTCCCACAGGTAGTCCCACTCCACTCTATCAAATGCTTTCTCTGCATCCATCGCCACCACTATCTCCGCCTCCCCCTCCGGTGGGGGCATCATCATCACCCCCAGCAGCCTCCGTATATTAGCATTCAATTGCCTCCCTTTAACAAACCCGGTTTGATCATCATGCACCACCCCAGGGACACAGTCCTCTATCCTCGTCGCCATCACCTTGGCCAAAAGCTTGGCATCTACGTTCAAGAGGGAGATAGGCCTGTATGACCCGCACTGCAGCGGGTCTTTGTCTCTTTTCAGGATCAGCGATATCGTCGCCTCCGACATCGTCGGGGGGTAGTGTCCTCCTTTCCCTAGCCTCATTAAAGGTTCTCGTCAGAAGTGGGGCCAGCAGGTCCACGTATTTCCTATAGAACTCCACCGGGAACCCATCCGGTCCCGGGGCCTTCCCTGCCCGCATGTTCCCAATTCCTTTTACCACCTCCTACATCTCAATCTGCGCTCCCAGTCCTGTCATCTCCTGTTCCTCAACCTTCGGGAACTCCAGCTGGCCTAGGAAACGCATCATTCCCTCTTTCCCTTCCGGGGGTTGAGCCTTATATAGCCTCTCGTAAAATACCTTAAACACCCCGTTCACCCTCTCCGCTCCCCGTTCCATATTTCCCTCCTCGTCTCTAACCCCTCCGATCTCTCTCGCCGCCCCCCTCTTCCTAAGTTGTTGGGCCAGCAGCCGGCTCGCCTTCTCTCCATATTCATACTGCACTCCCTGTGCCTTCCTCCATTGTGCCTCCGACTTACCCGTGGTCAACAAGTCAAAGTCCGTGTGCAATCTCCGTCTTTCCCTGTATAGCCCTTCATCTGGAGCCTCCGCATATTGCCTATCCACCCTCAAAATCTCCCGCAACAATCTCTCCCTTTCTTTACCCTCTTGTTTCCCTTTATGGGCCCTTATGGAGATCAGCTCCCCTCTAACCACCACCTTCAGCGCCTCCCAGACCACTCCCACCTGGACCTCTCCGTCATCATTAATCTCTAGGTACATTTCAATACATCCCCTCACCCTTACACATACCCCCTCGTCCGCCAACAGTCCCATATCTAATCTCCAGAGTGGGCGCTGTTCCTTTTCCTCTCCTACTTCCAGATCTACCCAATGTGGGGCATGATCTGAAATGGCTATAGCCGAATACTCCGTTCCTGCCACCTTCGGGATCAGCGCCCTTCCCAGGACAAAGAAGTCTATCCGGGAGTACACTTTGTGGACATGGGAGAAGAAGGAAAACTCTTTACTCTTTGGCCTAGTAAATCTCCAGGGATCCACTCCTCCTATCTGCTCCATAAAGCCCTTAAGCACCTTGGCCGCTGCCGGCCTCCTCCCGGTCCTAGATCTGGACCGGTCCAGCCCTGGGTCCAGCACCGTGTTGAAGTCCCCCGCCCCCCCCAATTACCAACTTTCCCATCTCCAGGTCCGGGATGTGCCCCAACATACGCTTCATAAAGTTGCGTCATCCCAGTTCGGGGCATATACATTCACCAGCATCACCGCCTCACCTTGCAGTCTGCCACTCACCATCACGTATCTACCCCCACTGTCCGCCACTATGTTCTTTGCCTCAAACAATACCCGTTTCCCCACCAGTATTGCCACCCCTCTATTTTTCGCATCCAAGCCCGAGTGGAATACCTGTCCCACCCATCCTTTCCTTAATCTGACCTGATCCGCCAGTTTCAGGTGCGTCTCCTGAAGCGTGACCACGTCTGCCTTTAGCTTCTTTAGGTGCGCAAGTACCCTTGCCCTCTTAATCGGCCCGTTCAACCCTCTCACATTCCACGTGATCAACCGGGTTGGGGGGCTCTTTACCCCCCCCCTCGTCGACTAGCCATCCCCTTTTTTAGACCAGCTCCTCACCCGGTTCCCACGCACCCGCTTTTCCCCCCGACGGCGCCCTCCCGTCCCGACCATCCCATCCCGTAACAGCTCCCCTTCCCCTTAGCAGCAGCAACCCGATTCTGCACTGTAAATTCTATGATGATTGAAACTCGCCCTCCTTCTCGCCACCTCCGCACTCCAATCCTGATACACGCGGATCACCGCGTTCTCCCACCTGCTGCTCCGTGTCTTTTTCGCCCATCTCAGGACCATCTCCCTGTAGCGGTGGAACCTCACCACTATTGCTCGAGGTATTTCTCCTGCCTTTGGTCTTCTCACGAGGACTCGATACGCTCCCTCCACTTCCAGGGGGCCCGTCGGGGCCTCAGCTCCCATTAAGGTATGGAGCACCATGCTCACATACGCCCCAACGTCCGCTCCCTCTGCCCCTTCGGGACGACCCAAGATTCTTAAGTTCTTCCTCACACTTCCGAATTATGAGGATTGGTCAGAACTCCTTGAACACTTGTGGTTTTCTGTTCCCAATTGGATCTCTAATTCAAATTTATGGGTTCTCCCGGAGTGGTGAAGCCACTTCTACTTTGGGTCCCATCAGAAAGTCGCCAGTAATATGTTGCTAACTTTTGGTTGGTTCACTTGGCTCTGTTTTATAACCTTTGCTCTCGAGTCGCCAGGTATCTTTATGATACCGCCACGAGGTTCAAGTTTGAGTAATGACCAATAACTCAATACACCGATTAGTAAGATTTAAATCAAAGCACATTTATTACACACAGTAATCGCTACTCATGCACAAATTCTACGTCTAAGCTACTTCTACAACTAACAGGCCTATACTTAGCTTCGGACTGGCCCACCAGGTCAGGAAAACAAATGGCCTTTCATTCGGGTTCTGAGTCTGCGGGATTTGAAGTTGGTACGGATTGATAGCTGGGAGCGCCTATCTCGTAGCGAGCGTTGAGTTAAGACTTACGATCTCTCGGCGGCCACTGGACCGGTCACGGTCAATGTTGGTTCGCGTTGCAGGGTGACCCGGTCAGGAAGAAGAGGGGCCGATTTGAACTTGGGGCTTAACTTTATAGTCCCCAAGGGCTTCCCGCCTTTCGGGGCGGACCCTGTACCTGGTTCTAGGTGACTGGACTTCGTTCCAATCGCGTGGTTCGATTTCTCCAATACTGGAGCGGTTCCCTGATCGATGGGCGATCTTGAGGTGTCCGTTAACCTCTTTTGTGTTGGCTCCTGCTGGCGCCGGGGAGTCTGGCTTAGGCTTGTTTGTCCCAAATGTTGCTCTTGTTCCCGGGGATTGCTTATTAGTATGTAGATGGTTGCTACATTATTATGCAGGTGGCTACTAGTATCGATGCTGTCTGGGCCTTTGCAGAGTTAAATACACAGCAAACTTGCACCTGCTGGTTTCTGCCTGTGTTGGCTGAATTTCCCTTCAGCCTTTGCCGTTCGCCATTTTAAATCGGGACTTGGCCAACTCAGGTGGCTACAATATATAGAATAAGAGATACCCGGGAGTGAGTTACAGATTGGAATCTAATCGAGGGGTTTGGGGTGGTTTATATATAGAATAACAGATATCCGGGAGTGAGTTACAGACTGGAATCTAATCGAGGGGTTTGGGGTGGTTTATATATAGAATAACAGATACCCGGGAGTGAGTTACAGACTGGAATCTAATCGAGGGGTTTGGGGTGGTTTATATATAGAATATCAGATACACGGGAGTGAGTTACAGACTGGAATCTAATCAAGGGGTTTGGGGTGGTTTATATATAGAATATCAGATACCTGGGAGTAAGTTACAGGCTGAAATCTAATCAAGAGGTTCTGGCTGTTTTATCTCTAGAATAACAGATACCCAGGAGTGAGTTACAGACTGGAATCTAAGAGAGGGGTTTGGAGTGGTTTATATATAGAATAACATGCGGGAGTGATTTACAGACTGGAAACTAATTGAAGTGTTTGGGGTGGTTTATATCTATATAATAATAGATATCCAGGAGTGAGTTACAGACTAGAATCTAATCGAGGGGTTCGGGCTGGTCTATGTGTAGAATAGCAGAAACCCAGGAGTGATTAACAGACTGGAATCTAATCGAGGGATGTTGTGCGGTTTGAATAAAGACTAATTGATAGCCAGGAGTGAGTTGCAGACTGGAATTTGTATTGGGAGTAATTTGAGGTTTATATCTCGAATCACAGATACCCAGCTGTGATGTGATCCCGTGTAGTGTGGCTCCACTAAATTTTGCATGGGTACTATCTGCTGTCTCTGCATTCCTGACAGTGTCTGTACCGGGGAAAGAAGAAGGGATGTGTTGAGCCTGTAAAAATCCTCTAGCAGAAGGAGGTTGGATATCTGCTGTGATGCTGCCCTGTGCAACCAGGGGAGAAATGTACAGTCAGTATTCTCTGGGCTGGGGATACTGGGGAGGGGGAAGGGTTGCTGAATCCCGACAGCCTGGGATGGAGATGGAATTTGAATGATGCGCCGCCTGATGACTATTCATTCTGTGTGTCTTGAACTCCCTCAGGACGTGGGGCTCTGGGATCTCGAGCACCGGTTTGAGCTACAGGGACGAATTGCCAATGCCAGTCCGACGCTGGCTGTCAGGACAGCATTGGCAGGAGAGCAGCGAGTGCGGCGGAAGCACAATCATCAACAGCGGAAATTGCCGGACGACAAACCGACGGAAATCCAGAGAATTTCCCACTTCCCCCAAGGTATCAAACGTGTACGGCTAACGGCAGACACAGCACATGGCAGAGGAGTAGTTGAGTGGTAGAGTGAGGGAGCTGGATTAACATCAGTACAGACACAGTCAGTAACACAGGGTGCTGGGAGAGAGGGGTTACTGAGTGACAGTGTGAGGGAGCTGGATTAACATCAGTAGAGATACAGACAGTAACACAGGGAGCTGGGGGAGAGGGGTTACTGAGTGACAGTGTGAGGGAGCTGGATTAACATCAGTACAGATACAGTCAGTAACACAGGGTGCTGGGGGAGAGGGGTTACTGAGTGACAGTGTGAGGGAGCTGGATTAACATCAGTAGAGATACAGTCAGTAACACCGGGTGCTGGGGGGAGAGGGGTTACTGAGTGACAGTGTGAGGGAGCTGGATTAACATCAGTACAGATACAGTCAGTAACACAGGGTGCTGGGGGAGAGGGGTTACTGAATGACAGTGTGAGGGAGCTGGATTAACATCAGTAGAGATACAGGTAGTAACACAGGGTGCTGGGGGAGAGGGGTTACTGAGTGACAGTGTGAGGGAGCTGGATTAACATCAGTAGAGATACAGTCAGTAACACAGGGTGCTGGAGGAGAGGGGTTACTGAGTGACAGTGTGAGGGAGCTGGATTAACATCAGTACAGATACAGTCAGTAACACAGGGTGCTGGGGGGGAGAGGGGTTACTGAGTGACAGTGTGAGGGAGCTGGATTAACATCAGTACAGATACAGTCAGTAACACAGGGTGCTGGGGGAGAGGGGTTACTGAGTGACAGTGTGAGGGAGCTGGATCAACATCAGTAGAGATACAGTCAGTAACACAGGGTGCTGGGGGGAGAGGGGTTACTGAGTGACAGTGTGAGGGAGCTGGATTAACATCAGTACAGATACAGTCAGTAACACAGGGTGCTGGGGGAGAGGGGTTACTGAGTGACAGTGTGAGGGAGCTGGATTAACATCAGTAGAGATACAGGTAGTAACACAGGGTGCTGGGGGAGAGGGGTTACTGAGTGACAGTGTGAGGGAGCTGGATTAACATCAGTAGAGATACAGTCAGTAACACAGGGTGCTGGAGGAGAGGGGTTACTGAGTGACAGTGTGAGGGAGCTGGATTAACATCAGTACAGATACAGTCAGTAACACAGGGTGCTGGGGGAGAGGGGTTACTGAGTGACAGTGTGAGGGAGCTGGATTAACATCAGTAGAGATACAGTCAGTAACACAGGGTGCTGGGGGGAGAGGGGTTACTGAGTGACAGTGTGAGGGAGCTGGATTAACATCAGTACAGATACAGTCAGTAACACAGGGTGCTGGGGGAGAGGGGTTACTGAGTGACAGTGTGAGGGAGCTGCATTAACATCAGTACAGATACAGTCAGTAATACAGGGTGCTGGGGGAGAGGGGTTACTGAGTGACAGTGTGAGGGAGCTGGATTAACATCAGTAGAGATAGTCAGTAACACAAGGTGCTGGGGGGGAGAGGGGTTACTGAGTGACAGTGTGTGGAAGCTGGATTAACATCAGTAGAGATACAGTCAGTAACACAGGGTTTTGGGGGTCACTTCGACCGATGCTGACATGGACGGGTGCATTTGCAGCAGGCAGGTTGGTGAGGATGAGGTCAAGTTTTTTTTTTGTATAAATTTAGTGTACCCAATTCACTTTTTCCAATTAAGTGGCAATTTAGCGTGGCCAATCCACCTACCCTGCACATCTTTGGGTTGTGGGGGCGAAACCCACGCAAACATGGGGAGAATGTGCAAACTCCACAGACAGTGACCCAGAGCCGGGATCGAACCTGGGACTTCGATGCTGTGAGGCAACAGGGCTAACCTACTGCGCCACCGTGCTGCCCCGGATGAGGTCAAGTATGTTTGCCCCTCTTATTGGTTCCCCCACCACCAGTCCCAGTCTAGCAGCTGTGTCCTTTAGGACCTGGCCAGCGCAGTCTGTGGTGGTACTACCGAGCCCCTCTTGATGATGGACATTGAAGTCTCCAGTCTGTGCGCTTGTTCAACCTGGAGGAGAACTGAGTGTGGATGGTGGGTGCTCTGGATCCGTGGGACACATACAGGCCACCAACACTTAAAATAGTGCAACACTATTTTATAAAGCTAGAAACTGTTGAACATACTTTCACTGTGGGTTAACACGATATTAGATTAAACTAAAGACGTGTGCCTGTCCTAACCACTCTATGCACTCAGCACATGGTGAAGATCTGTGCTGTAAGCTGTAAGCTCTGTCCTTCTGAGAGGCTGCATCCCGAATGAGCGGGAACTCTGATGCCCTCTGTCTATACAGTGAGTGTGCTCTAACTGGTGATTGGCTGCGGTTTTGTGTGTGTTGATTGGTCTTGCTGTGCGTCCATCAGTGTGTGCGTCTGCACCATGATATACTGGTGTATATTATGACATCCCCCCCTTTTATAAAAAATGTATGTGTGTGGCAATAAATAATGTGTGGGGTGCGAAGATATATTTACAGGACTACGTACATGAGAACTAAGCTATTTACATGGGAAGGTGCCTGGTGCAGAGAAGCAGTATGCAACAAGAGTAACGAGATCAACACTATATACAAACCAGGGAAACGATCAAACAAAGCAACAAAACAATTCAGAGAGTCCATAAATTCGAAAAGTTCAGAAATTTAGTCTCCTGAGGTGGGCGACGAGTTCTGGTTGACCGCCTCAAGGGTGGGTCGAGATGAGTTCAGGAGCGGGCTGGACTGCGTCAAAGTCAGGGGGAGGCAGTGTGACAGGGAGCTCTGCATAGTCCGTGGCAGGGTCAGCAGGAGGGCGAGGCGATAGTGGAGGATCACGTGGCGAGCGTGGAGCGAGACGAAGGGCGTGTCAATTGCGACGCAGAATCGAGCCATCCGGTAGATGAACAAGACGAACAGGGGGCCACCTGCCGAAGGACAACAGCGGTTGCAGACCATCCACCATCTGGAAGATGGATGCGGATGTTGTCAACTGGAGCCAGAGCAGGGAGATCAGCTGCACGGGAGTCATGAGCCGCCTTGTGCTGTGCACGAGACAGCTGCATCCGGCGAAGGACCGGAACGTGGTCGAGGTCTAGGACATGGATGGACGGCACCGTCGTCTTCAGGGTGCGACTCAGGAGTAATTGGGCTGGCGACAGGCCAGTGGACAGTGGGGCGGAGCGATAGGCCAGCAAGGCAAGGTAAAAATCAGACCCAGCATCGGCAGCCTTGCATAGGAGCCGTTTGACGATATGTACTCCCTTCTCTGCTTTGCCGTTGGATTGGGGGCACAGGGGACTGAACGTCACATGGCCAAATTTGTACCGCCTGGCAAGGTTGGACCATTCTTGGCTGGCAAAGCAGGGGTCATTGTCCGACATTTCCGTGAGCGGGATGCCGTGTCGAGCAAAGGTTTCTTTGCATGCACGAATGACTGCAAACGAGGTGAGGTCGTGCAACCGTATCACCTCTGGGTAATTCGAAAAGTAGTCCACGATCAGGACATAGACTCTACCCAGCGCGTGGAATAGGTCGATGCCCACCTTGGTCCATGGTGACGTGACCAACTTATGGGGCTGCAGGGTCTCACGTGGTTGGGCTGGCTGGAAGCGCTGACAAGTGGGGCAGTTGAGCACTGTGTTGGCTATGTCCGCATTAATGCCGGGCCAGTGCACTGCCTCTCGGGCCCGTCGGTGGCACTTTTCCATGCCAAGGTGGCCCTCGTGTAGTTGTTCCAGGACAGGCTGGCGCATGCTATGCGGGATGACAATGTGGTCCAGTTTTAGAAGAACCCCGTCTACTACCGCCAGATCATCTCTGACATTATAGAACTGAGGGCATTGGCCCTTGAGCCACCCGTCCGTTAGGTGGCGCATGACACGCTGTAGCAAGGGGTCAGCCGCCGAATGTGGACGAGGCATTAATCCGAGGCAGGTAGATTGGAGGCCACGAATGCCACATGGGCGTCAACCTGGCAGACAAATCCCGCTGGGTCACATGGAGTGTTGACTGCCCTGGAGAGAGCGTCAGCAATGATGAGGTCCTTGCCTGGGGTGTATACCAGCTAGAAGTTGTATCGCCGGAGCTTGAGAAGAATATGCTGGAGGCGAGGCGTCATGTCGTTCGAGTCTTTCTGTATTATATTGACCAGCGGGCGATGGTCGGTCTCGACGGTGAATTGAGGAAGTCCGTAGACATAATCGTGAAACTTAACAACACCGGTCAGAAGGCCCAGGCACTCCTTTTCTATCTGCGCGTAGCGCTGCTCCGTGGGGGTCATTGCACGTGACGCATATGCAATGGGGGCCATGATGAGGCCTCATCACATTGAAGGAGCACTGCCCAATGCCGGATTGACTGGCATCGGTCGAAATTTTGGTCTCCTTTGCTGGATCAAAGAAGGCTAAGACCGGGGCCGTGGTCAGTTTTGCCTTAAGTTCCCTCCATTCGCGCTCGTGGGCAGGGAGCCATTGGAAGTCTGTCGTCTTCCTGACCAGGTTCCTGAGAGCCGTGGTATGAGAGGCGAGGTTAGCAATGAATTTCCCTAAAAAATTGACCATGCCCAGAAATCGGAGACCGCCTTCTTGTCCTCTGGTGTTTTCATAGCTGTGATGGCAGCTACCTTGTCCGCATCCGGCTGCGCACCCAATTGGGAGATGTGATCCCCGAGGAACTTAAGTTCTGTCTGACCAAAAGAGCATTTGGCCCTGTTGAGGCGGAGGACATGCTCATGTATATGTCTGAATATGCGCTGGAGGCGACTAACATGCTTATGATTGTGTCATCGACATAGACGCGAACACCTTCAATACCTTCCATCATTTGTTCTATAATCCTATGGAACACGTCTGATGCAGAGATGATCCCAAACGGCATCCAGTTGTAACAATATCTTCCAAAGGGGGTGTTAAATGTGCAGAGTTTCCTGCTGGATTTATCGAGCTGGATTTGCCAGAATCTTTTTGAGGCGTCGAGTTTGGTAAAGAGCTTGGCGCGAGCCATCTCACATATGAGCTCTTCGTGCTTGGGAATTGGATATTGCGCTCTCATAATATTGCGATTTAGATCCTTGGGATCAATGCAAATACTCAATTCGCCGGAAGGCTTTTTTACACATACCATGGAACTGACCCAGTCGGTCGGTTCCGTGACTTTGGAAATCACTCCTTGGTTCTGGAGGTCCAACAGCTGCTGCTTGAGGCAGTCCTTAAGGGGTGCTGGGACCCTGCGAGGTGCATGTACCACAGGCGTGGCATTCGGTTTTAATAAAATCTTGTAGGCGTGCCCATGCCCTCGAAGACGTCGTGGTACTGGTTGATAATGGCGTCGAGCTGCGCCCTGAAGTCAGTGTCCTGAAAGGCAGACGCGTCAGCAGGAGAGAGAGAGTGAACTCTCTGAACTAGGTTTAACAGCTTGCATGCCTGCGCGCCAAGCAGGGAGGCTTTCGAGGAGCCCACGATTTCAAAGGGAAGGATGGCTTTGCGTGACCTGTGCGTCACTTCAAGTTGGCATGAGCCACTGGCAGCAATGGCATTGCCATTATAATCTAATAGCTGGCTGGTGGCAGGACGGCTGGTTTGACACAAAGACACAATGAGATTGGCGGAGGCACCGGTGTCCAGGCCGAATCGTATTTGGGACCGGTTGACCGTAAGGGTGGCACATCACTCATCATCCGGATCGATGCTTTATACCGATAGAGGCTGGATTCTTTGCTTCGGGTACACCCTGTTTTTTGTAATGATACCGACTCGAAAAGGTGCCTTCGGGTCCTCGGTGTCAATATCGGACAGCAGGTCCGAATCGGGCTTGGTGACCGTGGGTTGAATGGCCCGGACATTCCTACGAGGCTGGCTAGAGCGACAAGAGTTGGCAGGCTGAGCTGATCTGCATAAAGCAGCATAGTGGCCAAGTTTCCCCATCGTCGGGATTTGGCAGGACATTGCCGCTTTAAGTGGGCGGAGCCACAGTTGCCGCACGTTATAGTGTCAGTACGTTCGCTGCGCCACCGCGCATGCGCGGTGCGGTCATACGTGGTGCTCGCCTGCGCAGTACGTCCGTCGACGTCGCCGTCCCCTCGTTCGGTGCGCACAAGTGCGGGAGTCCACGAAAAGCGTGCAAAATGGCCGCCCTCATCCAGGCTGAGGCCCTGGAGTTGCTAGATTGCTTGGACCCGTTCTGCCTCGTGGGGACCTTGCCGTGCCATTTCAGCCGCTTGGATGTGGGAATACCGACTAGTGGCGTGTTCATGTAGCACGCAGGTCTCGACGGCGGTCGCTAGGGTGAGCTGCTTTACCTTGAGGAGCTGCTGGCGTAGGGGGTCCGACTGAACACCGAAAATGATCTGGTCGCGTATCATGGAGTCGGAGGTGGACCCGTAATTACAGGACTGCGCAAGGATGCGGAGGTAGGTGAGAAAGGACTGGAAAGATTCATCCTTACCCTGCAAACGCTGTTGGAATACATAGCGCTCGAAACTTTCATTCACCTCGATGTCGCAGTGACTGTCAAACTTAAGGAGGACCGTCTTGAATTTTGATTTATCTTCACCATCAGCAAAAGTGAGAGAACTGAAAATGTGGATGGCATGGTCCCCGGCCGTGGATAGGAAGAGAGCGATCTTCCTGGTGTCTGAGGCAGCTTCCCGGTCTGTGGCTTCAAGGTAGAGCTGGAAGTGTTGTTTGAATATCTTCCAGTTGGCCCCCAGGTTACCGGTGATGCGGAGCGGCGGCGGGCGGACGCTGGCCATTTTGCAGGATGGCTGCATGCTGGTGGAAGGCAGATCACTTGCAGGTAGGTCTAAGTAGTTCTAACATCCCTCAACTCCTGGTATCATGTTGTGTTGGGTGCTCTGGATCTGTGGAACACATACAGGCCACCAACACTTAAATAGTACAACACTATTTTATTAAGCTAGAAACTGTTGAACATACTTTCACTGGGTTAACACGATGTTAGATTAAACTAAAGACCTGTGCCTGTCCTAACCAGTCTATGCACTCAGCACATGGTGAAGATCTGTGCTGTAAGCTCTCCTTCTGAGAGGCTGCATCCCGAATGAGTGGGAAAGTGATGTCCTTGTCTTTATAGTGACGGTGCTCTAACTGGTGATTGGCTGCGGTGTTGTGTGTGTTGATTGGCCTTGCTGTGCGTCCATCAGTGTGTGCGTCTGCACCATGATATACTGGTGTATATTATGACAGATGGTATGTGGTACAGGTTGAAAATCCATTATCCGAAATGTGTATCGGATTTTGGTATTTTCCAGATTTTGGAATATACTGTGCATGCGCGGCAAGCAGTGGGAACTGTGCGTTGCCCAGGAGACTTGTGGGATTTCCCACTCCTGACACCTCGCCGGTGCTTGAAAGAAAGTGCAGATTTTGGAATTTTACGGTCTTTGTAATTTCGGATAAGGGATGCTCATTTTGTAATCAGCAGGAGGTTTCCTTGCCCATGATTAACCTGTAGCCAAGGGACTTCTTGGGGTCCAGAGTCGGTGTTTATGACTCCCAGGGCAACTCCCTCCAGTAAACCACTGCTGGGGCTGTCCTGCCAGTGAAACGGGACATACCCAGGAACGGTCATCATAGTGTCTGGGACATTGTCTGTAAGGTATGATTCTGTGACTATGACGATGTCAGGCTGTTGTTTAACTAGTCTGAGAGACAGCTCTCCCAACTTTGGCACAAGCCCCCAGATGTTAGGTAAGGAGGGCTTTGCGGGGTGGCATGGTGCCGCAGTGGTTAGCACTGCTGCCTCACGGCACCAAGGACCTAGGTTCAATCCCAGAATGTGGAGTTTGCACATTCTCCCCGTGTCTGTGTGTCTCCCACAACCCAAAGATGTGCAGGGTAGGTGTATTGGCCACGCTAAATTGCCCCTTAATTGGAAAAAAAAGGGTCGATGGGGCTGGTTCTGCCGTTGTTATTTCCGGTTCCCGGATCGATGCTGGGGTGGTTTGTCCGGTTTCTTTCCTTTCGGACGGTTTGATCGACCTTTAGCACAATGGTGCACCAGGAGACTTCACAGCAGCATCGTCCAAAGCACTGAGCTGTGAGAGGAGATACTCGGTCCTGTTGATCTAGAGTTTGCTCAGAGGTGGGTTTGAAAGGAGGACGCTGAGCTGGAGTGACAGAACGGGTTAGGAATGGGATTCAAGACCTTTGGCTTGGGTGTGCTGGAGCCATTAGAATTGGGAAGCCAAAGGAGTTCAGAATTAGAAGGGCACTGATATCTCGGAGGGTTTGGGGGCTGGAGGAGAATACAGGGATGGGGAGGGGATGTGGCCGCGGAGCGACTTGCTACCAAGGGTGAGAATCTTTCGACACTTCAGCCGGATGCTGACGACCAGTGTAGGTCAGCGAGCACAGGGCTGATGGGGGAGCGAGAGTCGCTGTCAGTCACGACATAGTCAATAGTGCCCTGGGTGGCCTCAAGCTCAGGGAGGATTGAATGTGGGACAATGGTTATGGATGAGGAAGGGGTCGGAGTTGTGGGGTGGGTGGGGAGGTTGGTGTGGTTGTGTGGTTCAGCAGCAGAGGACCTGAGACAGGAGCTAAGTTGAGCCTATGTGAGGGATGGCGCAATGAAGAGTGTGGACTGAGCTTTACTTGGGAATATACTTGCTGGTGCAGCTGCCATTTCTGTTGTCTCTAGCTCACCCAGATGAGACCACGCTGACTGCTGCCTTACGGGCTGAAGGACGGGCTTCCCCCCGCGTGGACCCTTGGGGAGATGAGCAGACTGTTGGACGCAACCATGGCTGGACACTGTTGCCCACGGACATCTACTGCCAGGCAAGAGGGCACCGAAATTCCTATGCCAGTCCTGTCAGGTACAGTCAAGGATTCGTATCACACTCAGTTTCAGCACTGATGGGTGAATGGATGGGATTGGAAAACTGGGTTTGGGGCGAAGTTCAAGGTTGGGAAGACTTTGGTTATACAGGAATGCAGGAGCAGGGCATTTGGCCCTTCGAGCCTCCTCTGCCATTTAATTGGGTCACAGCTGATCCCCTATCCGAACACCATCTCCCCCGAATCCCTTAATGCCCTCAGTAACATGGAATCTATCAATGTCGGTTTTGACCATACTCACTGACAGCCTCTGGGGTGAATACTCGCCAACCTCGCAGTCCTAAATGGCTTACCCATTATCCTGAGACTGTGACACTCTCTGGTTCCGGATCCGACTCCCAGCCAGGAGGAATCATCCTTCCTCTGCCAAGCTTTGTACAATTCAGTAAGATTCCCCGCCCAATCTAAACCAGAGAAAACACAGGTCCTCAAACTCTGCTCATTGTACAATCAGCCTCACAGAGGAATTAGGAAATGGAGGTGACTGAAGATGATGACTTTGCTGCTCCCAATTAACTCCAGTTCAATAAACCTTTTACCGACAGTGAATCAGTCCCTCAGTGATATTCCTTCCTGTTTGACTCATCAAACCCACCCAGTCTAATGTAAAATTTCTCTTTCCCTCTCTCTTTCCCCTCCCTGCCCCTCTACCTTTGTCTATCCATAGTCATGGAGAGGGATAGGAACACACAGTATGGGAAGGTATTTAACTGGGGGAGGGGAAATTATACTGCTATTAGACAGGAACTGAGGAGCATAAAGTGGGAACTAATGTGGGGATTGTTTAAGGAGCACTTGCTGCGAGTGCTGAATAGTTTTGTCCCACTGAGACGAGGAAGGAATGGTAAGGTGAAGGAGCCTTGGATGACAAGAGACGTGGAGCTTCTAGTCAAAAGAAGGAAGCCTACGTAAGGTTGAGGATGCAAGGATCTGACTCAGCTCCAGAGGGTTACAAGGTAGCCAGGAAGGAACTAAAAAATGGACTTAGGAGAGCTAGAAGGGGGCATGAAAAAGCCCTGGCGGGAAGGATTAGGGGAAACCCCAAGGCGCTCTGCACTTATGTGAGAAATAAGAGGATGATCAGAGTGAGAGTAGGGCTGATC
Organism: Scyliorhinus torazame; assembly: GCF_047496885.1. Classification (NCBI taxonomy): domain Eukaryota; kingdom Metazoa; phylum Chordata; class Chondrichthyes; order Carcharhiniformes; family Scyliorhinidae; genus Scyliorhinus; species Scyliorhinus torazame. The sequence continues at coordinate 30,756,496 of NC_092728.1, read as the reverse complement.
AGGGATAGTGGAGGGAACATATGCCTAGAGTGAGGAGATGGGGGAGACCCTAAATAAATACTTTGCTTCAGTATTCACTAGAGAGAGGGACCTTGTTGCCCAAGAGAACAGTGTGAACCAGGTTAACAGTCTCAAACAGGTTGATATTAAGGAGGATGTGCTGGAAATCTTGAAAAGCATCAGGATAGATAAGTCCCCTGGGCCTGATGGGATATACCCAAGATTACTACGGGAAGCAAGGGAGGAGATTGCTGTGCCATTGGTGATGACCTTTGCGTCCTCACTCTCCACTGGAGTAGTACCGGATAATTGGAGGGAGACAATGTTGTTCCCCTGTTCAAGAAAGGGAATAGGGAAATCCCTGGGAATTACAGACCCATCAGTCTTACTGTGGTGAGCAAAATTTTGGAAAGGATTCTGAGAGATAGGATTTATGATTATTTAGAAAAACATAGTTTGATTAAAGATAGTCAGCATAGCTTTGTGAGGGGCAGGTCATGCCTCACAAACCTCATTGAATTCTTTGAGGATGTGACGAGACACATTGATGAAGGTCGGGCAGTGGCTGTGGTGTATATGGATTTCAGTAAGGCGTTTGATAAGGTTCCCCATGGTAGGCTCATTCAGAAAGTTAGGGGGCATGGGATACAGGGAAATTTGGTTGTCTGGATACAGAATTGGCTGGCCAAAAGAAGACAGCGAGTGGTAGTGGAAACTATTCCGCCTGGAGGTCGGTGACCAGTGGTGTCCCGCAAGGATCTGTTCTGGGACCTCTGCTCTTTGTGGTTTTTACAAATGACTTGGATGAGGAAATGGAAGGATGGGTTAGTAAGTTTGCCGATGACACAAAGGTTGGTGGAGTTGTAGATAGTGTTGAGGATTGTTGCAGGTTACAGCAGGACATTGACAGGATGCAGAGCTGGGCTGAGAAGTGGGAGATGGAGTTCAACCTTGATAAATGTGAAGTGATTCATTTTGGAAGGTCGAATTTGAATGCTGAATACAGGGTTAAAGGCAGGATTCTTGGAAGTTTGAAGAGAGGGATCTTGGGGCCCATGTATATAGATCCCTCAAAGTTGCCACCCAGGTTGATAGGGTTGTTAAGAAGGCATATGGTGTGTTGGCTTTCATTAACAGGGGATTGAATTTAAGAGCCGTGAAGTTTTGCTGCAGCTTTATAAAACTCTAGTTAGACCACACTTGGACTATTGTGTCCAGTTCTGGTCGCCTCATTCTAGGAAGGATGTGGATGCTTTGGAGAGGGTACAGAGGAGATTTACCAGGATGCTGCCTGGACTGGAGGACATGTCTTATGAAGAAAGGTTGAGGGAGCTAGGGCTATTCTCACTGGAGTGAAGAAGGAAGCGAGGTGACTTGACAGAGATGTACAAGGTGATGAGAGGCATGGATAGAGTGGATAGCCAGAGACTTTTCCCCAGGGTGGAAATGGCTGTCATGAGGGGACATAATTTTAAGGTGATTGGAGGAAGGTATAGGGGATATGCCAGAGGTAGGTTCTTTACACAGAGTGGTGGGTGTGTGGAATGCACTGCCAGCAGAGGTGGTGGAGTCAGAGTCATTAGGGATATTTAAGCGACTCTTGGACAGGCACATGGACAGCAGTAACATGAAGGGCTGTAGGTTAGGTTGATCTAAGATTAGGATAAATGGTCGGCACAACATCGTGGGCTGAAGGGCCTGTACTGTGCTGTACTGTTCTATGTTCTATGCCCCCCCCCCCCCCCCCACACACACACACATGCAGCACAGTCATCTCTTCCGGTTGTATCCCTCTAGTTTTGCTGATTGAATCGGTGGAGTTTTGTGAATCTGGGTCAAGAGCTTGTGAGTTCAAATCCTGCTCAAGAGCTCATCAAATTAACATTTTGTTACGACACCCTGTACGTGTGCACGGCCAGTTCCAGCCCCACAGATACACCCTGGGCGTGTGCACGGCCAGTTCCAGCCCCACAGACACCTAAATATTGAATTAACCAATGACTCGTGTATTTCCCTGAGAACTTTGATCCTTGACTGCTCCAATGAATTACAGATACCAGATTTGTAAATGAAACATTAAAAACTGTTTATTATGAGAGAAAAGATAAACATGTAATGGAATTAATAGAATAATGGTCTACTAATATAATTATTCCCATAAGCATGTCCCACCCTCCACCCAGAGTCACACAAGACAGATACACATTGGGGGTGGGGGTGGAGGTGGAGAGTGGTGGTAGGAAAGGTTCAAAATAATAGGGATTAAACTGGGAATGAGAGATTAATCTTTGCTGCTGAGGTTGCAGATAGTTGGTGATCTGATCGGTTGGTCTGGATCTTTTAAAGTTTGACTTGCATTAGAACATGTAGGCGGTAGAATTCTCTCTGGGGAGTCACTTTCAGTTGTACTGGCCTCCACCAGACTGGCTCTCAGACGCACTGAGATAATATTAGTATCCTCTACCCGAGAATTTAAAATAAGGTTGCCCGTCCACTCCACTTAGCGAACACTTGTCTGCCGTCCCTGCTGATCAAGATTAACTGCAGTGAAAAAAAAGTAAAAAGGGGTCTTTCTTTCAAACCTCAGAGGAGATATCAGCACTGTGCCTGCCACAGCCTTCTAAACACAGGTTAGGTGTTACAGACCTGTTTGGAGACTGTTGATCAGAAGTTACTTTCTCAAGCTTCAGCCTTTTAAATCTCCATAAAGAGAGTTGAAATATCTGCTTTACCTTCCAGTGGAATTTCCACGGGCTAGCTGGAAACCTTTTAAAACGCCAGAGAAAGAGTAGAGAGAGAGAGAGACACGACCTGCTGTGTGCTGCCTTTGAGGTCTAAGCAGAAACTGAAAGCGAAAATGTAACTTCCTTTTATTCCAGAGGTTTCTGAATGGCTCCACCAATCGCAATCCAAAACAGGGGGTGGCCTGGAAGAGCCAATTGGCTGCTTGTGAGTGCATCAAAATGACATCCCGGGCCATGCCACAGAGCATACTGAATCAAGAGGTCTGCCCAGCCAGTTAAAATAGCAGCTGGCAGCGGGGTGGGAGTTCAGTTCAAAACCAAAGGGCTGCAGTTTGAAAGCAAGGTTTACAGTTCTGGGAGAGCCAGCAAGGCAGGAATAAACAAGGGAAAACAGAGATTGGAAAGAGGTTCTTGACAGTTTGCTAAACGCGAGGATTGTCTGAGCAGGAGGCAGAAAGAAATGAGGAAGAATTTAAGTGTCCCAACTGGGTTTTCCAAGTCCCTCAGGAAATCTGCATTAGCGTCTAGGCTGAGGCCCACACAGCTCTTCAGATGCAACCCAAATTGCTCAGCTACTCCCGGACCAGACATTAATCGCTGACTCTGCCCTGTGGTGATAGGCATCACTGTATATACACGAGGGGTTAATGTAAATACACTACAACTAAGTAACCACTAGAGGGAGCACCAGAGATGTGATGACATGCAGACATACAGCCAATGGGTCATTCCAACAGGACTCAACCAATGGGTAATCAGGACACCCAGAGATGGCATTACCACAAGGGGCACTTCACAACCCTTTTAAAAGGACAGGGCACACAGGCTCTGCCTCTTTCCACAGACAGACATCTAGAGAGTACATCAGGGTTGATCAGCAGCATCACACCCAGTACGTGGCTTAGAGCAAGCTGGTACAGATAGACTGAGTTACTACAGTTAGATTAGCAGAGAGTCAAACTCATTTAAGAACTGTGTTAATCGTTCAATAAAAAGTTGAACTCATTTCATAGTCTGGAGCTTTCTTTGTCAAAGCAAACATCAAGAAAGCAGCTGATGGTACATGAAGCAGCAGAACACAACACGCCCCATTAGAAACAGAGTTTAAAAACTGCAAATAGTCAACAAAGAACAAAGAACAAAGACAAGTACAGCACAGGAACAGGCCCTTCGGCCATCCAAGCCCAGGCCCTTCGGCCATCCAAGCCCGTGCTGCCTGACTAAACTACAATCTTCTACACTTCCGGGCTCTGTATCCCTCTATTCCCATCCTATTCATGTATTTGTCAAGATGCCTCTTAAATGTCCCTATCGTCCCTGCTTCCACCACCTCCTCCGGCAGTGAGTTCTGTGTAAAAAAACTTGCCTCGTACATCTACTCTAAACCTTGCCCCTCTCACCTTAATCCTATGCCTCCTAGTAATTGACCCCTCTGTCCTGGAGAAAAGCTTCTCACTATCAACTCTGACTATGCCCCTCATAATTTTGTAGACCTCTATCAGGTCGCCCCTCAACCTCTGTCGTTCCAGTGAGAACAAACCAAGTTTATTCAACCCGTCCTCATAGCTAGAAGGATGTGGAGGCTTTAGAAAGGGTGCAGAAGAGATTTACCAGAATTTTGCCTGGTATGGAGGGCATCCTTCTGGTAGTGTGGCGACCAGAATTGAACACTACACTCCAAGTGTGGCCTAACTAAGGTTCTATACAGCTGCAACATGACTTGCCAATTCTTATACTCAATGCCCCGACCAATGAAGGCAAGCATGCCGTATGGCTTCTTGACTACCTTCACCTGTGTTGCCCCTTTCAATGACCTGTGGACCTGTACACCTAGATCTCTCTTTCAATACTCTTGAGGGTTCTACCATTCACTGTATATTCCTTGCATGCATTAGACCTTCCAAAATGCATTACCTCACATTTGTCCGCATTAAACTCCATCTGCCATCTCTCCGCCCAAGTCTCCAAACGATCTAAATCCTGCTGTATCCTCTGACAGTCCTCATCGCTATCCGTAATTCCACCAAACTTTGTGTCGTCTGCAAACTTACTAATCAGACCAGTTACGTTTTCCTCCAAATCATTTATATATACTATGAACAGCAAAGGTCCCAGCACTGATCCCTGCGGAACACCACTAGTCACAGCCCTCCAATTAGAAAAGCACCCTTCCATTGCTACTCTCTGCCTTCGATGACCGAGCCAGTTCTGTATCCACCTTGCCAGCTCACCCCTGATCCTGTGTGACTTCACCATTTGTACCAGTCTACCATGAGGGACCTTGTCAAAGGCCTTACAAAGTCCATATATACAACATCCACTGCCCTACCTGCATCAATCATCTTCGTGACCTCTGCGAAAATCTCTATCAAGTTAGTGACACACGACCTCCCCTTCACAAAACCATGCTGCCTCTCACTAATACGTCCATTTGCTTCCAAATAGCAGTAGATCCTGTCTCGAAGAATTCTCTCCAGTAATTTCCCAACCACTGACGTAAGGCTTACCGGCGACTTTACAACTTGTGCCTTATCAGGAAACCAAGTCTTACTCAAGATGAAAGCAAATTACGGCAGATGCTGAAATCTGAAACAAAAGCAGAAAATACTGGACAATTTCAGCAGGCCTGTGGAGAGAAAAGGGAGCTAGCATTTCGGGTCTTTCCTCAAGGCTGCTTGTTTACCCAGTTGGAGAGTCAGTGCTGAGGGAGCGCCGCACTGTCGGAGGGTTAGTGCTGAGGGAGCGCCGCACTGTCGGAGGGTCAGTGCTGAGGGAGCGCTGCACTGTCGGAGGGTCAGTGCTGAGGGAGCGCTGCACTGTTGGAGGGTTAGTGCTGAGGGAGCGCCGCACTCGGAGGGTCAGTGCTCAGGGAGCGCCGCACTGTCGGAGGGTCAGTGCTGAGGGAACGCCGCACTGTCGGAGGGTTAGTGCTGAGGGAGCACTGCACTGTCGGAGTGTCAGTGCTGAGGGAGCGCCGCACTGTCGGAGGGTCAGTGCTGAGGGAGCGTCGCACTGTCGGAGGGTCAGTGCTGAGGGAGGCGTCGCACTGTCGGAGGGTTAGTGCTGAGGGAGCGCCGCACTGTCGGAGGGTTAGTGCTGAGGGAGCACCGCACTGTCGGAGGGTCAGTGCTGAGGAAGCGCCGCACTGTCGGAGGGTTAGTGCTGAGGGAGCGCCGCACTGTCAGAGGGTTAGTGCTGAGGGAGCGCCGCACTGTCGGAGGATCAGTGCTGAGGGAGCGCCGCACTGTCGGAGGGTTAGTGCTGAGGGAGCGCCGCGCTGTTGGAGGGTTAGTGCTGAGGGAGCACCGCACTGTCGGAGGATCAGTGCTGAGGGAGTCGCACTGTCAGCCGGTCAGTGCTGAGGGAGCGCCACACTGTCGGAGGGTCAGTGCTGAGGGAGTCGCACTGTCAGAGGGTCAGTGCTGAGGGAGCGCCACACTGTTGGAGGGTCAGTGCTGAGGGAGTCGCACTGTCGGAGGGTCAGTGCTGAGGGAGCGCCACGCTGTCGGAGGGTTAGTGCTGAGGGAGTCGCACTGTCGGAGGGTCAGTGCTGAGGGAGCGCCGCACTGTCGGAGGGTTAGTGCTGAGGGATTGCCGCACTGTCGGAGGGTTAGTGCTGAGGGAGTCGCACTGTCAAGAGGGTCCGTACTGAGGGAGTGTCATACTGTCAGTAGTGAGGGGGCACCGCACTGACAGAGGCTCAGTGCTGAGGAAGGTCTGCACTGTCGGAGGGTTATTCGGAAGGAGCGCTGCACTGTCGAAGAGTCTGTGCTGAGGGAGCGCTGCAGCGTCGGATATACTGTTTCTCTGAATAACATTTTTAATCAAAGGCCCCTTTTCTGCTTTATCTGGGGAATATAAATGTCCCCATGGCCATGTTTGAAAGAAGAGTCGGGGGGGGGATGTTTTCCAAGGTAATAGAATCATAGAATCCCTACAGTGCAGAAGGATCATCAGATCTGCACCGACTCTCTGAAAGAGCCTTCTCCTTAGGCCCAATCCCCTGCCCTATCGCCGTAATCCCACCTAAAATGTGGTCACTATCGTGGTCAATCCACCGAACCTGCACATCATTGGACTGGAGAAGCCGGAGGAAACCCACAAAGGCACGGGGAGAACGTGTCACCCGATGTCAGAATCGAACCCAGGTCCCTGGCGCTGTGAGGCAGGTCCCAGGGGAATATGATGACCTCTCAGTCGATCACCTCGTTCGCGGCGAAGTTCTTTGGGCTGGAGTGAGCTGGTGAATGGTGCTTTGTGATTCACTTGTTTGTCTCTCTCTCTCTGGCTCTCTCCATGCAGGATGTTGCAGAGGAGTCAGTCAGGAGCAGGGAGAAGAAGTGTCCCATCTTCACCCGTCATTTACAGGGACAGATCCGGACATTACAGGTGGGACACCAGCCTTGCCCTGTGCACAGGGAAAAAGCGTTCGATCGGTGCTGTTTAAAACACAAAATGTCGGAAAAGCTCCGCAGCTCCGGGAGAATCTGTGGAGAGAGAACATTCTCTCTCTCTCTCTCTCGCCACAGATGCTGCCAGACTCGCTGAGCTTTTCTCAGCATTTCCTCTCCAAATTTGACATTTTATTCTGGCCTCATTGTGAAGCTGAGGTGGGGTTTGGAGCAGGGAATGAAGGCTCTTTCCTCGGCTGTGATTGGGGGGTGAGAGGATTAATCCCGGGAATCTCCTTACAGGCCGCTCTCCCTCTCTGCCTGACCATTGGAGTGAGTGTTGGTTGGGGGGTGCGAGGGGCCAAACGAGGAAGTACGGGGAGCTGAAGGGGGAAGGAACCAAAGAGAGAGAAAGAGAGAGCAAATTAGGAAGAAAAGAAAACGATAGCTCAGGGAAAAAGAGTGAGAGATGGGAGTGAGAGAAGGAGATCAGGTGTAATGTAGGGTGGGAGAGAGTGAAAATGGATGATTATGAGGTGAGAGGCAGACTGGGCGAGGTATAGAGCTTGGGGTAAGAGAGGAGGAATGGACAGAATGTGAAAGGCAGCAAGATGGAGAGAGAATGAGTCATGGCACTCTCACTTTGAAGGACTGGCCTGCCCCCTACACAATGGGGTCCAGCGGTACCTCCCCAAACGGGCCTCTCTTTCTCTCCCTGTAAAGGCCCAGGCAGTCCACTGTTCACAGTGCATCCTTTCCTGTGGTCAAACAGTGGCTCGCCTTCTCCCTGCCCACTCCCAGCACCCCTCAATTCCCTCTCCCTCCACCTCTCCTTGATTCCCTCATCCACTCCCACCACCTCCCCTCCATTCCCTTGTCCACTCCATCCACCTCCCCTCCATTCCCTTGTCCACTCCCACCACCTCCCCTCCATTCCCTCATCCACTCCATCCACCTCCCCTCCATTCCCTCATCCACTCCCCTCCATTCCCTTGTCCACTCCATCCACCTCGCCTCCATTCCCTCATCCACTCCATCCACCTCACCTCCATTCCCACATCCACTCCATCCACCTCCCCTCCATTCCCTCATCCACTCCTTCCACCTCCCCTCCATTCCCTTGTCCACTCCATCCACCGCCCCTCCATTCCCTTGTCCACTCCATCCACCTCCCCTCCATTCCCTTGTCCACTCCATCCACCTCTCCTCCATTCCCTCGTCCACTCCATCCACCTCCCCTCCATTCCCTTGTCTACTCCATCCACCTCCCCTCCATTCCCTTGTCCACTCCATCCACCTCCCCTCCATTCTCTTGTCCACTCCATCCACCTCGTCTCCACTCCCTTGTCCGCTCCATCCACCTCGTCTCCATTCTCTTGTCCACTCCATCCACCTCCTCTCCATTCCCTCTCCCAATACCTCCCCTCCATTCCTTCTCCCACTTCCTCCACGTCCCCTCCATTCTCTCATTCCAGCTCTCCTCCATTCCCTCCCCCACCGCCACTGCCCAACCACCTCCCCTCTTCTTCCCCTCCATTCCCCTATCCCTTCATTCCCTCCTGTATTACAAGCATGAGAGGTCCTGAAAGGGCCTCCTCTTGCTTCTGTGTAATGGGCTTGAGAGCTTCGGAAAGGGGCTCCTCCTGTGTCTGTGTAACAGTTTCTAGAGAGGCTGAATGGTCCTCTTCCTGTTCCTGTGTAACAGACACGAGAGGGGCTGAATGGGCCTCCTCCTGTTCCTGTGTAACAGGCTCGAGAGGGGCTGAATGGGCCTCCTCCTGTTCCTGTGTAACAGACACGAGACGGGCTGAATGGCCTCCTCCTGTTCCTGTGTAACAGGCTCGAGAGGGGCTGAATGGCCTCCTCCTGTTCCTGTGTAGACGCGAGGGGCTGAATGGCCTCCTCCTGTTCCTGTGTAGACGAGAGGGGCTGAATGGCCTCCTCCTGTTCCTGTGTAACAGGCTTGAGAGGGCTGAATGGCCTCCTCCTGTTCCTGTGTAGCAGACAAGAGCGGGGCTGAATGGCCTCCTCCTGTTCCTGTATAACAGGCTCGAGAGGGGCTGAATGGCCTCCTCCGAGGGGCTAAATGGCTTTCTCTGTGTATTTCCTCCCCTTCTGTCCAGAAATGAAAGCCTCAGGCTGTGGGACTGAGACTCAGTCAGAGAGGAGGCAGATGTATGTCTCGATACTGTTTGTGATTGATTTCAAGCCCTCTGTCTCTCCCTCTCTTGTCTCTTTCTCTCTCTGTTTCTGTTTCCCTCTGTTGCCCACTCTCTATCTCCTTCTGTCACGCTCTCGCTATCGCGAGCTCTCTGTCACGCGCACTGTCCCATGCTCTCTGTTAGCTCTCTGTCTCTGTCGTGCGCTCTCTCACGGCCTGCTGACCCTAACTCTGCCTGCTGACCGTAGCTCTACCCGCTGACCCTAGCTCTGTTCACTTACTGTTCTTCCCCTCTTTCACATGCTCTCCTTCATGTGTCACGCATACTCTCTCTTTCACGTGTGCTCTTTCACGTGCGCTCTCTTTCATGTGCTCTCTGTTTTGCACAATTTCTCCACGGCTTGTCCTCTCTCTGTTGTGCTCGCTCTCTTTCATAGAACAGTACAGCACAGTAGAGGCCCTTCGGCCCACGATGTTGTGCCGACCATTTATCCTCATCTAAGATCAACCTAACCTACACCCCTTCAATTTACTGCTGTCCATGTGTGTCCATGTGCCTGTCCAAGAGTCGCTTAAATGTCCCTAATGACTCTGACTCCACCACCTCTGCTGGCAGTGCATTCCACACACCCACCACTCTCTATGTAAAGAACCTACCTCTGACATCTCCCCAATACCTTCCTCCAATCACCTTAAACTTATGTCCCCTCGTGACAGCCATTTCCACCCTGGGGAAAAGTCTCTGGCTATCCACTCTATCCATGCCTCTCATCACCTTGTACACCTCTATCAAGTCACCTCTCTTCCTTCTTTGCCCCAGTGAGAATAGCCCTAGCTCCCTCAACCTTTCTTCATAAGACATGTCCTCCAGTCCAGGCAGCATCCTGATAAATCTCCTCTGTATCCTCTCCAAAGCATCCACATCCTTCCTAGAATGAGGCGACCAGAACTGGATACAATATTCCAAGTGGTCTAACCAGGGTTTTATAAAGTTGCAGGAAAACCTCGCAGCTCTTAAACTCAATCCCCCTGTTAATGAAAGCCAACACACCATTCGCCTTCTTAACAACCCTATCAACTTGGGTGGCAACTTTGAGGGATCTATGTACGTGGACCCCAAGATCTCTCTGTTCCTCCACACTTCCAAGAATCCTGCCTTTAACCCTGTATTCAGCATTCAAATTCAACCTTTCAAAATGAATCACCACATATATCTAGAGTGAATTTCATCTGCCACTTCTCAGCCCAGCTCATCATCCTGTCAATGTCCTGTGTAACCTGCAACAGTCCTCGACACTATCTACAACTCCACCAACCTTCGTGTCATCGACAAACTTACTAACCTACCCTTCGACTTCCTCATCCAAGTCATTTATAAAAACCACATAGAGTAGAGGTCCCAGAACAGATCCCTGCGGGACACCACTGGTCACCGACCTCCAAGCGGAATACTTTCATCTGCTTTCTTTTGTGCGTTCGCTGTCAGATGCATTCTCTCTCCGGCGCCCGTTCTCTCTCTCTCTGGCGCACCTCTCTCGTTCATGCACTCTCTCTCTGGCGTCTGCTCTCTCCTTCAAGCACTTTCTCATTCACACTATTTCTTTCATGTGCTCTCTCTCTCCTTCACGCACTTTCACTTTCGTGCCCTCTCTCTCTGCTACATGCTCTCTCTCTATCACGTTCTGTTGTGCATTCTCTCTGTCGTGCGCTATCTCTCCCTCTCTGTCACCTGCTTTCACTCTCTCTCTCTCTCTGGCGCCTGCTCTCTCTCTGGAGCCCGTCCACGTTTTCTCTGGCGCCCGCTCTCTTTCATGCACTCGCTCTCTCTCGCTCTGTGGCGCCTGCTCTCTTTCATGCACTCTCTCTCTGGCACCTGCTCTCTCTTTCTTGCACTCTCTCTCTTTTTCACATGCTCTTTCTCTTTCACACACTGTTTCTTTCAAGCGCTCTCTCTCTCTCTCTCTCTCCTTCACGCACTCTCTCTTTCGTGCCCTCTCTCTGATTCACACGATCTCTCTCTGACACACGCTCTCTCTCTCTATCATGCTCTGTTGTGCATTTTCTCTGTCTTTGAGCTCTCTCTGTTGTGCGCTCTCTGTTTTGCACAGTCGCTCTCTGGCACCCACTCGCTCTGGCACCCACTCGTTCTCTATCATGCTCTGTCATGCCATCTTTCTGTCTTTGAGCTCTCTCTCTGTCGTGCGCTCCCTCTTTCTCTCTGTCACGCGCACTCTGTCTCGACTGCTCTCTCTCTGGCACCCGCCTGCGCTCTCTCTCTGGTGCCCGCTCTCTCTTTCACGCACACTCTCTCTCTGACTCTGTGGCGCTCGCTCTCTCTTTCATGCACTCTCTCTCTCTGGCACCCGCCTGCTCTCTCTCTGGCGCCCGCTCTCTTTCATGCACTCTCTCGCTCTCTGGCACCCACTCTCTCTCTGGCGCCGCTCTCTCTTTCATGCACTCTCGCTCTCTCTGGTGCCTGCTCTCTCTTTCTTGCACTCTTTCATGCGCTCTTTCTCTTTCACACACTGTTTCTTGCGCGTGCTCACTCTCTCCTTCACACGCTCTCTCTTTCGTGCCCTCTCTCTGATTCACACGATCTCTCTCTGGCACACGCTCTCTCTCTATCATGCTCTGTTGCACATTCTCTCTGTCTTTGAGCTCTCTCTGTTGTGCGCTCTCTCTGTCATGAGCTCGCTCTCCCTCTCTCTGTTGTGCGCTCTCTCTGGCACCCGCTCTCTCTCTCTCTCTCTCTGGCACCCACTCGTTCTCTCTCACTCTCTGTCATGCTATCTCTTTCTTTCTTTTTTTTTATCTGGAGGGGATGACAGGGAAGGTAGTACAATGTTCCTCCTGCAGAATGTTTGAGGTGAGGGTCCCGTCAGTGTCCCTGCTGATTTCATCTGTGGGAAGTGCACCCATCGCTAGCTCCTCAGAAACAGCGTTAGGGAACTGGAGCCGGAGTTGGATGAACTTCGGATCATTCGGGAGGCAGAGGTGGTCATAGATAGAAGCTTCAGGGATGTAGTTACTCTGAAGAATAAAGATAGATGGGTGACGGTGAGAGCGGCTGGGAGGAAGCAGTCAGTACAGGGATCCCCTGTGGCCGTTCCCCTTAGTAATACTTTGGATACTGTTGGGGGGATGACTTACCAGGGTTAAGCCATGGGGTACAGGTCTCTGGCACAGAGTCTGTCCCTGTTGCTCAGAAGGGAAAGGGGGAGAGGAGGAGAGCATTAGTCATTGGACACTCCATAGTTAGGGGGATAGATAGGAGATTCTGTGGGAACAAGAGAGACTCACGGTTGGTGTGTTGCCTCCCAGGTGCCAGGGTGCGTGATGTCTTGGATCGTGTTTTCTGGATCCTTGAGGGGGAGGGGGAGCAGCCCCAAGTCGTGGTCCACATAGGTACCAACGACATAGGTAGGAAAAGGGATGGGGATGTAAGGCAGGAATTCAGGGAGCTAGGGTGGAAACTTAGATCAAGGGCAAACAGAGTTATTATCTCTGGGTTGTTACCCGTGCCACGTGATAGTGAGACGAGGAATAGGGAGAGAGAGGAGTTGAACACGTGGCTATAGGGATGGTGCAGGAGGGAGGGTTTCAGATTTCTGGATAATTGGGGCTCATTCTGGGGTAGGTGGGACCTCTACAAACGGGATGGTCTGCACCTGGACTAGAGGGGTACCAATATTCTGGGGGGGAAATTTGCTAATGCTCTTCGGGAGGGTTTAAACTAGTTCAGCAGGGGCTTGGGAACCTGAATTGTAGCTCCAGTATACAGGAGGTTGAGAGTAGTGAGGTCATGAGTAGGGTTTCAAAGTTGCAGGAGTGTACCGGCAGGCAGGAAGGTGGTTTAAAGTGTATCTTCTTCAATGCCAGGAGCATCCGGAATAAGGTGGGTGAACTTGCGGCATGGGTTGGTACCTGGGACTTCGATGTTGTGGCCATTTCGGAGACATGGATAGAGCAGGGACAGGAATGGTTGTTGCAGGTGCCGGGATTTAGATATTTCAGTAAGCTCAAGGAAGGTGGTAAAAGAGGGGGAGGAGTGGCATTGTTAGTCAAGGACAGTATTACGGTGGCAGAAAGGACGTTAGATGAGGACTCGTCTACTGAGGTAGTATGGGCTGAGGTTAGAAACAAGAAAGGAGAGGTCACCCTGTTAGGGGTTTTCTATAGGCCTCCGAAAAGTTCCAGAGATGTAGAGGAGAGGATTGCAAAGATGATTCTGGATATGAGCGAAAGCAACAGGGTAGTTGTTATGGGGGACATTAACTTTCCAAATATTGACTGGAAACGCTATAGTTCGAGTACATTAGATGGGTCCGTTTTTGTCCAATGTGTGCAGGAGGGTTTCCTGACACAGTATGTAGGTAGGTCAACGAGAGGCAAGGCCATATTGGATTTGGTACTGTGTTAGGATTTGGTACAGGTGTTAGATTTGGAGGTAGGTGAGCACTTTGGTGATAGTGACCACAATTCAATTACGTTTGCTTTAGTGATGGAAAGGGATAGGTATATACCGCAGGGCAAGAGTTATATCTGGGGGAAAGGCAATTATGATACGATGAGGCAAGACTTAGGATACATCGGATGGAGAGGAAAACTGCAGGGGATGGGCACAATGGAAATGTGGAGCTTGTGCAAGGAACAGCTACTGCGTGTCCTTGATAAGTATGTACCTGTCAGGCAGAGAGGAAGTGGTCGAGTGAGGGAACCGTGATTTACTAAAGCAGTGGAAACACTTGTCAAGAGGAAGGAGACTTATGTGAAGATGAGACATGAAGGTTCAGTTCAGGCGCTCGAGAGTTACAAGTTAGCTAGGAAGGACCTAAAGAGAGAGCTAAGAAGATCCAGGAGGGGACATGAGAAGTCTTTGGCAGGTAGGATCAAGGATAGCCCTAAAGCTTTCTATAGATATGTCAGGAATAACGAATGACTAGGGTAAGAGTAGGGCCAGTAAAGGACAGTAGTGGGAAGTTGTGCTTTGAGTCCGAGGAGATAGGAGAGGTGCTAAATGAATATTTTTCGTCAGTATTCACACAGGAAAAAGACAATGTTGTCGAGGAGAATACTGAGATTCAGGCTACTAGACTAGAAGGGCTTGAGGTTCATAAGGAATTGTTAGCAATTCTGGAAAGTGTGAAAATAGATAAGTCACCTGGGCCAGATGGGATTTATCCTAGGATTCTCTGGGAAGCTAGGGAGGAGATTCCTGAGCCTTTGGCCTTGATCTTTAAGTTATCTTTGTCTACAGGAATAGTGCCAGAAGACTGGAGGATAGCAAATGTTGTCCCCTTGTTCAAGAAGGGGAGTAGAGATAACCCCGGTGATAGACCAGTGAGCCTTACTTCTGCTGTGGGCAAAATCTTGGAAAGGTTTATAAGAGATAGGATGTATAATCATCTGGAAAGGAATAATTTGATTAGAGATAGTCAACACGGTTTTGTGAAGGGTAGGTTGTGCCTCACAAACCTTATAGAGTTCTTTGAGAAGGTGACCAAACAGGTGGATGAGGGTAAAGCAGTTGATAGGGTGTATATGGATTTCAGTAAAGTGTTTGATAAGGTTCCCCATGGTAGGCTACTGCAGAAAATACGGAGGCATGGGATTCAAGGTGATTTAGCAGTTTGGATCAGAAATTGGCTAGCTGGAAGAAGACAAAGGGTGATGGTTGATGGGAAATGTTCAGACTGGAGTCCAGTTACTAGTGGTGTACCACAAGGATCTGTTTTGGGGCCACTGCTGTTTGTCATTTTTATAAATGACCTGGAGGAAGGTGTAGAAGGATGGGTGACTAAATTTGCAGATGACACTAAAGTCGGTGGAGTTGTGGACTGTGCGGAAGGATGTTACAAGTTACACAGGGACATAGATAAGCTGCAGCGCTGGGCTGAGAGGTAGCAAATGGAGTTTAATGCTGAAAAGTGTGAGGTGGTTCATTTTGGAAGGAATAACAGGAAGACTGAGTACTGGGCTAATGGTAAGATTCTTGGCAGTGCGGATGAGCAGAGAGATCTCGGTGTCCATGTACATAGATCCCTGAAAGTTGCCACCCAGGTTGAGAGGGTTGTTAAGGCGTACGGTGTGTTAGCTTTTATTGGTAGAGGGATTGAGTTTAGGAGCCATGAGGTCATGTTGCAGCGATACAACACTCTGGTGTGGCTGCATTTGGAGTATTGCGTGCAATTCTGGTCGCCGCATTATAGGAAGGATGTGGAAGCATTGGAAAGGGTGCAGAGGAGATTTACCAGAATGTTGCCTGGTATGGAGGGAAGATCTTATGAGGAAAGATCTCTCTGCTGCACGTGCTCTCCCTGTCGCCCACATACTCGCTGTCCTGTGCTGTCTATCGCTCGCTCGCTGTCACTTTCTATCTCTCTGAACCTCTGTGTCTATCTATGTGTGTCTCTCTCTCCCTCTGTGTATCTCTCTCTCTCTCTATATGTGTGTCTCACTCTCTCTTTCTCCCCCAGGTATCTGAGCCCAGCTCATGGTGACTGCCAGCATCTCATGGACAGCACTGATGCCAAGGCCGAGGTCTCGAGTGACACTGGTGCATGTCAGGCTCCTGGCAGGACTCGGCACAGCAGCAGCTCGGAGACGCTGAGCAACAGCGCGGCCTTGAACCGCCATAGCCGGCGCTCAGTGGGGGAGGGAAGAGCATCCTTCAGCACTCGGACTGGCCGAAGCGGGCCACAATCATCCTTGGGCTATCACTCGCAGTGCCACCCAGTGCCAGTCTCCACAGCTCAGCATCGTGTGATGGGTGGGCAGGTCGACCGCGACATCCACAGGGCGCTGGCGCTTGAGGGCCTGCGGTCCTGGTACATGCGGACAGCGGTGTATGGATACCAGCAGGAACACAGCACGCTGGGCTGGGACCGCAGGCTCCACCCCACAGGTAAGGGCAACACGTGGTGGCGGGGGACTGGTGGGGGGGGGGCAGGAGGGAGACTGGTGGGGGGGGGACTGGTTGGGGGGGGAGGAGGGGGACTGGTTGGGGGGAAGGAGGGGGACTGGTGGGGGTGGAGGAGGGGGACTGGTGGGGGTGGAGGAGGGGGACTGGTGGGGGTGGAGGAGGGGGACTGTTGGGGGGGAGGAGCGGGACTGTTGGGGGGGAGGAGCGGGACTGTTGGGTGGAGGGGTGCTGGGGGACTGGTGGTTGGGGGAGGGGGGCTGGTGGTTGGGGGGTAGGAGGGCTGGTGGTTGGGGGGGGGAGGAGGGCTGGTGGTTGGGGGGGGAGGAGGGTTGGTGGTTGGGGGGGGAGGAGGGCTGGTGGGGAGGAGGGCTGGTGGGGGAGGGGGGCTGGTGGGGAGGTGGGCTGGTGGGTGCTGGTTGGGGGGTGGGCTGGTGGGTGGGTGGGGGAGGGGTGCTGGTGGTGGGGGAGGAGGGGGGCTGGTGGTTGGGGGGGAGGGCTGATGGGGTGGGCTGGTGGGTGGGAGGTGGACTGGTTGGGGAGGGGGCTGGTGGGGTGGAAGGGGGCTGGTTCGGGGGGGAGGAGTTGGGGGGAGAGGATTGCAGTGTGGGGGAGGGGCTTGAGCTTGGAGAGTGGGTTGGAAGGTGAGCAGGAGTGATTCACAAAGCCTGGGGTTCTCCTTCAAGCGGCAAAGGAGGGATTTGATTGAGATGAAATTTCTGCAGGATTTCGCTGGGAGAGATTTCGCTCCCCGGCTAGTGGCTCACTGACTGCAAGTCACAGGAATTTATTTTAAAAATAGTGGAGACGAGAGTATCCCATTGAAAGGAAAGCTTCCTGGTCGGACTGAGGACTGGGAATGTTTTAGAAAACCAGCAACTGATTGCCCAAAATTAATAAAGAGGCAGAAAATGGAGTCTTGAGAAAACCAGCAGGAAATATAAAAAGAGTGAAAGCTTCTGAAGCCAAATAAAGAGGAACAGATTTGTGAGGGAGAATAGTGGTCCCCAAGAGGGGGAGCTAATAATGGAAACAAGAAAATGGCATTGACTAAATCTTCCTCCTCCCTGTTCCTCAGGTGCTGTGCGAGTAAATTATTCCCCAATGATCCCCCGGGTGAATTGGGAGGCTGGGCAGAGACCAACGAGGACATCCCATCAGGTTGTGGTGACGCCACGGGGTCACAGGTGTGACTCACCTTGCGGATTGAACGGGTGGAGTTGACTTGGGGCAGGTGGCAATTGGATTGGATTAGGGTTCAGTTGCAGGAACCAGCCTGAGCTGCTGCTGGGTTGGCAGTCTCTGTGCATCCCTCCTGTAGAACCTGGGGGTGGGGGGTCCATTGAGTGTGCGGGGGGAGGGGAAGGAGTTGGCAGAGAGACCGAAGGGAATAAGAGGTATAAACATAGATGCCCTCATCTCACTCTCTCTCCGGAAGAGTAATTTTCACTAAATCGCACCCTGCCCGCTGACCCCATCCCTGCCCGCTGACCCCATCCCTGCCCGCTGACCCCATCCCTGCCCGCTGACCCCATCCCTGCCCGCTGACCCCATCCCTGCCCGCTGACCCCATCCCTGCCCGCTGACCCCATCCCTGCCCGCTGACCCCATCCCTGCCCGCTGACCCCATCCCTGCCCGCTGACCCCATCCCTGCCCGCTGACATCATCCGTGCCCGCTGACCCCAGCCCTGCCCGCTGACATCATCCGTGCCCGCTGACCCCAGCCCTGCCCGCTGACCCCTGCCCTGCCTGCTGACCCCATCCCTGCCCATTTATCCTAGCACTGCCCGCAGACCCCAGCACTGCCTGTTTACCTGTGCCCTTCCTCGGGCTCCAGCTCGGCCTGCTGACCCTAACCCTGCCACTAACCCCAGCCCTGCCCTCTGACCCCCAGCCCTGCCCGCTGACTGTAGCCCTGTCCGCTAACCCCAGCCCTGCCTGCTGACCGTAGCCCTGTCCGCTAACCCCAGCCCTGCCCACTCACCACCAGCCCTGCCCGCTGACTGTAGCCCTGTCCGCTAACCCCATCCCTGTCCGCTAACCCCAGCACTGCCCACTGACCCCCAGCCCTGCCCGCTGACCGTCCGCTAACCCCATCCCTGTCCGCTAACCCCATCCCTGTCCGCTAACCCCAGCCCTGCCCACTGACCCCCAGCCCTGCCCACTGACCGTCCGCTAACCCCAGTCCTGTCCGCTAACCGTAGCTCTGCCCGCTGACCCCCCTATCCGCTAACCCCATCCTTGTCCACTAACCCCAGCCCTGCCCACTGACCCCCAGCCCTGCCTGCTGACCTTAGCCCTGTCCGCTAACCCCAGCCCTGCCCACTCACCACCAGCCCTGCCCGCTGACTGTAGCCCTGTCCGCTAACTCCATGCCTGTCCGCTAACCCCAGCACTGCCCACTGACCCCCAGCCCTGCCCGCTGACCGTCCGCTAACCCCAGCCCTGTCCGCTAACCCCATCCCTGTCCGCTAACCCCAGCCCTGCCCACTGACCCCCAGCCCTGCCCACTGACCGTCCGCTAACCCCAGTCCTGTCCGCTAACCGTAGCTCTGTCCGCTGACCCCATCCCTATCCACTGACCCCATCCTTGTCCGCTAACCCCAGCCCTGCCCACTCACCACCAGACCTGCCCGCTGACTGTAGCCCTGTCCGCTAACCCCAGCCTTGTCCACTAACACCAGCCCTGCCCGCTGACCGTAGCTCTGTCCGCTAACCCCAGCCCTGCCCGCTAACCCCAGCCCTGCCCGCTAACCCCAGCCCTGCCCGCTAACCCCAGCCCTGCCCGCTGACCGTAGCTCTGTTTGCTAACCCCAGCCCTGTCCGCTAACCCCAGCCCTGCCCGCTAACCCCAGCCCTGCCCGCTAACCCCAGCCCTGCCCGCTAACCCCAGCCCTGTCCGCTAACCCCAGCCCTGCCCGCTAACCCCAGCCCTGCCCGCTAACCCCAGCCCTGCCCGCTAACCCCAGCCCTGTCCGCTAACCCCAGCCCTGCCCGCTGACCGTTCTCCCTCTCCCCTTGTCAACTTACCCTGTTAAGTTAGCTGAGTTCTCCCACTGCAGCTATTTATTAGCTGTGGTTGGAGCAGCCAGCCTGGGTACCCCTGAGTGGGAAGGAGGGGGAGGAACCTTACCCTAGTGAAGGCATGTGGGTGAATGTCGGACGTGATACAACCCAACCCCCTGCTACGCCCTGCCTCAATGTCTTTCTCCAATCACCGGACAGAATGGTGCAGTGCTGGATGGCTGACCTACCTGCCGTGAACCCTGCCCCCCCCCCCCCCCCCCCCCCCCACGCACACGCACACACCAGGACCACACAGCGGCCAGCAATGGGGAGAAAAGCTGGATGGGCTGCTTGGAAAGGAGGTGCCGACCTCGGCTCACCCTCCCGCCTAAGGGGGACAAAGTCTTTAGCGTTGTACAGAAATATCTGCTGTCAGCTGCTTTCTCAGGAGTGAAACTCTTGTGTACGTTCACATGGATATTCTCACTGATAAATTCCACAAGAAACTCCTTTGTGTTTTGTTGTATCTGTAAAACATCAGACACTTTGAGCTGTTCATAAACCAAAGTTTTTACCCAGAAGCCTTTATTAACAAGGTGGACAAAGAACAACACAAGGTTAAAGTTCAGCCAAGTTTATTTAACACAACATTAATTCTAAAATTATCTGAATGTCATTCACAAAAAAGTCTCAAGGTACCTGTGCTGATGGAGTCAGTCATACGGTGGTCTGATTCTCTGAGTCTCGCATTCCTCAGGGTCGTGGTTGCGAAGTTCAGCCTCGCTGGCTGCTTCCTTCCATCTCTGGTTCGTCTTCCGAATCCCCAAGGTCACCCCCGACCCGAGTCTTCACTGAGGTATGTCTTGGGGGTTTACCTTTCTCCCCTTCCCTTTGCACCTTTCCAGAAACTTCTCTGGCCCTCGACTAATGGGGTATCAATTAGGGGATCGAACACCCATAAGACATAGGAGCAGAATTAGGCCACTCGGCCCATCGAGTCTGCTCCGCCATTCAATCATGGCTGATATTTTCTCATCCCCATTCTCCTGCCTTCTCCCCATAACATAGAACATAGAACGATACAGCGCAATACAGGCCCTTCGGCCCACGATGTTGCACCGAAACAAAAGCCATCTAACCTACACTATGCCATTATCATCCATATGCTTATCCAATAAACTTTTAAATGCCCTCAATGTTGGCGAGTTCACTACTGTTGCAGGTAGGGCATTCCACGGCCTCACTACTCTTTGCGTAAAGAACCTACCTCTGACCTCTGTCCTATATCTATTACCCCTCAGTTTAAAGCTATGTCCCCTCATGCTAGCCATTTCCATCCGCGGGAGAAGGCTCTCACTGTCCACCCTATCTAACCCCCTGATCATTTTGTATGCCTCTATTAAGTCTCCTCTTAACCTTCTTCTCTCCAACGAAAACAACCTCAAGTCCATTAGCCTTTCCTCATAAGATTTTCCCTCCATACCAGGCAACATCCTGGTAAATCTCCTCTGCACCCGCTCCAAAGCCTCCACGTCCTTCCTATAATGCGGTGACCAGAACTGTACGCAATACTCCAAATGCGGCCGTACCAGAGTTTTGTACAGCTGCAACATGACCTCCTGACTCCGGAACTCAATCCCTCTACCAATAAAGGCCAACACTCCATAGGCCTTCTTCACAACCCTATCAACCAGGGTGGCAACTTTCAGGGATCTATGTACATGGACACCTAGATCCCTCTGCTCATCCACACTTCCAAGAACTTTACCATTAGCCAAATATTCCGCATTCCTGTTATTCCTTCCAAAGTGAATCACCTCACACTTCTCTACATTAAACTCCATTTGCCACCTCTCAGCCCAGCTCTGCAGCTTATCTATGTCCCTCTGTAACCTGCTACATCCTTCCGCACTGTCGACAACACCACCGACTTTAGTGTCGTCTGCAAATTTACTCACCCACCCTTCTGCGCCTTACTCTAGGTCATTGATAAAAATGACAAACAGCAACGGCCCCAGAACAGATCCTTGTGGTACGCCACTTGTAACTGAACTCCATTCTGAACATTTCCCATCAAACACCACCCTCTGTCTTCTTTCAGCTAGCCAATTTCTGATCCACATCTCTAAATCGCCCTCAATCCCCAGCCTCCGTATTTTCTGCAATAGCCTACCGTGGGGAACCTTATCAAACGCTTTACTGAAATCCATATACACCACATCAACTGCTCTACCCTCGTCTACCTGTTCAGTCACCTTCTCAAAGAACTCAATAAGGTTTGTGAGGCATGACCTACCCTTCACAAAGCCATGCTGACTATCCCTGATCATATTATTCCTATCTAGATGATTATAAATCTTGTCTCTTATAATCCCCTCCAAGGCTTTACCCACTACAGACGTGAGGCTCACCGGTCTATAGTTGCCGGGGTTGTCTCTGCTCCCCTTTTTGAACAAAGGGACCACATTTGCTATCCTCCAGTCCTCTGGCACTATTCCTGTAGCCAATGATGACATAAAAATCAAAGCAAAAGGTCCAGAAATCTCTTCCCTGGCCTCCCAGAGAATCCTAGGATAAATCCCATCAGGCCCCGGGGACTTATCTATTTTCAGCCTGTCCAGAATTGCCAACACCTCTTCCCTACGTACCTCAATGCCATCTATTCCTCTAGCCTGGGTCTCAGCATTCTCCTCCACAACATTATCTTTTTCCTGAGTGAATACTGACAAAAAATATTCATTTAGTATCTCGCCTATCTCTTCAGACTCCACACACAACTTCCCATCCCTGTCCTTGACTGGTCCTACTCTTACCCTAGTCATTCGCTTATTCCTGACATACCTATAGAAAGCTTTTGGGTTTTCCTTGATCCTACCTGCCAAATACTTCTCATGTCCCCTCCTTGCTCGTCTTAGCTCTCTCTTTAGATCCTTCCTCGCTACCTTGTAACTATCCATCGCCCCAACTGAAACTTCACACCTCATCTTCACATAGGCCTCCTTCTTCCTCTTAATAAGAGATTCCACTTCTTTGGTAAACCACGGTTCCCTCACTCTACGCCTTCCTCCCTGCCTGACCGGTACATACTTATCAAAAACTCCTGATCCCCTTATTAATCAAAAACCTATCTATCTCTGTTTTAAAGACACTCAGTGATTTGGCCTCCACAGCCTTCTGCAGCAAAGAGTTCCACAGATTCACCACCCTCTGGCTGAAGAAATTCCTCCTCATCTCTGTTTCAAAGGATCGTCCCTTTAGTCTAAGATGGTGTCCTCTAGTTCTAGTTTTTCCTACAAGTGGAAACATCCTCTACACGTCGACTCGATCCAGGCCTCGCAGTATCCTGTAAGTTTCAATAAGATCCCCCCTCATCCTTCTAAACTCGTAATGAGTACAGACCCAGAGTCCTCAAACGTTCCTCATACGACCAGTTCTTCATTACAGGGATCCTCCTCTGGACCCTTTCCAAGGCCAGCACATCCTTCCTTAGATACAGGGCCCAAAACTGCTCACAATACTCCAAATGGGGTCTGACCAGAGCCCTATACAGCCTCAGAAGTACATCCCTGGTCTTGTATTCTAGACCTCTTGACATGAATGCTAACATTGCATTTGCCTTCTTAACTGCCGACTGAACCTGCACGTTAACCTTAAGAGAATCGTGAACAAGGACTCCCAAGTCCCTTTCTGCTTCTGATTTCCTAAGCATTTCCCTATTTAGAAAATAGTCTATGCCTAAATTCCTCCTTCCAAAGTGCATAACCTCACACTTTTCCACATTGTATTTCATCTGCCACTTCACTGCCCACTCTCCTAGCCTGTCCAAATCCTTCTGCATCCCCCTTGCTTCCTCAATACTACCTGTCCCTCTACAGGTATTTGTATCATCTGCAAACTTAGCAACAGTGTCTTCAGTTCCTTCTTCTAGATCATTAATGTATATTGTGAAAAATTGTGGTCCCAGCACAGACCCCTGAGGCATACCACGAGTCACCTGAAAAAGACCCCTTTGCCTTCTGGACTTGGTGATGACCACTTGGTGGAACTCCAGGGACCTACTCTGAGGCGTCCATCTCTGGTGTAGTTTGCACCTAGCTTGTTGCCAGGAACTCTGGGTGCAAGTCTGTCTCAATCTGGGTAACCCAAAACACATAAATGCATATGAACGGAGCCGATTATCTACTGATGGGTAATTGAAAAGGCAGGTTCAGACATGTCCTATCAGTATGTCGGTGTGTTGTAAATTTGGATTTTTAGTCAAGTTCGAATTCCCATCACATTGCCTGGAGTTGACGGCAGTTTGGCGTCCAATTTTATCAGGCCTAAAATCCAGGCCATTACAGATCACCACAGTTTACAAACCGATCAGAATAAACTGGTCACACACAGGGAAGACCTCATGCTACCTGGGCAGCTCTGTTAATTTTTTTTTCTCTTTTTAAAATTTAGAGTAGCCAATTATTTTTTTTCCCAATTAAGGGGCAGTTTAGCGTGGGAAATCCACCTAACCAGCACATCTTTTGGATTGTGGGGGTGAAACCCACTCAGACATGGGGAGAATGTGCAAACTCCACACGGACAGTGACCCAGGGCCGGGATTCGAACCCGGGTCTTTAGTGGTGCAGTCCCAGTGCTAACCACTGCGCCACATGTTGCCCTAGCTCTCTGTTAATTGAGAAGGGCTGATGAGCTCAATGATGGGAGCTTCAGCATGGGAGCTTGGATTCGCTGTGATGTAGGAGGCTGACTGGATTGGCAGGATCTTGGCTGTAAAACAACAGGGGACCGAGTGCAGTACCTCCCTCGCAGTGAAGTAAGAAAGCCTGTTGCTGGGCGTAAAAGATGTCCAATCAGCCATGACCGTATTTCATAAAACTCCAGTTTATTGGGGTAACAAAAAAAGAGCCACACCCTCGGTGGACAATGCTTGCATCCCAACCCACCCGTTCTGGGCTGCAGGATTTAAATTCCCGCCAAATAGATCCCATTCGGCAAACCACCGCCTGCTCAATATGGGGATGCGTATTCCATGAGCGCTCCCCCTTGCAGACATCGATCGACCATCCCCACATAGCCTTCATGGTCGTCACAACCAGCACCGACTGGCTGAGCAGGCTGAATCGGCTAACGCCCGTTCCCAGCATGTAGCCCAGAGTGGAACTCAGTCCATAAGACTTAGGAGCTCAATTAGGCCATTCGGCCCGTCGAGTCTGCTCCGCCATACAATCATGGGTGTCTCATCCTCATTGTCCTGCTTTCTCCCCAGAATGCAGCACGGTAGCATTGTGGATAGCACAATTGCTTCACAGCTCCAGGGTCCCAGGTTCAATTCTGGCTTGGGTCACTGTCTGTGCGGAGTCTGTACATCCTCCCAGTGTGTGCGTGGGTTTCCTCCGGGTGCTCCGGTTTCCTCCCACAGTCCAAAGATGTGCAGGTTAGGTGGATTGGCCAATGATAAATTGCCCTTAGTGTTGGGTGCGGTTACTAGGTTATGGGGATAGGGTGGCGGTGTTCACCTTGGGTAGGGTGCTCTTTCCAAGGCTGGAGCAGACTCAATGGGCCGAATGGTCTCCTTCTGCACTGTAAATTCTATGTTAATAATCCCTGATCCCCTTATTAAAGAACCTATCTCTGTCTTAGAGACACACAGTGATTTGGCCTCCACAGCCTTCTGTGGCAAAGTGTTCCACAGATTCACCACCCTCTGGCTGAAGAAATTCCTCTGCATCTCTGTTTTAAAGGATCGTCCCTTCAGTCTGAGGCGGTGCCTTCGGGTTCTAGTTTTGCCTATTAGTGGAAACATCCTCTCCATGTCTATATCGAAGCCTCTCGGCATCCTGTAAATTTCAATAAGGTCCCCCCTCATTCTTCTAAACTCTGGGTACAGACCCAGAGTTCTCAACTGCTCCTCATTTGTCAAGCTGTTCATTCCAGTGACCCTTCCTTAGAAACGGGGCCCAAAACTGCTCACAATACTCCAAATGGGGTCTGACCAGAGCCTTATACTGCCCGAGAAGGACATCCCTGCTCTTGTACTCTAGCTCTCTCGACATTTGCCTTCCTAACTGCCGACTGAACCTGCAAGTTAACCTTAAGAGAATCTCTGACTCCTATGTCCCTTTGATTTCCTAAGCCTTTTCCCATTTAGAAAATAGCCTATGCCTCCATTCCTCCTACCAAAATGCACAACCTCCCATTGTATTCCATTTGCCACTTCTTTGCCCACTCTCCAAGTCCTTCTGCGCCCCCCCCCCCCTCAATAACTCTACATATCTTTGTATCATCTGAAAATTTAGCAATAGAATCATAGAATCATAGAAGTCTACAGCATGGAACAGGCCCTTCGGCCCAACCAGTCCATGCCGCCCAGTTTTTACAATTAAGCTAGTCCCAGTTGCCCGCACTTGGCCCATAACCCTCTATACCCATCTTACCCATGTAACTATCTAAATGCTTTTTGAAAGACACAATTGTACCCGCCTCTACTACTACCTCTGGCAGCCCATTCCAGACACTCACTACCCTCTGAGTGAAGAAATTGCCCCTCTGGGCCCTTCTGAATCTCTCCCCTCTCACCTTAAACCTATGCCCTCTAGTTTTAGACTCCCCTACCTTTGGGAAAAGATGTTGACTATCTACCTTATCTATGCCCCTCATTATTTTATAGACCTCTATAAGATCACCCCTAAGCCTCCTACGCTCCAGGGAAAAAAGTCCCAGTCTATCCAGCCTCTCCTTATAACTCAAACCATCAAGTCCCGACAACATCCTAGTAAATCTTTTCTGCACTCTTTCTAGTTTAATAATATCCTTTCTATAATAGGGTGACCAGAACTGCACACAGTATTCCAAGTGTGGCCGTACCAATGTCTTGTACAACTTCAACAAGACGTCCCAACTCCTGTATTCAATGTTCTGACCAATGAAACCAAGCATGCCGAATGCCTTCTTCACCACCCTGTCCACCTGCGACTCCACCTTCAAGGAGCTATGAACCTGTACTCCTAGATCTCTTTGTTCTATAACTCTCCCCAACGCCATACCATTAACTGAGTAGGTCCTGGCCTGATTCGATCTGCCAAAATGCATCACCTCACATTTATCTAAATTAAACTCCATCTGCCATTCGTCGGCCCACTGGCCTAATTGATCAAGATCCCGTTGCAATCCTAGATAACCTTCTTCACTATCCACTGTGCCACCAATCTTGGTGTCATCTGCAAACTTACTAACCATGCCTCCTAAATTCTCATCCAAATCATTAATATAAATCACAAATAACAGTGGACCCAGCACCGATCCCTGAGGCACACCACTGGTCACAGGCCTCCAGTTTGAAAAACAACCCTCTACAACCACCCTCTGCCTTCTGTCGTCCAGCCAATTTTGAATCCAATTGGCAACCTCACCCTGGATCCTGTGAGCTTTAACCTTCTGCAACAACCTACCATGCGGTACCTTGTCAAAGGCTTTGCTAAAGTCCATGTAGACAACGTCTACTGCACTGCCCTCATCTACCTTCTTGGTCACTCCCTCAAAAAACTCAATCAAATTTGTGAGACATGATTTTCCACGCACAAAGCCATGCTGACTGCCTCTCTAAATGCTTGTAGATCCTGTCTCTCAGAATACCTTCTAGCAACTTACCTACTACAGACGTTAGGCTCACCGGTCTGTAGTTCCCAGGCTTTTCCCTGCTGCCCTTCTTAAACAA
This sequence comes from Scyliorhinus torazame, assembly GCF_047496885.1. NCBI lineage: Eukaryota > Metazoa > Chordata > Chondrichthyes > Carcharhiniformes > Scyliorhinidae > Scyliorhinus > Scyliorhinus torazame. Next base: position 30,729,560 of record NC_092728.1, on the reverse strand, counting down.
GAGCACAACATTCGCCACTCTCCAATCTTCAGGCACCTCACCTGTGGCTGCCGATGATTCAAATATCTCGGTTAAGGGACCCGCAATTTCCTCCCTAGCCTCCCACAACATCCTGGGATACATTTCATCAGGTCCCGGGGATTTATCTACCTTGATGCGCTTTAAGACTTCCAGCACCTCCTCCTCTGTAATATGCACACTTCTCAAGACATCACTATTTATTTCCCTTAGTTTCCTAACATCCATGCCTTTCTCCACCGTGAATACCGATGAGAAATATTCATTCAGGATCTCACCCAACTCTTGTGGCTCTGCACATAGATGTCCTTGTTGATCCTTAAGAGGCCCGACTCTGTCCCGAGTTACTCTTTTCCCCTTTATGTATCTGTAGAATCTCTTTGGATTCTCCCTTGCATTATTTGCCAAAGCAATTTCATGTCCCCTTTTTGCCCTCCTGATTTCCCTCTTAACTCTATTTCGACAATCTCTATACTCTTCAAGGGATCTACTTGATCCCAGTTGCTTATGTACGTCATATGCCTCCTTCTTCTTTTTGACCAGAGTCTCAATATCTCGAGTCATCCAGGGTTCCCTACTTCTACCAGCCTTGCCCTTCACTCTAAAGGGAATGTGCTTACCCTGCACCCTGGTTAACACATTTTTAAAAGCCTCCCATTTACCAGCCGTCCCTTTGCCTGCCAATAGTCTCCCCCCAATCTACCTCTGCAAGTTCCTGTCTGATACCATCAAAATTGGCCTTGCCCCAATTAAGAATTTTAACTCTTGGGCCAGACCTATCATTCTCCATAGCTATCTTAAAACTAATGGAATTATGGTCACTTGTCCCAAAGTGATCCCTCACTAGCACTTCTGTCACTTGCCCTTCCTTATTTCCCAAGACGAGGTCAAGTTTTGCCCCCTCTCTAGTCGGTCCATCCACATACTGAATGAGAAATTCCTCCTGAATACACTCAACAAATTTCCCTCCATCCAAGCCCCTAATGCTATGGCTGTCCCAGTCAATGTTGGGAAAGTTAAAGTCCCCTACTAATACCACCCTATTATTCTTGCAGCTATCTGTAATCTCCTTACATATTTGCTCCTCAATTTCCCGCTGACTATTTGGGGGCCTGTAGTACAGTCCTACCAAGGTGATCTCTCCCTTCTTATTTTTCAGTTCCACCCATATAGACTCAGTGGGCGAACCCTCGGATATATCCCCTCTAAGTACTGCCGTGATGTTCTCCCTAATCAAAAATGCCACTCCCCCTCCTCTCTTACCTCCTGTTCTATCCTTTCTATAGCATCTGTACCCCGGAACATTGAGCTGCCAGTCCTGCCCCTCCCTTAGCCATGTTTCAGTCATAGCTATAATATCCCAGTCCCATGTGCCCGTCCATGCCCTGAGTTCATCCGCTTTGCCCGTCAGGTCCCTTGCATTGAAATAAATGCAGTTTAATGTAGACCTTCCTTGCTCTCTGCCCTGCTTTCTCTGGTCATGCTTTACACACTCTCCCTTCCTGCCTTTTGTTTCTGTCCCTACTGACTTCCTACATCGGTTCCCATCCCCCTGGCACATTAGTTTAAACCCTCCCCAACTGCACTAGCAAACACCCCCCCGAGAACATTGGTTCCGGTCCCACCCAGATGCAGACCGTCCGATTTGTACAGGTCCCACCTCCCCCAGAATCGGTCCCAATGTCCCAGGAATTTGAAACCCTCCCTCTTGCACCATCTCTCAAGCCACGTATTCATCCTAGCTATCCTGTCATTCCTACTCTGACTATCACGTGGCACTGGTAGCAATCCTGAGATTACTACCTTTGAAGTCCTACTTTTTAGTTTAACTCCTAACTCCCTAAATTCAGCTTGTAGGACCTCATCCCGTTTTTTACCTATATCGTTGGTGCCTATATGCACCACGACAGCTGGCTGTTCACCCTCCCCCTCCAGAATGCCCTGCAGCCGCTCCGAGACATCCTTGATGTCTTCAGTTCCTTCTTCCAGATCATTGATGTATATTATGAACAGTTGTGGTCCCAGCAGACCCCTGAGGCACACCACTAGTCACCGGCTACCATCCTGAAGAAGACCCCTTTATGCCCACTCTCTGCCTTCTGCCAGTCAGTCAATCCTCTACCCTTATGACCATGGACTCTTAACTTTTTAAACAGTCTCCTATGCGGCACCTTGTCAAAGGCCTTCTGGAAATCTAAATAAATCACATCCACTAGTTCTCCTTTGCCTAACTTCCTTGTTACTTCCTCAAAGAACTCTAACAGATTTGTCAGACATGACCTCCCCTTGATGAAGTCCTATTTTATCATGCACTTCCAAGAACTCATCTTTAATGTTTATCTTTAACGCGACTTCATCTTTAATAATGGACTCTAAAATCTTACCAATGACTGAAGTCAGTCTAACCGGCCCATAATTTCCCATCTTCTGCCATCCTCCCTTCTTAAACAGCGGTGTTACATTCGACACTTTCCAGTCCTCTGGGACCCTTCCTGCCTCCAGTGATTCCTGAAAGATCATCACTAATGCCTCCACAATTTCCTCACTATGTCCTTTAGAACCCTGGGTCCAGGTGACTTATCCACCTTCAGACATTTCAGTTTCTCCAGAACCTTCTCCTTAGTGATGGCCAGTACACTCACCTCTGCCCCGATTCTCCTGAAGGTCTGGTGTCCCACTGGTGTAATCCTATTACTACTTCTCCAGCCTTATTTTTCAATGGTTCAATGTCTATTCTTGCCTCTCTCTTACCTTTTATATATTGAAAAGATCTCTTGCCAACTTTTATATTACTAGCTACCTTACATTCAAATTGCATCTCCGCTCACCCCCCTTATTGCTTTTTTAGTTGTTCTTTGCTTGCTTTTAAAGGCTTCCCAGTCCTCTGGCTTCCCACTAATCCTCGCCACCTTGTATGCTTTTTCTTTCGCTTTTATGCTGTCCTTGATATGGATGCCTCCCCCCCCCTTAGGCCTCCCAAATAACCTGGAGGATGTGCTGATTCGGGGTCCAACCCTCCACTTGCACGGGTTTGGTCAGCTTCATGAAGACTTCTTGGTGACTTCAACAAGATCGCTTTGTGATTATACTGGTAGGGGCGGCAAGATGGCACAGCGACAAGATGGCACAGCGAGCCCCCTGCCATCAGAGAAGGCAGCATCAAATGGAAAATCTTGCTTTGCTGGGTTTTCAGTTTGTGTTTACAGATAATTCGCAGCACCCAGGCAGGCCATTCCGTCCATCAGCTCCAGGCTAGTGTTTGCGCTTCACATGAACTACCCACCCCACCTGTCTATTCCTCTTTTCCTCATGGGTTTGTCCAGCTCCCTGTTTGATGCTCGGCATTCAGCTCAAACAGCTGCTTACGGGAGTGCATTCCACATTCCAGCAACTCGCTAGGGAAGGGGGTATCTCCCCAATTCATGAATGCATCTTTTAGAGAGAACTTTGTACAAAAGGCTCCCTTTAATAGGCCTTTCCCAGATATTGGGTTCATCTTCTCCAGGCTGTTGAAAACTCTTCAATTCACAGACCTTGTTCTGGTCGCCCCTTAACCTCTGCAACTCTCTCCAGCCCTGTAACATCCTCCAGCCACTACAAGCCTCGGCATGGCGGCACAGTGGTTAGCACTGCTGCCTCATAGCTCCAGGGTCCTGGGTTCAATTCCGGCCTTGGGTGTCTGTGTGGAGTTTGCACCTTCTCCCCATGTCTGCGTGGGTTTCTTCCAGGTACTCCGGGTTCCTCCCACAGTCCAAAGATGTGCAGGTTAGGTGAAATGGCCATGCTAAAATTAAGTATGAAGCTCTTTCCAAGGTCCGGTGCAAACCTGATCAGCCTCCTTCTGCATTGTAAAATCTATGACTATGATCCCTGTATTGTCCTCCAGCCCCTACAACCCTCCCAATCCCTGAAATCTCCTCCAGCCTTTCCCATCTCTGTCACCTTCTAAAGACCCTATCACCCTCCCCATACCTGTAAGCTTCTCCAGCAACTACGGCCCTGCTTATCTCTGTAAACTCCTCCAGCCTCTTCAATCCTCCCTATCCCTTTAACTTCCTCCAGCCTCTTCAACCCTCAGCATCCCTGCAATCTCCTCCAGCCCCTGCAGCCCTCCCTATCTCTGTAACCTCCTTCAGTATCTACAACCCTCCCCTGCACTGTAACCTCCTCCAGCCCCTACAAACATCCCTATCACTGTAACTTGCTTTAGTCCGAAAACCTCACGCTATCGGGAAACTCCTCCAGACCCAATAACCAGCCCCATCTCTGTAACCCCTCCCCAAGCCCCACAACCTTTCCATCTCTATCGCCTCCTCCAGTCCCTCTAACCCTCCATTTTTCTGTGACCACCTCCAGCTCCTACACCTCTACCCTATCTCCCTAACCTCCTCCAGCCCTCCCTACCTCTAATCTCCTATGGTCCCTACAACCCTCCCTATCTCTGTAACGTCCTCCAGCCACTGAACATCTCTAACTTCCTCCAGCTCCTTAACCTCACTGTCTGTAGCATTACCCAGCATCCACAACACCCCCCCCCCCCCAATCTCTGTAACCTCCTTCAGCCCAACAACCCTCCCTATCTCTGTAACCTCCTTCAGCCCAACGACCCTCCCTATCTCTGTAACGTCCTCTAGCCACTGAACATCTCTGTAACTTCCTCCAGCTCCTTAACCTCACTGTCTGTAGCATTACCCAGCATCCACAACCCCCCCCCCCATCTCTGTAACCTCCTTCAGCCCAACAACCCTATCTCTGTAACTTCCTCCATCCCAACATCCCTCTCTCTCCCTATCTGTAACCTCACCCAGCCCCTACACCCCTCTATATCTCTGTAACCTCCTTCAGCCCAACAACCCTCCCTATCTCTGTAACCGCCTTCAGCCCAACAACCCTCCCTATCTCTGTAACCTCCTTCAGCCCAATAACCCTCCCTATCTCTGTAACCTCCTTCAGCCCAACAATCCTCCCTATCTCTGTAACCTCTTCCAGCCCAATATCCCCCTTTGCCTCTGTTACCTCACCCAGCCCCTGCACCCCTCGCTATCTCTGGAATTTCCTCCAACCCAGTAACCCTCCCTTTCTCGGTCACCTCCTCCAGCCCAATAGCCTTCTCTAGGGCAGCACGGTAGCTTGGTGGTTAGCACTGTGGCTTCACAGCACCAGGGTCCCAGGTTCGGTTCCCTGCTGTGTCACACTCGGTGCGGAGTCTGCACGTTCTCCCCGTGTCTGCGTGGGTTTTCTCTGGGTGCTCCGGTTTCCTTCCACAGTCCAAAGACGTGCAGGTTAGGTGGACTGAACAAAGAACAAAGAAATGTACAGCACAGGAACAGGCCCTTCGGCCCTCCAAGCCCGTTCCGACCATGCTGCCCGACTAAACTACAATCTTCTACACTTCCTGGGTCCGTATCCCTCTATTCATGTATTTGTCAAGATGCCCCTTATTGGCCACGCTAAATTGCCCTTAGTGTCCAAAAAAGGCTAGGACGGGTTATTGGGTTTAGGGGATAGGGTTGAAGTGAAGTCTTCAGTGGATCGGTGCAGACTCGATGGGACGAATGGCCTCCTTCTGCACTATACATTCTATGTCTCTATATCCAGAAACTCCTCCAGCCCAAACAACCCTCGTGCTCCTACATGTTACCTCATGCAGCCCAATAATCCTCCCTATCTCTGTAATCTATCCAGTACCCCATAACTGTCCCCATCTGCGTAACCTTCTACATCCCCTACAACCCTCCCTATCTCTTTAACCCCTTCCAGTCCCGACAACCCTCCCTATCTCTGTAACCTCCTCCAGCCCAACCGTTTTTATCTCTGAAACCTCCTCCAACACCTATATCCCTCCCTATCTCTGCACCCTCCTGCAGCCTCTACAAACATCCTCAATCACTAACCTCCTGAAGCCACAATGGCTATAATCTGCTCCAGACCCTATAACCCTCCCAAACTCGGTAACCCCCCTCCAGAACTGACACCCGTCCCTCTCTGACTTCCCTGCTCCTACCAATGTCTCTAACCTTCCACATGCCTTCCTATCTCTGTGACCTCCTCTAGACCCTACATTCTCCCTATCTCTGTAATCTCCTCCAGCTCAACAACCCTCAGCATCTCTGTAAGCTCCTACAACCCTCCCTATCTGTGTTATAGATTTTCTGTTTTTCTCTCAGATGTCCAGTAGCTGCAGAATTTTGCCTTGGTTGGGGCTGGTGGTAACGTCAGAGGCGCAGAATCTGATCTGACGTCACCACGCGCAACGGCTTGGCAGGGTCGTGCATGCGCTGTAGAGGTAATGGGCCCATGGGAGGAGAAAGGAAAAATCGGCACATGCGCAGTCCGCGCTCACCTCCCCTTTCCCTTCGATCATCGCCCGTTCGCCATGGCACCAAACGCTGAGGTGCAGCTTCCGCCGCTGCGAACGCTCGATGACTTCGTCTGCAGCTCGGCTCGCTTCAGCCTGCCGGACCTTAAAGATCCGCTGAGGTGGAACAACCGGGTCATCAACAACCTGCTGTACTACCAGACCAATTACCTGTCAATGCTGGCCGCCATTCTCCTGCTGGTCGGGTCAGTGCCAACCGCTGCGCCCATTGGGCAGCGCCGCTGTCAATCAGGGCGGGATGTAATTAGATTGGTCGCGGTCTTGTGGTCACGCCCAGGTACCGCTGACAAGGCAGCCTCAGGCCGATTCCGGAATCCGATTGGGCCGTTTCCACCTACGTCGCAAAAGCCGCAGGCGGGAGGAAAGTGGGAGCTCCTCCAATGGCACTGAAGAGCCCACTTTACCCGATCGCCTATTGGCCAGCTGCATTGTCAATCAACCCTTATCCCGCTACGTGTGCAGGCTGCCTGGCATTAAAGGGCAGGGGAAAAGCCCAAAAGGGCGGGGTATTTGCTTTTGGCCGTCATTTAATCCTGTGGCCTCACCAATGGCTTTGCCTCCTGGAGCTGGGTGAAGTTTGCAGGATAATAGAGAAAGAGCCACTAATGGGGAGGAAAGGAAGGAGTACAATCCCAGAGATGATTCAATGATCAGAGACAGACTTAGAGGGGCTAAAGGCCTCACATACTATCCCATTCTTGATTCCAACAAAAAAATACATTTTACTGGCTCAGCCCCAGTCTCAGATTCCAAAGGAGAGCGATCAGACACGACTCGAGAGACTCACGCCCCACAGACTAGACCCAAAACTTCATCCTCACCCCTGGAGTAAACAGTGCTTTACAGTAAACAATTTATTTAAACAGTGCCCTACAGTAAACAGTTTATTTAAACAGTGCCCTACAGTAAACAGTTTATTTCAACAGCATCCTACAATAAACAGAGTCTATTTAAAGTGTCTGACAATAAACAGTCTATTTAAACAGTGCCCGACAGTAAACAGAGTCTATTTAAACAGTGCCCTACAGTAAACAGAGTCTGTTTAAACAGTGCCCTACAGTAAACAGTTTATTTAAATAGTGCCCTTCAGTTGGGCAGCATGGCAGCATTGTGGTTGCACAATGGCTTCACAGCGTCAGGGTCCCAGGTTTGCTTCCCAGCTTGGGTCTCAGTCTGTGCAGATTCTGAACATTCTCCCCGTGTCTGTGGGTTTCCTCCGGGTGCTCTGGTTTCATCCAAGATGTGTAGGGGTAGGTGAATTGGCTATGCTAAATTGCCCTTAGTGTCCAAAACAGGTGGGGTTACGGGGATAGGATGGAAGTGTGGGGATAGGGTGGAGGTGCGGGCTTAGGTAGGGTGCTCTTTCCAAGGGCCGGTGCAGACTCGATGGGCGAATGGCCTCCTTCTGCACTGTAAATTCTGTGAACAGTTTATTTAAACAGTGCCCGACAGTAAACAGTGTCTATTTAAACAGTGCCCTACAGTAAAGAGAATCTGTTTAAACAGGGCCCTAGAGTAAAGCGAGTCTGTTTAAACAGGGCCCGAGAGTAAAGAGAGCCTGTTTAAACAGGGCCCTATAGTAAACAGAGTCTATTTATGATGTGGAGATGCCGGCGTTGGACTGGGGTGAGCACAGTAAGAAGTCTTACAACACCAGGTTAAAGTCCAACAGGTTTGTTTCGATGTCACTAGCTTTCGGAGCGCTGCTCCTTCCTCAGGTGAATGAAGAGGTATGTTCCAGAAACACATATATAGACAAATTCAGAGATGCCAAACAATGCTAAGAATGCGACCATTAGCAGGTGATTAAATCTTTACAGATCCAGAGATGGGGCGACCCCAGGTTAAAGAGGTGTGAATTGCATCAAGCCAGGACAGTTGGTAGGATTTCGCAGGCCAGATGGTGGGGGATGAATGTAATGCGACATGAATCCCAGGTCCCGGTTGAGGCCGCACTCATGTGTGCGGAACTTGGCTATAAGTTTCTGCTCGGCGATTCTGCGTTGTCGCGCGTCCTGAAGGCCGCCTTGGAGAACGCTTACCCGGAGATCAGAGGCTGAATGCCCTTGACTGCTGAAGTGTTCCCCGACTGGAAGGGAACATTCCTGCTTGGTGATTGTTGCGCGATGTCCGTTCATTCGTTGTCGCAGCGTCTGCATGGTCTCGCCAATGTACCACGCTTCGGGACATCCTTTCCTGCAGCGTATGAGGTAGACAACATTGGCCGAGTCGCACGAGTATGTACCGCGTACCTGGTGGGTGGTGTTCTCACGTGCAATAGTGGTATCCATGTCGATGATCTGGCATGTCTTGCAGAGATTGCCATGGCAGGGTTGTGTGGTGTCGTGGTCACTGTTCTGAAGACTGGGTAGTTTGCTGCAAACAATGGTTCATTTGAGGTTGCGCGGTTGTTTGAAGGCAAGTAGTGGGGGTGTGGGGATGACCTTGGCAAGATGTTCATCGTCATCAATGACGTGTTGAAGGCTGTGAAGAAGATGACGTAGTTTCTCCGCTCCGGGGAAGTACTGGACGACGAAGGGTATTCTGTCGGTTGTGTCCCATGTTTGTCTTCTGAGGAGGTCGGTGCGGTTTTTCGCTGTGGCGCGTTGGAACTGTCGATCGATGAGCCGAGCGCCATATCCCGTTCGTACGAGGGCATCTTTCAACGTCTGTAGATGGCTGTTACGCTCCTCCTCGTCTGAGCAGATCCTGTGTATACGGAGCGCTTGTCCATAGGGGATGGCTTCTTTAATGTGTTTAGGGTGGAAGCTGGAGAAGTGAAGCATCATGAGGTTGTCCGTGGGTTTGCGGTAAAGCGAAGTGCTGAGGTGACCGTCCTTGATGGAGACGAGTGTGTCCAAGAATGCAACTGATTTTGGAGAGTAGTCCATGGTGAGTCTGATGGTTGGATGGAACTTATTAATGTCATTGTGTAGTCGTTTCAGTGATTCTTCGCCGTGGGTCCAAAGGAAAAAAATGTCATCGATGTATCTGGTGTATAACGTCGGTTGAAGGTCCTGTGCGGTGAGTAGGTCCTGTTCAAACTTGTGCATGAAGATGTTGGCGTATTGGGGTGCGAATTTGGTCCCCATGGCTGTTCCGTGCGCCTGGATGAAGAACTTGTTGTCGAAGGTGAAGACGCTGTGATCCAGAATGAAGCGGATGAGTTGCAGAATTGCGTCTGGAGATTGGCAGTTGTCGGTGTTGAGTACTGAGGCTGTTGCAGCAATGCCGTCGTCATGGGGGATGCTGGTGTAGAGTGCCGAGACGTCCATTGTGACGAGGAATGTTCCTGGTTCAACTGGTCCATGGGTGCTGAGTTTCTGTAGGAAGTCCGTCGTGTCGCGACAGAAGCTGGGCGTACCTTGTACTATGGGTTTCAAGATGCCCTCGATGTAGCCAGAAAGGTTCTCACACAGGGTCCCATTGCCTGAAACGATAGGGCGGCCTGGTGTGTTGGCCTTATGTATTTTCGGGAGGCAGTAGAGATCTCCAATGAGGGGAGTACGTGGGATGAGAGCACGTAGGGTGCTCTGAAGATCTGGATATAAGGTCTTGATCAGTCTGTTAAGTTGGCGGATGTGTTCCTTGGTCGGATCTGCGGGTAACTGTCTGTAGTGTTCTTGGTTGTTCAGTTGTCGGTATACTTCTTTGCAGTAGTCCGTTCTGTTCAGTACGACAGTGGCCCCCCCTTTGTCTGCTGGTTTGATGACGATGCTGTGGTTGGTCTTGAGAGCGCGGATGGCATTGCGTTGTGCTTGGGTGACGTTCGGGGCTGTCTTGTGAATGCGACTGATGAATCTGGCATTGACGCGACTCCTGACGGCTTGAGCATACATGTCGAGTCTAAGGCAGCGGCCTTCTGGAGGGGTCCAATTCGACTCTTTCCTCTTCGGTTGCCACACTCGGTCTGCTGTTCCGATTCATTGGTAGTCTGCTTGGGTTCGCTGTTGGCCTCTTGGTGTCTGTGGAAGAATTCCCGGAGCCTCATTCGCCTGATGAATTCCTCCGTGTCTGCCGCGAGACTGACGGGGTCCATTTTGGTGGTGGTGCAGAAATTGAGCCCTCTGCTGAGGACTTCGATTTCGTCTGGTTGAAGGGTGTAGTCTGACAAGTTGACAATAGATTTCCCTGTATTGTTTTCTACTGTGGCACCGGGGGTGGCTTGGTTGCTGCCGGTGGTGATGCCAAGTTTCTCAAGCTTTCTGTTCTTGGTGTGCATATAGGTGGCATAGTATTGTTGTCTCATCTGTTTGGCGGTGTTCCGCAGCTGGTCTGCTGGGTCCTGAGCGCAAGTTGAGAATATGGCCTCGATCTTGGTTTCCAGGTTGCGTCGTCTGCTGTAGACCTGGCGGACGAGGTGGTTGAGGAGTGTGAGAGAGGTGCGACGGCAGAGTCTCTCAGCGTAGTCTGTGTTGTAGGTCGACTTGAGTGGGTTTGTGATCTGTAACCCTTTCGGGATCTTGTCTGCTTTCTTGCATCTTTGTAGAAACTTAATGTCAGTGTCTATATGCGCGATCTTCCTGGAGATCCTCTCCACTTTGAGCCGGCAGTTTGGCATCCTAGCATTGTTTGGCATCTTGGTGGTGGTGTTTAACTGTCTATTTAAACAGTGCCCTACTGTAAACAGGGTCTATTTAAACAGTGCCCTAAAGTAAACAATCTATTAAAACAGTGCCCTACAGTAAACCAAGTTTATTTAAACAGTGTCTGACAGTAAACAGGGCCTATTTAAACAATGCCCGACACTAAACAGAATCTATTTAAACTGTGTCCTACAGTAAAAAGGGCCTATTTAAACTGTGTCCTACAGTAAACAGTGTATTTAAACAGTGACCGCCAGTAAACAGTCTATTTAAACAGTGCCCTACAGTAAACCGAGTCTGTTTAAACAGTACCCTACAGTAAACCGAGTCTATTTAAACAGTGTCCTACAGTAAACTGTCTATTTACACAGCGTCCTACAGTAAACCGAGTCTATTTAAACAGTGTCCTACGGTAAACAACCTAGAATCATAGAATCTCAACAGTACAGAAAGAGGCCATGTGGCCCACCGAGTTTGCACTGAAACATTGAAAGACCGCCCCTCCTACAATAAACAGTCTATTTAAACAGTGCCCTCCAATAAATAGAGTCTATTTAAACAGTGCCCTACAGTACAGAGTCTACAATGCCTTACAGTAAACAGAGTCTATTTAAACAGTGCCCTCCAGTAAACAGTCCATTTAAACAGTGCCCCACTGTAAACCAAGTTTATTTAACCTATGCCCTACAGTAGAGTCTGTTTAAACAATGCCCTAAATTAAACAGTCAATATAAACAGTGACCTACAGCAAATAGAGTTGTTTTAAACAGTGCCCTGCAGTAAACAGAGTCTGTTTAAACATGTAAACAGAGTCTTTTTTAAATATATTTTGAGTACCCAATTATTTTTTATCCCCAATTATAGGGCAATTTAGCGTGGCCAATCCACCTAACCTGCACATTTTTGGGGGGTGAAAACAGACATGGGGAGAATGTGAAAACGCCACACGGACAGTGACCCAGGGCCGGGATTTGAACCTGGGTCCTCAGCGCCGCAGTCCTAATGCTAACCACTGTGCCACGTGCCTCCCGAACAGAGTCTTTTTAAGCAGTGCCCTGCAGTAAAGAGTCTATTTAAACAGTGCCCTACTGTAAACCTCGTCTATTTATACAATACCCTGTAGTAGACAGTCTATTTAAACAGTGTGCTACAGTAAACAGTCTATTTAAACAGTGTCCTACAGTAAACAAAGTCTATTTAAACAGTGCCCTGCAGTAAATAGTTTATTTAAATAGTGCCCTACAGTAAACAGTTTATTTAAACAGTGCCCAACAGTAAACAGTTTATTTAAACAGTGCCCAACAGTAAACAGTCTATTTAAACAGCACCCTACACTAAAGGGAGACTGTTTAAACTGTGTCCTACAGTAAACAGTTTGTTTAAACAGTGCCTGACAGTAAACAGTGTCTATTTAAACAGCGTCCTACAGTAAAGAAAGACTGTTTAAACAGTGCCCTCCAGTAAACAGTCTATTTAAACAGTGCCCTACAGGAAACAGTTTATCTAAACAGTGCCCTATAGTAAACAGTTTATTTTAACAGTGCCCTACAGTAAACCGAGTCTATTTAAACAGTGCCCGACGGTAAAACAACATGGAATCATAGAATCTCTACAGTACAGAAAGAGGCCATGTGTCCCACCGAGTTTGCTCTGAACCTTTGAAAGACCGCCCCCTCCTAGGCCCCATCCCGTGCCATATAAGATTAAACTGAGCGGCAACTTGGCTTCTCCAATCCATCTAATCTGCACATATTTGGATTGTGGGAGTAAACCTGAGCACTCAGAGGAAAACCACGCAGACATTCTCTCATCCCGCGGGAGAGTGTTGATGGTGTCGTAAACGCCGCCGCGTTTAACGACGGAGTGAACGGTCCGCTCTGAGGAGCGATTCAGGCCCGCAAATGGGGCCAGCACGGGGGACGTGGCGCCAGACCGTCGTCAGATACGCGGGACGCACGGTCCCGGGGCCCGCAAGATGGCCGCCGCCCACCGTGCCACCCCAAGGTTCAGGGACCGAGACCTCGATATGCTGCTGGACGGGGTCGAAGAGTTTAGGGCGATCCTGTGCCCCAGACGGGGACACCGCCACACGAGCAGCACAGTCCGGCGTAATTGGAGGGAGGTGGGCCACGCCGTCAGCGCCGTGCGGCACACTCCACGGACCGGCGAACAGTGCGGCAAAAAAATGCACGACCTGACCCGGGCAGCCAGGGTGAGTACACTGAGACATAGCCCTGGCACCACCCCACCCCTACCACCCACACATGTGAAAGTGCCCCCCACCCAGGAGGAGGGCAAAACCCCCCACATGGGCTACAACCACCCATGTGAGCCGCATTGGTTGGCTGCCCCATGTTCGCAGGCCATTATCTAGCCTAACTCTGATGCCCCCCCCCCCCCCCGCTTCCAGGTTAAGACTGCCCGCAACCACAGGAAGCAGGAGAGAATCGGAGGGGGTCCACCCGTGCTGCACCCCCTCACAGTCCACGAGCAGAGGGCACTGGACCTCGTTGGCGGAGCCGAGGACTGGGAGATTGCCCCTTGCCAGATCGGAGGCGCACCAGCAAGTGAGACTCCCCTGCCTGGCTCCACCCTCACACCATTTCCCCTCCCACTCCACCCCCTCACACCATTCCCCACCCCCACTCCACCCCCTCACACCATCCCCCCCACTCCAACCCCTCACACCACCCCCCCCACTCCACCCCCTCACACCATTTCCCCTCCCACTCCACCCCCTCACACCATTCCTCACACTCCACTCCCTCACACCATTCCCCACCCCCACTCCAACCCCTAACACAATTTCCCCCCCCACTCCACCCTCTCACACCATTCCCCCTCACTCCACCCCCTCACACACCCCACTCCACCCCCTCACACCATTCCCCACCCCCACTCCACCCCCTCACACCATTCCCCACCCCCACTCCACTCCCTCACACCATTCCCCACCCCGACTCCACCCCCTCACACCATTCCCCACCCCCACTCCACTCCCTCACACCATTCCCCACCCCCACTCCACCCCCTCACACCATTTCCCCTCCCCACTCCACCCCTCACACCATTTCACCCCCCACTCCACCCTCTTACACCACTCCCCCCCCGCTCCACCCCCTAACACCATTCCCTCCCGCTCCGCCCCCTAACACCATTCCCCCCCCCGCTCCACCTCCTAACACAAATCGCCCCTCACTCCACCCCCAACACCATTTCCCCCCCACTCCACCCTCTCACACCATTCCCCCCCACTCCACCCCCTAACACCACCCCCACCCCACTCCACCCCATCTCACCATTCCCCCTCCCACTACACCCCCTACCACAATTTCCCCCCCCCACTCCACCCCCTAACAAAATTCCACCCCCTCACACCATTCCCCCTCCCACTCCACCCCCTCACACCATTCCCCCCACTCCACCCCCTCACACCATACCCCCCACACCACCCCCTCACAGCATCCCCCCCACTTCACGCCCTCACACCATTCCCCCCACTCCACCCCCTCACACCATCCCCCTCACTCCACCCCCTCACACCATCCCTCCACCCCACCCCCTCACACCATTCGCCCCCCCAATCCACCCCCTCACACCATTCCCCACCCCCACTCCACTCCCTCTCACCATTCCCCACCCCGACTCCACCCCCTCACACCATTCCCCACCCACACTCCACTCCCTCACACCATTCCCCACCCCCACTCCACCCCCTCACACCATTTCCCCCCCCACTCCACCCCTCACACCATTTCACCCCCCACTCCACCCTCTTACACCATTCCCCTCCTGCTCCACCCCCTAACACCATTCCCTCCCGCCCCGCCCCCTAACACCATTCCCCCCCCCGCTCCACCCCCGAACACAAATCGCCCCTCACTCCACCCTCAACACCATTTCCCACCCCACTCCAACCCCTAACACAATTCCCCCCCCCCCACTCCACCCTCTCACACCATTCCCCCTCACTCCACCTCCTCACACACCCCACTCCACCCCCTCACACCATTCCCCACCCCCATTCCACCCCCTCACACCATTCCCTCCCACTCCACCCCCTAAAACCAACCCCCCCCCCCATTCCACCCCCTCTCACCATTCCCCACCCCCAATCCCCCCTCTCACACCATTCCCCCCCCACTCCACCCCCTAACACCACCACCCCCCCCACTCCAACCCCTCACACCATTCCCCCTCCCACTCCACCCCCTCACACAATTTCCCCCCCCCACTCCACTCCCTAACACCATTCCCCCTCCCGCACCACCCCCTAACACCATACCCACCCCACTCCACCCCCTCACACCATTCCCCCCCACTCCACCCCCTCACACCATTCTCCACCCCCTCACACCATCCCCCCCACTCCACCCCCTCACACCATCCCCCCCCACTCCACCCCCTCACACCATTCCCCCCCCCACTCCACCCCCTCACACCATTTACCCTCCCACTCCACCCCTCACACCATTCCCCCCCACTCCACCCCCTCACACCATTTCCCCCCCCACTCCACCCCTCACACCATTTCACCCCCCACTCCACCCTCTTACACCATTCCCCTCCTGCTCCACCCCCTAACACCATTCCCTCCCGCTCCGCCCCCTAACACCATTCCCCCCCCGCTCCACCCCCGAACACAAATCGCCCCTCACTCCACCCCCAACACCATTTCCCCCCCACTCCACCCCCTCACACCATTCCCACCCCACTCCAACCCCTAACACAATTCCCCCCCCCCACTCCACCCTCTCACACCATTCCCCCTCCCTCCACCCCCTCACACACCCCACTCCACCCCCTCACACCATTCCCCACCCCCATTCCACCCCCTCACACCATTCCCTCCCACTCCACCCCCTAAAACCAACCCCCCCCCCATTCCACCCCCTCTCACCATTCCCCACCCCCAATCCCCCCTCTCACACCATTCCCCCTCCCACTCCACCCCCTCACACAATTCCCCCCCACTCCACTCCCTAACACCATTCCCCCTCCCGCACCACCCCCTAACACCATACCCACCCCACTCCACCCCCTCACACCATTCCCCACCCCCACTCCACCCCCTCACACCATCCCCCCCACTCCACCCCCTCACACCATCCCCCCCCACTCCACCCCCTCACACCATTTCCCCTCCCACTCCACCCCTCACACCATTCCCCCCCACTCCACCCCCTCACACCATTCCCCCCCACTCCACCCCCTCACACCATCCCCCCCCACTCCACCCCCTCACACCATTTCCCCTCCCACTCCACCCCTCACACCATTCCCCCCCACTCCACCCCCTCACACCATTCCCCCCCACTCCACCCCCTCACACCATCCCCCCCCACACCACCCCCTCACACCATTCCCCCCCACTCCACCCCCTCACACCATTCCCCACCCACACTCCACTCCCTCACACCATTCCCCACCCCCACTCCACCCCCTCACACCATTCCCCACCCCCACTCCACTCCCTCACACCATTCCCCACCCCGACTCCACCCCCTCACACCATTCCCCACCCCCACTCCCTCACACCATTCCCCACCCCCACTCCACCCCCTCACACCATTTCCCCCCCCCACTCCACCCCTCACACCATTTCACCCCCCCTCCACCCTCTTACACCATTCCCCCCCCCCGCAGCACCCCCTAACACCATTCCCCCCCGCTCCGCCCCCTAACACAATTCCCCCCCCCCCCCCCGCTCCACCCCCTAACACCAATCGCCCCTCACTCCACCCCCAACACCATTTCCCCCCCATTCTACCCTCTCACACCATTCCCCCCCACTCCACCCCCTCACCCCCCCGCACTCCACCCCCTCAAACCATTCCCCACCCACAGTCCACCCCCTCTCACCATTCGCCCCCCACTCCACCACCTCACACCATTCCCCCCCACTCCAACCCCTAACACCATTTCCCCCCCCACTCCACCCTCTCACACCATTCCCCCTCACACACACCCCACTCCACCCCCTCACACCATTCCCCACCCCCACTCCACCCCCTCACACCATTCCCTCCCACTCCACCCCCTAAAACCAAACCCCCCCCATTCCACCCACTCTCACCATTCCCCACCCCCAATCCCCCCTCTCACACCATTCCCCCCCCACTCCACCCCCTAACACCATTCCCCCCCCACTCCACCCCCGCACACCATTCCCCCTCCCACTCCACCCTCTCACACCATTCCCCCCCACTCCACTCCCTAACACCATTCCACCTCCCGTACCACCCCCCTAACACCATACCCACACCCACTCCACCCCCTCACACCATTCCCCACACCCATTCCACCCCCTGACACCATCCCCCCCACTTCACCCCCTCACACCATCCCCACCCCACTCCAGCCCCTAACACCACTCACCCCCCCATTCCACCCCCTCACACCATTCCCCACCCCCACTCCACCCCCTCACACCATTCCCCCCCACTCCACCCCCTGACACCACTCCCCCCCCCCACTGCACCCCCTCTCACCATCCCCCCACTCCACCCCCTCAAACCATTCCTCCCCACTCCACCCCCTCACACCACCCCTCCCCCCCACACTCCACCCCCCCACTCCGCCCGCTCCCCTGGGTGTCCCCAGGACACTGACACACAGAGGACGAGGACCCAGGACACTGTCACAGAGAGGACAGGGACCCAGGACAGTGACACACAGAGGACGGGGACCCAGGACACTGACACACCGAGGACGGGGATCCAGGACACTGAGACACAGAGGCCGGGGACCCAGGACACTGACACACAGAGGCCGGGGACCCAGGACGGTGACACACAGAGGACGGGGACCCAGGACACTGAGACACAGAGGACGTCGACCCAGGACACTGAGACACAGAGGCCGGGGACCCAGGACAGTGAGACACAGAGGACGGAGACCCAGGACACTGACACACAGAGGACGTGGACCCAGGACGCTGACACACAGAGGACGGAGACCCAGGACACTGAGACACAGAGGACGGGGACCCAGGACGGTGACACACAGAGGACGGGGACCCAGGACACTGACGCACAGAGGAACGCGACCCAGGACACTGACACACAGAGGACGGGGACCCAGAACAGTGACACACAGAGGACGGTGACCCAGGACACTGACACACAGAGGATGGGGGCCCAGGACATTGACACACCGAGGACGGCGACCCAGGACACTGAGACACAGAGGACGGCGACCCAGGACACTGAGACACAGAGCACGGGGACCCAGGGCACTGAGACACAGAGCACCGTGACCCAGGACAGTGACACACAGAGGACGGCGACCCAGGACAGTGACACACAGAGGACGTCGACCCAGGACACTGACACACAGAGGACGGGGACCCAAGACAGTGACACACA
This sequence comes from Scyliorhinus torazame, assembly GCF_047496885.1. NCBI lineage: Eukaryota > Metazoa > Chordata > Chondrichthyes > Carcharhiniformes > Scyliorhinidae > Scyliorhinus > Scyliorhinus torazame. The sequence goes on along the minus strand of NC_092728.1, from coordinate 30,711,210 downwards.
GAGTAGGGGGACCCAGGACAGTGACACACAGAAGACAGGGACCCAGGACAGTGACACACAGAGGACGGTGACCCAGGACAGTGACACACAGTGGACGGTGACCCAGGACAGTGACACACAGAGGACGTCGGCCCAGGACACTGACACACAGAGGACGGGGACCCAGGACACTGAGACACAGAGGGCGGGGACCCAGGACAGTGACACACAGAGGACGGTGACCCAGGACAGTGACACACAGAGGACGGGGACCCAGGACAGTGACACACAGAGGACGGTGACCCAGGACAGTGACACACAGAGGACGGGGACCCAGGACAGTGACACACAGAGGACGTCGACCCAGGACACTGACACACAGAGGACGGGGACCCAAGACAGTGACACACAGAGTAGGGGGACCCAGGACAGTGACACACAGAAGACAGGGACCCAGGACAGTGACACACAGAGGACGGTGACCCAGGACAGTGACACACAGTGGACGGTGACCCAGGACAGTGACACACAGAGGACTTCGGCCCAGGACACTGACACACAGAGGACGGGGACCCAGGACACTGAGACACAGAGGGCGGGGACCCAGGACAGTGACACACAGAGGACGGTGACCCAGGACAGTGACACACAGAGGACGGGGACCCAGGACAGTGACACACAGAGGACGGTGACCCAGGACAGTGACACACAGAGGACGGGGACCCAGGACAGTGACACACAGAGGACGGTGACCCAGGACACTGACACACAGAGGATGGGGGCCCAGGACGTTGACACACCGAGGACGTCGACCCAGGTCGGTGACACACAGAGGACGGCGACCCAGGACACTGAGACACAGAGGACGTCGACCCAGGACAGTGACACACAGTGGACGGGGACCCAGGACACTGACACACAGAGGACGGGGACCCAGGACACTGAGACACAGAGGACGGGGACCCAGGACAGTGTCACACACAGGACGGGGACCCAGGACACTGAGACACAGGGGACATCGACCCAGGACACTGACACAAAGAGGACGGGGACCCAGGACAGTGACACACGGAGGACGGGGACCCAGGACACTTACACACAGAGGATGGTGACCCAGGACACTGACACAGAGAGGACGGGGACCCAGGACACTGAGATACAGAGGGCGGGGACCAAGGACACTGAGACACCGAGGACGGGGATCCAGGACACTGAGACACAGAGTACGGGGTACCAGGACACTGAGACACAGAGGACGGGGACCCAGGACACTGAGACACAGAGGACGGGGACCGAGGACACTGACACACAGAGGACGGGGACCCAGGACACTGAGACACAGAGGACGGGGACCCAGGACACTGAGACACAGAGGACGGGGACCCAGGACACTGAGACACAGAGGACGGGGACTAAGGACACTGAGACACAGAGGACGGGGACCGAGGACACTGACACACAGAGGACGGGGACCCAGGACACTGACACACAGTGGACGGGGACCCAGGACACTGACACACAGAGGACGGGGACCCAGGACACTGATACACAGAGGACAGGGACCCAGGATAGTGACACTCAGAGGACGGTGACCCAGGACAGTGACACACGGAGGACGGGGACCCAGGACACTTACACACAGAGGATGGTGACCCAGGACACTGACACAGAGAGGACGGGGACCCAGGACACTGAGATACAGAGGGCGGGGACCAAGGACAGTGACACACAGAGGACAGGGTCCCAGGACACTGAGACACAGAGGACGGCGACCCAGGACACTGACACACAGAGGACGGGGACCCAGGACACTGGCACACAGAGGCCCAGGACCCTGGACAGTGACACACAGAGGACGTCGACCTAGGACACTGACACACAGAGGACGGTGACCCAGGACACTGACACAGAGAGGACGGGGACCCAGGACACTGAAATACAGAGGACGGGGATCCAGGACAGTGACACACAGAGGACGGGGACCCAGGACACTGAGACACAGAGGACATCGACCCAGGACACTGAGACACAGAGGACGTCGAACCCAGGACACTGACACACAGAGGACGTCGACCCAGGACACTGAGACACAGAGGACATCGACCCAGGACACTGAGACACAGAGGACAGGGACACTGAGACACAGAGGACAGGGACCCAGGACACTGACACACAGAGGACGTTGACCCAGGACACCGACACACAGGGGACGGGGACCCAGGACACTGACACACAGAGGACGGGGACCCAGGACTCTGACACACAGAGGACGTCGACCCAGGTCGGTGACACACAGAGTACGGCGACCCAGGACACTGAGACACAGAGGACGTCGACCCAGGACAGTGACACACAGAGGACGGCGGCCCAGGACACTGACACACAGAGGACGGTGACCCAGGACACTGAGACACAGAGTACGGGGTACCAGGACACTGACACACAGAGGACGGGGACCCAGGACACTGAGACACAGAGGACGGGGACCCAGGACACTGACACACAGAGGACAGGGACCCAGGACACTGACACACAGAGGACGTCGACCCAGGACACCGACACACAGGGGACGGGGACCCAGGACACTGACACTCAGAGGACGTGGACCCAGGACACTGACACACAGAGGACGGGGACCCAGGACTCTGACACACAGAGGACGTCGACCCAGGTCGGTGACACACAGAGTACGGCGACCCAGGACACTGAGACACAGAGGACGTCGACCCAGGACAGTGACACACAGAGGACGGCGGCCCAGGACACTGACACACAGAGGACGGTGACCCAGGACACTGACACACAGAGGACGGGGACCCAGGACTGTGACACAGAGGCCGGTGACCCAGGACACTGACACACAGAGGACGGTGACCCTGGACACTGACACACAGAGGACGGTGACCCTGGACACTGACACACAGAGGACGGCGACCCAGGACACTGAGACACAGAGGACGGGGACCCAGGACACTGATACACAGAGGACGGGTACCCAGGACGGTGACACACACAGGACGGGGATCCAGGACACTGACACACAGAGGACAGGGACCCAGGACACTGAGACACAGAGGACGGGACCCAGGACACTGATACACAGAGGACGGGGACCCAGGACAGTGACACACAGAGGGCGGGGACCCAGGACACTGAGACACAGAGGACGGGGACCCAGGACACTGAGACACAGAGGACGGAAACACAGTTGATGGACAGACCGGTCAATGACCCTCAGACGGGGGCGAGGCAAGGACTATCAGGCCAAGGGGGCAGGAGACACCTGACTTTTGCTCCGATGAGGACCTTGAATTCTCGTCACTACTGTCACCCACATCCTCCACCATCGCAGAGACTATCACCTCGGTTGAGCACTTTAGTGATGAGGCTTCTGGGACACTCACTGGTAAGCAGCACACAGCCGTACTGGTACAACAGGTGGAAGTAGGAGCAGCCGAGGTGCCGGACGGTCGGAGGGCACACCGGCCCCAGCAACCAGCTGCCGCCCAGATGGCTCCCAGGTTTCTGGAGATTCCAGACCCACCCATGCAATTAGACACCCAGGGACTAGATAACGGGATGACGGTCGGCTTCCGGCAACTGCAGACGCAGGTGGAGGAGTCCAACCGTGTCCAGAAGCTGGGAGTGGTGCCGATCATGGCTGTCACGCAGGCGGCAGCGCACGGGTCGTGTCCATGTTGGAGGCCATGGGCGCAACGGTGTCGGACATGGGTCAGGTCATGCAAGGCTTCATATGCATGCGTCATCCGTGGCCCAGGACAGGGCTGCCATCTCACAGGCAGCCATGTGCTAGAGCCAGCTGGACATTTCAGCCATGCTCCGCAGTCTGGCCGAGGCTCAGCAGACCATCGCTGAGAGCATCCGCGGCATTGGCCAGATGCTGGATGGCGTCGCACAAGCCCAGAGGGAGGTGGCGCCGCCCCAGGCAGGGATGGCCCACTCCCTGGGCTCCATCACAGGTGACGTTAGGACCCTGGTCGATACCACAGTGGGCCCCAAAACTGACAGCGCCAGGTGCTTCGGGGCTTGTCTCCGCTCGTACCCACTTCCCATAGAGCCCGGGGGCCATCGGGCACCCGGAGGGAGGAGGAGGTTATGGTGCCCGTTCCGGTGTCTCCTGCACGGGAGGTCCCGGAACACTGCGGCACCTCGGACTCCCCCCGTTCCGTCCCTGGTGCATCTGGTGGTCAGCGGGTGGACCAGGATGGCACCACACCATCCAGCACGCCCGCGGAGCAGCCTGGCCCGTCCAAGCTGGGTCGCCCCAGGAAAGGAGCGCCAACGGGGAGCCAGGTTGCAGGGCATGAGTCTAGGCAGTCTGCCTCCACTCCTGTACCATCTGCGGAGGCACAGAGACGTAAGGCCAGGAACAGGCCCTTCAGCCCTCCAGACCTGTGCCGACCATGCTGCCCAACTAAACTAAAATCTTCTACACTTCCTGGGTCCGTATCTCTCTATTCCCATCCTATTCATGTATTTGTCAAGATGCCCCTTAAATGTCACTATCGTCGCTGCTTCCACCACCCCCTCCGGCAGCGAGTTCCAGGCACCCACTACCCTCTGTTTAAACGGTGCCCGACAGTGAAGTCTACTTAAACAGTGCCCTACAGTAAACAGTCTATTTAAACAGTGCCCTACAGTAAACAGTCTATTTAAGCAGTGCCCTACAGTAAAGAGAGTCTGTTTAAATAGTGCCCTCCATGTAAACCGAGTCTTTTTAAAAATAAAATTAGAGCACCCAATTTTTTTCCCCCAATTAAGTGTGGCCAATCCATCTTTGTGTTGTGGGGGTGAAACCCATGCAGACACGGGGAGAATGTGCAAACTCCACATGGACAGTGACCCAGGGCCGGGATTCGAACCAGGGTCCTTAGCGCCGCAGTCCCAGTGCTAACCACTGCACCACATGCCGCCCGAACAGAGTATTTTTAAGCAGTGCCCTACAATAAACAGTCTATTTAAACTGCCCTACTGTAAACCAAGTATATTTATACAATACCCTACAGTTAACAGAGTCTGTTTAACCAGTGAATACAGAAAACAGTCTTTAAACAGTGCCCGACAGTAAATAGTCTGTTTAAATGAGCAGGAAGGTATCACAGTGGTTAGCACTGTTGCTTGACAGCTCCAGGGTCCCAGGTTCGATTCCCGGCTTGGGTCACTGTCTGTGCGGAGTCTGCACGTTCTCCCCGTGTGTGCGTGGGTTTCCTCCGGGTGCTCCGGTTTCCTCCCACAGTCCAAAGATCTGCAGGTTAGGTAGATTGGCCATTCTAAATTGCCCTTAGTGTCCAAAATGGTTAGGAGGGGTTACGGGGATAAAGGGGGATAGGGTGGAGGTGTAGGGCTTAAGTAGGGTGCTCTTTCAAAGGGCTGGTGCAGACTCGATCTGCTGAATGGCCTCCTTTTGCACTGTAAATTTGATGATTCTATGAGTATGGCAGGGGGGTGGGCACGGGAGCAATAGGTCAGAAGGTTGAGGGAGCATTGAGGGAGAACTAGGGAATAGGGACAGTGTGGCTCTGAGGCAGAGCAGACAGGGAGAAGTTGCTGAACACAGCGGGTCTAGTGGCCTGAAGTGCATATGTTTTAATGCAAGAAGTATTACGGGTAAGGCAGATGATCTTAGAGCTTGGATTAGTACTTGGAACTATGATGTTGTTGCCATTACAGAGATCTGGTTGAGGGAAGGGCAGGATTGGCAGCTAAGCGTTCCAGGATTTAGATGTTTCAGGCAGGATAGAGGGGGATTTAAAAGGGGTAGCGGAGTTGCGCTACTGGTTCGGGAGAATATCACAGCTGTACTGCGGGAGGACACCTCAGAGGGCAGTGAGGCTATATGGGTAGAGATCAGGAATAAGAAGGGTGCAGTCACAATGTTGGGGGTTTACTACAGGCCTCCCAACAGCCAGCGGGAGATAGAGGAGCAGATAGGTAGACAGATTTTGGAAAAGAGTAAAAACAACAGGGTTGTGGTGATGGGAGACTTCAACTTACCCAATATTGACTGGGACTCACTTAGTGCCAGGGGCTTAGATGGGGCGGAGTTTGTAAGGAGCATCCAGGAGGGCTTCTTAAAACAATATGTAGACAGTCCAACTAGGGAAGGGGCGGTACTGGACCTGGTATTGGGGAATGAGCCCGGCCAGGTGGTAGATGCTTCAGTAGGGGAGCATTTCGGGAACAGTGACCACAATTCAGTAAGTTTTAAAGTGCTGGTGGACAAGGATAAGAGTGGTCCTAGGATGAATGTGCTAAATTGGGGGAAGGCTAATTATAACAATATTCGGTGGGAACTGAAGAATTTAGATTGGGGGCGGATGTTTGAGGGCAAATCAACATCTGACATGTGGGAGGCTTTCAAGTGTCAGTTGAAAGGAATTCAGGACCGGCATGTTCCTGTCAGGAAGAAGGATAAATACGTCAATTTTCGGGAACCTTGGATAACGAGAGATATTGTAGGCCTCGTCAAAAAGAAAAAGGAGGCATTTGTCAGGGCTAAAAGGCTGGGAACAGACGAAGCCTGTGTGGAATATAAGGAAAGTAGGAAGGAACTTAAGCAAGGAGTCAGGAGGGCTAGAAGGGGTCACGAAAAGTCATTGGCAAATAGGGTTAAGGAAAATCCCAAGGCGTTTTACACGTACATAAAAAGCAAGAGGGTAGCCAGTGAAAGGGTTTGACCCACTGAAGGATTGGTAAGGGAATCTATGTGTGGAGCCAGAGGAAATGTTGAGTCTGGAGAAGGGTGTGTAGATAGCCTGGGTCACATTGAGATCCAAAAAGATGAGGTGTTGGGTGTCTTAAAAAATATTAAGGTAGATAAGTCCCCAGGGCCTGATGGGATCTACCCCAGAATACTGAAGGAGGCTGGAGAGGAAATTGCTGAGGCCTTGACAGAAATCTTTGGATCCTCGCTGTCTTCAGGGGATGTCCCGGAGGACTGGAGAATAGCCACTGTTGTTCCTTTATTTAAGAAGGGTAGCAAGGATAATCCAGGGAACTACAGGCCGGTGAGCCTTTCTTCAGTGGTAGGGAAATTACTGGAGAGAATTCTTCGAGACAGGATCTACTCCCATTTGGAAGCAAATGGACGTATTAGTGAGAGGCAGCATGGTTTTGTGAAGGGGAGGTCGTGTCTCACTAACTTGATAGAGTTTTTCGAGGAGGTCACTAAGATGATTGATGCAGGTAGGGCAGTGGATGTTGTCTATATGGACTTTAGTAAGGCCTTTGACAAGGTCCCTCATGGTAGACTAGTACAAAAGGTGAAGTCACACAGGATCAGGGGTGAGCTGGCAAGGTGGATACAGAACTGGCTAGGTCATAGAAGGCAGAGAGTAGCAATGGAAGGATGCTTTTCTAATTGGAGGGCTGTGACCAGTGGTGTTCCACAGGGATCAGTGCTGGGACCTTTGCTGTTTGTAGTATATATAAATGATTTGGAGGAAAATGTAACTGGTCTGATTAGTAAGTTTGCAGGCGACACAAAGGTTGGTGGAATTGCAGATAGCGATGAGGATTGTCAGAGGATACAGCAGGATTTAGATTGTTTGGAGACTTTGGCGGAGAGATGGCAGATGGAGTTTAATCCGGACAAATGTGAGGTAATGCATTTTGGAAGGTCTAATGCAGGTAGGGAATATACAGTGAATGGTAGAACCCTCAAGAGTATTGAAAGTCAAAGAGATCTAGGAGTACAGGTCCACAGGTCACTGAAAGGGGCAACACAGGTGCAGAAGGTAGTCAAGAAGGCATACGGCATGCTTGCCTTCATTGGCCGGGGCATTGAGTATAATAATTGGCAAGTCATGTTGCAGCTGTTTTGAACCTTAGTTAGGCCACACTTGGAGTATAGTGTTCAATTCTGGTCGCCACACTACCAGAAGGATGTGGAGGCTTTAGAGAGGGTGCAGAAGAGATTTACTAGAATGTTGCCTGGTATGGAGGGCATTAGCTATGAGGAGCGGTTGAACAAACTCGGTTTGTTCTCACTGGAACGAAGGAGGTTGAGGGGCGACCTGATAGAGGTCTACAAAATTATGAGGGGCATAGACAGAGTGGATAATCAGAGGCTTTTCCCCGGGGTAGAGGGGTCAATTACTAGGGGGCATAGGTTTAAGGTGAGAGGGGCAAGGTTTAGAGTAGATGTACGAGGCAAGTTTTTTACGCAGAGGGTAGTGGGTGCCTGGAACTCGCTACCGGAGGAGGTGGTGGAAGCAGGGACGATAGTGACATTTAAGGGGCATCTTGACAAATACATGAATAGGATGGGAATAGAGGGATACGGACCCAGGAAGTGTAGAAGATTGTAGTTTAGTCGGGCAGCATGGTCGGCATGGGCTTGGAGGGCCGAAGGGCCTGTTCCTGTGCTGTACATTTCTTTGTTCTTTGTATAAACAGTGCCCTGCAGTAAATAGTCTATTTAAACAGTGTGCTACAGTAAACAGTGCCCTACAGGAGCAGTGACTTTTTAAACAGTGTCTTGCAGTAAATAAACTGTGCCCTACTGTACACTGTCTATTTAAACTGTGCGCTACATTGAACTGAGTCTATTTAAACAGTGCCTGACAGTAAACAGAGTCTATTTAAAAAGTGCATCATAGTAAACAATCTGTTTAAATTGTTTTTTTTTGTTTTAATATAAATTTAGAGTACCCAATTAACCTGGGACCTCGGCACCATGAGGCAGCAGGACTAACCCACTGCGCCACCGTGCCGCCCTAAATAGTTATTAAACATATATTCAACACTGAGTTAGAGGGATTTTTGATCGAGAAGGGTGGTGAGTGTTATGGGGCAGAGAGAGGAAAGTGGAGTCAAGCCCACAATTAGCCCTGATCTGATCAAATTGCAGAACAGGCTAGATCGGCCTAATGACTTATGTATCCTTAATCCTATGTTAATATATATTGTCTTTGATGTCACAACGTATCCATAGGCCCCATACTTACAGGGCTGTATCATTGCGGGGAGACTCCTGTGAATGCACCCTCCATTGCTCTATTGATCTATGCCAGTAGCCAGAGTGTAGGCATTTAAACATTTCCCATCGCATCAAAAATCTCACCACCAGGAGGTAATGCACCCCTTGCATCTTTGCACAGCACGCTTTGTCCCATTTTTGTGTTCAGTATTGTGATTTTCTATGTGAATCCTCCCTATTAGTGTTTCCTGTGTCAACAGTCACAGTGTAGCTGCGGGTCACAGCCACCAGGTGGCTACGCATTGCCCTCTTGCGAATGACTTTTCCAAACAGCGAGTAAGGACTCAGGGCTAGAGTCTCGGGGGAGGTAGTGTGAGATGTGCAGGTCCGCCTGATTCCCTCCTCTCCCGTTACAGGTACATTGAACCACTGAAGACCCTTGTGGGAGGGACAGTGGTCACTCTCCTCTTCCTGGGTTTCGTGTGGTCGGCAGAAAACAAGGCGGTGATCCGAAGGCTGCGCAGGAACCACCCAACTCCCTGTCTCGTGGCTGTACTGGCAGCCAGCTACTGCCTGCTTTCTCTGGTTGGGGGCGTTGCTGTCTTCCTCTTCGGGATCACCTTTCCCGTGCTTTGTAAGTGTCCACCTCGCTGCCAATTCGAAATTCCTGGAATCCCTCCCCAACTTGCACTCTATCTTTCTCTAGCCAGCTTGCTCAGCGCCGCCAGTATGTCTTGATATCTTTCTGTTTCTATCCTCTCTCTCTCCCTACTCTTCCCACACCCTCCCTCTCCCTTCACCCTCACCTCGTGTCACACTACTCACTCTGCCCTCCTGCTGTCGAGTCTCTTTCAGTCCATCTCAGATATTCTGTCCCTCCTCCCACCCCTCACATTGAGGATCCTGTCTCTCTGCTTGGGGAAGTCCACCATCTATGGTGTTCATTGAAACATCAAAAATAGCAGCAGGAGGAGGCCACTCCGCCTTTTGAGCCTGCTCCGCCATTCATGGCTGATTGTCCAACTGAGTAACCTGTTCCCACCTTCTGCCCATATTCTTTGATTCCTTCGCCCCAAGTGATATATCGAACTGCTTCTTGAAAACATACAATGTTTTGTCCTCAATTACTTTCTGTGGTAATGAATTCCACTGGTTGACCACTCTCTGAGTGAAGACATTTCTCCTCATCTCAATCCTAAGTGGTCTACCCTGTATCCTCAATCTGTAACCTCTGTTTCTGGACATCCCCACCATTGAGAACTTCCTTCCTGCATCTATCCTGTCTATCTCTCCCCATTGCTCTCTCTCTCTCTCTGTCGCTCTTTCTCCATTCCTCTATCTATTGCTCACTCTCACTCTATTCCTACCTCTCTCTTCATTCCCATCTCTCTCTCCCCTTTCCTCTTTTCCTCTCCCTATTTCACCCTCTCCTTCCCTCCCCATTCCTCTCTCTCTCCATTCATCTCATTCCCTCGCTCCTCCCCATTCCTCTCTCTCTCGCTCCTGCCCTTGCCTCCCTCTCCCCTCCCCATTCCCTCCTATCTCTCCCTCCCATTTCTTCCTCCCTCTCCTTCCCATTCCTTTCTTTCCCCTCCCTCTCCCTGTTCCTCTCTCTCCTCATCTTGTTACTGTTTCTTCTGCTCTGTCTCCTCCCTATTGTCTCTGCCTTTCCATCTCACCTCCTTGTTCCTCCCTCCCTCTTCTCTGCGGTACTTTTCTCCCTTGTCTCTCACCATGGTTCCCTGGGTGTTATTCCGTGTCTGTCTGTGTGTGTGTCAGTGAATGTGTCTGCCTCTGTGTCTAACTGTGTGTCTGCCTGTGTGTGTGTGACTGCCTGTATGTGTGTGTGTGTGTCTGCCCGTGTGTGTATCTGCTCATGTGTATGTGTGTCTACGTGTGTGCATGTCAGCCTGTGTGTGTCTGCCTGTGTGTTATTGCGTGTCTGCTCTGTGTGTGTGTGTGTGTATATGTGTGCATGTCAGCCTGTGTGTTATTGCGTGTCTGCTCTGTGTGTGTGTGTATGTGTGTGCATGTCAGCCTGTGTGTGTCTGCCTGTGTGTTATTGCGTGTCTGCTCTGTGTGTGTGTGTGCATGTCTCTGGGTGTGGCTCTTTGCATCTGTCTGGCTGGGTGTGTGTCTGGGTGTTGCTCTGCCTGTGGGTCTCTGTATTTCTGCCCTATCCATATCTGGGTTCTCCTCAATACTGCCCCATTTCATTCCTTATCCAGTGATTATAATCCACGCGTCTCTGCGCTTACGGAACCTCAAGAACAAGATTGAGAACAAGATTGAGAGCATTGGATTGAAGAGGACACCGATGGGCATCCTGTTGGAGGCTCTGGGTCAGGAGCAAGAGGCTGGATCCTAAACAGGAGAAGGTGCAGAGAGAAAAGGGAAGAGAGCTGCATTTCGTTATACTGCTTCATCATGGGCCAGTGTCCTTGACATTCCCTCATCCTCATATTCACTTCATTCATTTACACACATGGTTCCAAGGAGGAGGAAAGGGTCGATGTGGATTCACTGGATCACATCTCCAGCCGCCAGTATCTGTGTTTGTCTCTATCAGGATCCTACATCTTCATTCTAGGATCAGCATGCATGGCTGATGTATCGAACCTTGGCTGCCCTCAGTCTACATTCTGTAACTAACCCCGTGCTGTACCTGTCCTGGAGTGTTTGATGGAGACATTGTAGAGGGAGCTTTACTCTGTATCTAACCCCGTGCTGTACCTGTCCTGGAGTGTTTGATGGAGACATTGTAGAGGGAGCTTTACTCTGTATCTAACCCCGTGCTGTACCTGTCCTGGAGTGTTTGATGGAGACATTGTAGAGGGAGCTTTACTCTGTATCTAACCCCGTGATGTACCTGTCCTGGGAGTGTGTGATGGGGACAGTGTAGAGGGAGTTTTACTCTGTATCTAAACCCATGGTTCACCTGTCCTGGGAGTATGTGATGGTGACAGTGTAGAGGGAGCTTTACTCTGTATCTAACTCCATGCTGTACCTGTCCTGGGAGTGTTTGATAGGGTCAGTGTCGGGGGAGCTTCACTTTGTATCTAACCCCGTGCTCTACGGGGTTAGATACAGAGTAAAACTCCCTCTACACTGTCCCCATCACACACTCCCAGGACAGGTACATCACGGGGTTAGATTCAGAGTAAGATGGGAGTGTTTACTAGGGAGTGTAGAGGAAGCGTTACTCTATCTCACCCTGTGCTGAACCTATCCTGGGAGTGTTTGATGGGGAATCCTCAATGCAGTGAATCTGGCTGGTAGCATCCACAGTGAAGGGTTCCTGTCCAGACACCGGTAACACACAACAGAAGTGAAGCACTGTGTGTGTTAGACACAGCCCATGACGCAAAGAACCCGGTGTAGAGGGAGCTTTAATATGTATCTAACCCTGCGCTGTACCTGTCCTGGGAGTGTTTGATGAGGTCAGTACCCTGTACTCTGTACCTAACTCCGTCCTGTCGAAGGGTAGTAAAGCGAGGAATTAATATCCATCTCCACAAAATGACTTATTCAAAGCATTTAGTGTTTCTTGTGTCTGTCGAATGATTGAGACTCTTAATATTTACGTTGTTTAGTTCTGTTCAATCAGGAAGTGTTTAAAGTTTGCAGGCTTTTCTGTCTCTGTCAGTCTTATCCCAGGCTTGTCTCTTGCTCTGTATCTGTATATGTGATATATATATGTGTTATATATATATATACCTACACATATATATATATATATATATAGGCATTATATTAAACAATCATTCCCTCTATTGTAAGGATAATAGCATGTACAGTTCAGTAAAGGATTTTTTTTATTTGGACACATTTTTCTGAGCAACTTATTTGCAATATTTAAGCTTCAAATAATGAACATGGTGTCTCCTGCCAAAGTACAGACGACACCAACATACGACTGTGCATGTGACCTCCTTCAGTATTTGCATATTTTGTACCAAGGCACTAAACCTGTACATTGCCACACATGCATAGAAAGCACTCATAGAATCCCTCCAGTGCAGAAAGCCATTCGGCCCATCGAGTTTGCACGGACCCTCTGAAAGAACACTCTACCCAAGCCCACTTACCAACCCTATCCCTACAACCCCTTAACCTATCCTACACAACTTTAGATACTAAAGGGCAATTTAACATGGCCAATCCACCTAACCTGCACAGCTTTAGAATGTGGGAAGAAACTGGAGCACCCGGAGGAAACACAGACAGACACGGGAAGAATGTGCAAACGCCAGACAGACAATCACTCAAGGCCGGAATTGAATCTCGGTCTCCGATGCTGTGACGTAGCAGTGCCGCCCAGAAAGCCAAGGTAATGGATTGGGGACCCAGGTTCCAACCTCACCATAGCAGACGGCGGACTTTATGTTCAATAATAAATCTGGAATTAAAAGCCTAATGGTGACCAAGAAGCCATTGTCGATTGTCGTATTAACCCATCTGATTCACTGATGTTGTTTCGGGCTGGAAATCTGCTGTCGTTACCCGTTCTGGCCTGCATGTGACTTCACACAGCAATGCCTCAGAACATAAGAACTCGGAGCAGGAGTAGGCAATTCAGCCCCTCGAGCCCACTCCGCCATTCAATACCATCATGGCTGATCTCTTGGCCTCAACTCCACTTTCCTGCCTGTTGTCCAAAACTCTTTAACCTATTACTAATTAAATATCTGTCCATCACCTCCTTAAATTTATTCAGTGACCCTACACTCTGGGGTAGTGATTCATGACCCTTTGAGAGAAGTAATCCGCATTGCTCCGGATCCTTCTCCCGTTTCATGATCAATGAAATCGAGGCCTGCGACATTGTTGGGTGGTGGACTTCCTTCTCTCTTGCTTCATTAAATGCCCTAACCTTGTGGGCTCAATATCTCCGAAAACATGATAGAATTCCACCGGGTAGCCATCCGGCCCCGGGGCCTTGCCAGATTGCATGCCCTCCAACCCCTCCATTATTTCTTCAATTTCAATTGGGGCACCCAGCCCTTCCACCAGGTCCTCATCCACCCTCGGGAACCTCAACTGACCCAAGAACTGCCTCATCCTCTCCACCCCAGCCGGGGGTTCCGACTCATATAATTTGCTGTAAAAGTCCTTAAACACCTCATTCACCCCCGCTGGGTCTGTGATCCCACCTCTACTCTCCCTGACCGCCTCCTTTTTTCTGAGCTTGTGCGCTAACATTCTGCTTGCCTTTTCCCCATTTCATAGATCGCCCCCTTGCCTTCCTCAGCTGTTCCACCTGTAACCTCCGCCGCTCCTTCAGTAACTCCGCATCCGAGGCTATCTCCTGTCCACCTGGAGTATCTCCCCAGCCTATCCCCCTCAGCTTGTTCCACTTTTTCTCTGTGGGCCCCTATCGAGATTAATTCCCCTCTGACCACTGCCTTCAAAGCTTCCCAGACAGTTGCTGCAGAGACCTCCCCCGTATCATAACAACTAGGAGCAGGAGTAGGCCATCTGCCCCTCGAGCCTGCTCTGCCATTCAATGAGATCATGGCTGATCTTTTGTGGACTCAGCTCCACTTTCCCGCCCGAACACCTTAATCCCTTTATTCTTCAAAAAAACTATCTATCTTTATCTTAAAAACATTTAATGAAGGAGCCTCTACTGCTTCACTGGGCAAGGAATTCCATAGATTCACAACCCTTTGGGTGAAGAAGTTCTTCCTAAGCTCAGTCCTAAATCTACTTCCCCTTATTTTGAGGCTATGCCTCCTCGTTCTGCTTTTACCCACCAGTGGAAACACTGGTTCCTATCTATTCCCTTCATAATTTTATATGTTTCTATAAGATCCCCCCGCATCCTTCTAAATTCCAACGAGTACAGTCCCAGTCTACTCAACCTGTCCCTGTAATCCAACCCCTTCAGCTCTGGGATTAACCTAGTGAATCTCCTCTGCACACCCTCCAGCGCCAGTACGGCCAGTCTTTCTCAGTAAGACCAAAACTGAACACAATACTCCAGGGGTGGCCTCACTAACACCTTATACAATTGCAGCAGAACCTCCCTAGTCTTAAACTCCATCCCTCTAGCAATGAAGGACAAAACTCCATTTGCCTTCTTAATCACCTGTTGCACCTGTCAATGAACTTTTTGCGACTCATACACTAGCACACCCAGGTCTCTGCACAGCAGCATGTTTTAATATTTTATCATTTAAATAATAATCCCTTTTGCTGTTATTCCTACCAAAATGGATAACCTCATATTTGTCAACATTGTATTCCATCTGCCAGACCCTAGACCATTCACTTAACCTATCCAAATCCCTCTGCAGACTTCCGGTATCCTCTGAACTTTTTGCTTTACCATTCAACTTAGTGTCGTCTGCAAACTTGGACACATTGCACTTGGTCCCCAACTCCAATTCATCTATGTGAATTGTGAACAATTGTGGGCCCAATACTGATCCCTGAGGGACACCACTAGCTACTGATTGCCAATGAGAGAAACACCCACTCTTTGCTTTCTATTAATTAACCAATCCTCTATCCATGCTACTACTTTACCCTTAATGCCATGCATCTTTATCTTATGCGGCAACCTTTTGTGTGGCACCTTGTCAAAAGCTTTTTGGAAATCCAGATATACCACATCCATTGGCTCCCCGTTATCTACCGCACTGTTAATATCCTCAAAAAATTCCACTAAATTAGTTAGACACGACCTACCCTTTATGAACCCATGCTGCGTCTGCCCAATGGGACAATTTCCATCCAGATCGTTTGTTTCCAGGTAGTTCTGGATGGACTTGTTCACCCACCCACAGACTGCTTCGTCTGCTAACAACCCTACATCCAGCCTCCATAGCGGGCATTGCCCTCTCTCCAAACTAACCTGTAGATCCACCCAATGTGGAGCATGATCCGATACTGCGATTGCCAAGTACTCAGTATCCGCCCCCCCCCACCCCCCATCCCCCCGGTAGTAGAGCCCTGCTCAGAACAAAAAAGTCAGCGGTGCTGCAGTGCATTGCTGCCTTACGGCACCGAGGTCCCAGGTTCGATCCCGGCTCTGGGTCACTGTCCGTGTGGAGTTTGCACATTCTCCCCGTGTTTGTGTGGGTTTAGACCCCACACCCCAAAGCTGTGCAGGGTAGGTTGGTTGGCCAGGCTAAATTGTCCCTTAATTGGAAAAAAATTAATTGGGTATTTTAAATTTATTTTTTAAAAAGTCGATCCGAGAGTATACCTTGTGGACATGGGAGAAAAAAGAAAACTCCCTTGGTCTTGGCTGTCCAAATTTCCATGGGTCTACTCCCCCCATCTGTCTGATAAATCTCTTCAATTCCTTTGCCGCGGCTGGCACCCTCCCTGTCCTGGATTTTGACTGGTCCAATTCCGGATCAATGACTATATCAAAATCCCCGCCCGATGGTGAAGTTATGCGACTCTTAAGTCAGGGATCTTACCTAACACCCGCCTCTTAAATTCCACATCGTCCCAGTTCGGAGCATAGATGTTCATGAGTACCTCCCCCACCCCCTCCAGCTTCTCACTCACCATTATGTACCTACCCTGGCCCTAGGTCTCAGGCACAGAGTCTGTCCCTGTTGCTCAGAAGGGAAGGGGGGAGAGGAGTAGAGCATTAGTCCATAGTTAGGGGGATAGATAGGAGATTCTGTGGGAACGAGAGAGACTCACGGTTGGTGTGTTGCCTCCCAGGTGCCAGGGTGCGTGATGTCTCGGATCGTGTTTTCAGGATCCTTAAGGGGGAGGGGGAGCAGCCCCAAGTCGTGGTCCACATAGGTACCAACGACATAGGTAGGAAAAGGGATAGGGATGTAAGGCAGGAATTCAGGGAGCTAGGGTGGAAACTTAGATCTAGGACAAACAGAGTTATTATCTCTGGGTTGTTACCCGTGCCACGTGATAGCGACACGAAGAATAGGGAGAGAGAGGAGTTGAACACGTGGCTACAGAGATGGTGCAGGAGGGAGGGTTTCAGATTTCTGGATAATTGGGGCTCATTCTGGGGTCGGTGGGACCTCTACAAATGGGATGGTCTACACCTGGACCAGAGGAGTACCTGGGGGAAAAATTTGCTAATGGTCTTCGGGAGGGTTTAAACTAGTTCAGCAGGGGCTTGGGAACCTGAATTGTAGCTCCAGTATACAGGAGGTTGAGAGTAGTGAGGTCAGGAGTAAGGTTTCAAAGTTGCAGGAGTGTACCGGCAGGCAGGAAGGTGGTTTAAAGTGTATCTTCTTCAATGCCAGGAGCATCCGGAATAAGGTGGGTGAACTTGCGGCATGGGTTGGTACATGGGACTTCGATGTTATGGCCATTTCGGAGACATGGATAGGGCAGGGACAGGAATGGTTGTTGCAGGTGCCGGGGTTTAGATGTTTCAGTAAGCTCAGGGAAGGTGGTAAAAGAGGGGGAGGGGTGACATTGTTAGTCAAGGACAGTATTACAGTGGCAGAAAGGACGTTTGATGAGGACTCGTCTACTGAGGTAATAGGGGCTGAGGTTAGAAACAGGAAAGGAGATGTCGCCCTGTTAGGGGTTTTCTATAGGCCTCTGAAAAGTTCCAGTGTAGAGGAAAGGATTGCAAAGATGATTCTGGATATGAGCAAAAGCAACAGGGTAGTTATTATGGGGGACTTTAACTTTCCAAATATTGACTGGAAACGCTTTAGTTCGAGTACTTTAGATAGGTCCATTTTTGCCCAATGTGTGCAGGAGGGTTTCCTGACACAGTATGTAGATAGGCCAACGAGAGGCGAGGCCATATTGGATTTGGTACTGGGCACTGAACCAGGACAGGGGTTAGATTTGGAGGTAGGTAAGCACTTTGGTGATAGTGACCACAATTCGATTACGTTTACTTTAGTGATGGAAAGGGATAGGTATATACTGCAGGGCAAGAGTGATATCTGGGGGAAAGGCAATTATGATGCGATGAGGCAAGACTTAGGATGCATCGGATGGAGAGGAAAACTGCAGGGGATGGGCACAATGGAAATGTGGAGCTTGTTCAAGGAACAGCTACTGCGTGTCATAGAGTCATAGAATTTACAGTGCAGAAGGAGGCCATTCGGCCCATCGAGTCTGCACCGGCTCTTGGAAAGAGCACCCTGCCCGAGTACAATAGATGGGTCGTTTTTTGTACAGTGTGTGCAGGAGGGTTTCCTGAAACAATATGTTGACAGGCCAACAAGAGGCGAGGCCACGTTGGATTTGGTTTTGGGTAATGAACCATGCCAGGTGTTGGATTTGGAGGTAGGAGAGCACTTTGGGGACAGTGACCACAATTCGGTGACATTTACGTTAATGATGGAAAGGGATAAGTATACACCGCAGGGCAAGAGTTATAGCTGGGGGAAGGGCAATTATGATGCCATTAGACGTGACTTGGGGGGGATAAGGTGGAGAAGTAGGCTGCAAGTGTTGGGCACACTGGATAAGTGGGGCTTGTTCAAGGATCAGCTACTGCGTGTTCTTGATAAGTATGTACCGGTCAGGCAGGGAGGAAGGCGTCGAGCGAGGGAACCGTGGTTTACCAAGGAACTGGAATCTCTTGTTAAGAGGAAGAAGGAGGCCTATGTGAAGATGAGGTGTGAAGTTTCAGTTGGGGCGATGGATAGTTACAAGGTAGCGAGGAAGGACCTAAAGAGAGAGCTAAGACGAGCAAGGAGGGGACATGAGAAGTATTTGGCAGGAAGGATCAAGGAAAACCCAAAAGCTTTCTATAGGTATGTCAGGAATAAGCGAATGACTAGGGAAAGAGTAGGACCAGTCAAGGACAGGGATGGGAAATTGTGTGTGGAGTCTGAAGAGATAGGCGAGATACTAAATGAATATTTTTCGTCAGTATTCACTCAGGAAATTGATAATGTTGTGGAGGAGAATGATGAGCCCCAGGCTAATAGAATAGATGGCATTGAGGTACATAGGGAAGAGGTGTTGGCAATTCTGGACAGGCTTAAAATAGATAAGTCCCCGGGACCTGATGGGATTTATCCTAGGATTCTCTGGGAGGCCAGGGAAGAGATTGCTGGACCTTTGGCTTTGATTTTTATGTCATCATTGGCTACAGGAATAGTGCCAGAGGACTGGAGGACAGCAAATGTGGTCCCTTTGTTCAAAAAGGGGAGCAGAGACAACCCCGGAAACTATAGACCGGTGAGCCTCACGTCTGTAGTGGGTAAAGTCTTGGAGGGGATTATAAGAGACAAGATTTTAATTTTTTTAATAAATATTTTATTGAAAATTTTTGGTCAACCAACACAGTACATTGTGCATCCTTTACACAATATTATAACAACACAAATAACAATGACCTATTTTATAAACAAAAAATGAATAAATAATAAATAACAAAAATGAAAACTAACCCTAATTGGCAACTGCCTTATCACAAGTAACACTCTCCAAAAATATAATTTAACAGTCCAATATATAATTATCTGTCGCAAAGACCTATACATATTATACAGTATATATTAACAACCCTGAGAGTCCTTCTGGTTCCTCCTCCCCCCCCCACCCCCCTCCCCCCCCCCCCCCCCCACCCCCGATCCTGGGCTGCTGCTGCTGCCTTCTTTTTTCCATTCCATCTATCTTTCTGCGAGGTATTCGACGAACGGTTGCGACCGCCTGGTGAACCCTTGAGCCGACCCCCTTAGAATGAACTTAATCCGCTCTAGCTTTATAAACCCTGCCATGTCATTTATCCAGGTCTCCACCCCCGGGAGCTTGGCTTCTTTCCACATTAACAATATCCTGCGCCGGGCTACTTGGGACGCAAAGGCCAAAACATCGGCCTCTCTCGCCTCCTGCACTCCCGGCTCTTGTGCAACCCCAAATATAGCCAACCCCCAGCTTGGTTCGACCCGGACCCCCACTACTTTTGAAAGCACCTTTGTCACCCCCATCCAAAACCCCTGTAGTGCCGGGCATGACCAAAACATATGGGTATGATTCGCTGGGCTTCTCGAGCACCTCGCACACCTATCCTCCACCCCAAAAAATGTACTGAGCCTTGCTCCAGTCATATGTGCCCTGTGTAATACCTTAAACTGAATCAGGCTTAGCCTGGCACACGAGGACGACGCGTTTACCCTGCTTAGGACATCTGTCCACAGCCCCTCCTCGATCTCCTCCCCCAGCTCTTCTTCCCATTTCCCTTTTAGTTCATCTACCATAGTCTCCCCTTCGTCCCTCATTTCCCTATATATATCTGACACCTTACCATCCCCCACCCATGTCTTTGAGATCACTCTGTCCTGCACCTCTTGTGTCGGAAGCTGCGGGACCTGTTGCCTCGCAAAAGCCCTCAGTTGCATATACCTGAATGCATTCCCTTGGGGCAACCCATATTTCTCGGTCAGCGCTCCCAGACTCGCGAACTTCCCATCCACAAACAGATCTTTCAGTTGCGTTATTCCTGCTCTTTGCCACATTCCATATCCCCCACCCATTCCCCCCGGGGCAAACCTATGGTTGTTTCTTATCGGGGACCCCCCCCAAGGCTCCAGTCTTTCCCCTATGCCGTCTCCACTGTCCCCAAATCTTCAGTGTAGCCACCACCACCGGGCTTGTGGTGTAGTTCCTCGGTGAGAACGGCAATGGGGCTGTCACCATAGCCTGTAGGCTAGTCCCCCTCCAGGACGCCCCCTCTAATCTCTTCCACGCCGCTCCCTCCTCCTCTCCCATCCACTTACTCACCATTGAAATATTAGGGGGCCAATAATACTCACTTAGGCTCGGTAGTGCCAGCCCCCCCCTATCCCTGCTACGCTGTAAGAATCCCTTCCTCACTCTCGGGGTCTTCCCGGCCCACACAAAACCCATGATGCTCTTTTCAATCCTTTTTTAAAAAGCCTTCGTGATCACCACCGGGAGGCACTGAAACACAAAGAGGAATCTCGGGAGGACCACCATCTTAACCGCCTGCACCCTCCCTGCCAGTGACAGGGATACCATATCCCATCTCTTGAAATCCTCCTCCATTTGTTCCACCAACCGCGTTAAATTTAACCTATGCAATGTGCCCCAATTCTTGGCTATCTGGATCCCCAGGTAACGAAAGTCCCTTGTTACCTTCCTCAACGGTAGGTCCTCTATTTCTCTACTCTGCTCCCTGGATGCACCACAAACAACTCACTTTTCCCTATTTTCAATTTATACCCTGAAAAATCCCCAAACTCCCCAAGTATCCGCATTATTTCTGGCATCCCCTCCGCCGGGTCTGCCACGTATAGTAGCAAATCGTCCGCATACAAAGATACCCGGTGTTCTTCTCCTCCTCTAAGTGCTCCCCTCCACTTCTTGGAACCCCTCAACGCTATCGCCAGGGGCTCAATCGCCAGTGCAAACAATAATGGGGACAGAGGGCATCCCTGCCTTGTCCCTCTATGGAGCCGAAAATATGCAGATCCCCGTCCATTCGTGACCACGCTCGCCATCGGGGCCCTATACAACAGCTGCACCCATCTAACATACCCCTCTCCAAAACCAAATCTCCTCAACACCTCCCACAAATAATCCCACTCCACTCTATCAAATGCTTTCTCGGCATCCATCGCCACTACTATCTCCGTTTCCCCCTCTGGTGGGGCCATCATCATTTCCCCTAACAGCCTCCGTATATTCGTGTTCAGCTGTCTCCCCTTCACAAACCCAGTTTGGTCCTCGTGGACCACCCCCGGGACACATTCCTCTATTCTCATTGTCATTACCTTGGCCAGGATCTTGGCATCTACATTTAGGAGGGAAATAGGTCTATAGGACCCGCATTGTAGCGGGTCCTTTTCCTTCTTTAAGAGAAGCGATATCGTTGCTTCAGACATAGTCGGGGGCAGTTGTCCCCTTTCCTTTGCCTCATTAAAGGTCCTCGTCAATACCGGGGCGAGCAAGTCCACATATTTTCTATAGAATTCGACTGGGAATCCATCCGGTCCCGGGGCCTTTCCCGCCTGCATGCTCCTAATTCCTTTCACCACTTCTTCTACCTCGATCTGTGCTCCCAGTCCCACCCTTTCCTGCTCTTCCACCTTGGGAAATTCCAGCCGATCCAAGAAGCCCATCATTCTCTCCCTCCCATCCGGGGGTTGAGCTTCATATAATTTTTTATAAAATGTCTTGAACACTCCATTCACTCTCTCCGCTCCCCGCTCCATCTCTCCTTCCTCATCCCTCACTCCCCCTATTTCCCTCGCTGCTCCCCTTTTCCTCAATTGGTGTGCCAGCAACCTGCTCGCCATCTCCCCATATTCGTACTGTACACCCTGTGCCTTCCTCCATTGTGCCTCTGCAGTGCCCGTAGTCAGCAAGTCAAATTCTACATGTAGCCTTTGCCTTTCCCTGTACAGTCCCTCCTCCGGTGCTTCCGCATATTGTCTGTCCACCCTCAAAAGTTCTTGCAGCAACCGCTCCCGTTCCTTACTCTCCTGCTTCCCTTTATGTGCCCTTATTGATATCAGCTCCCCTCTAACCACCGCCTTCAACGCCTCCCAGACCACTCCCACCTGGACCTCCCCATTATCATTGAGTTCCAAGTACTTTTCAATGCACCCCCTCAACCTTAGACACACCCCCTCATCTGCCATTAGTCCCATGTCCATTCTCCAGGGTGGGCGCCCTCCTGTTTCCTCCCCTATCTCCAAGTCTCCCCAGTGTGGAGCGTGATCCGAAATGGCTATAGCCGTATACTCCGTTCCCCTCACCTTCGGGATCAACGCCCTTCCCAGCACAAAAAAGTCTATTCGCGAGTAGACTTTATGGACATCGGAGAAAAACGAGAACTCCTTACTCCTAGGTCTGCTAAATCTCCACGGGTCTACACCTCCCATCTGCTCCATAAAATCTTTAAGTACCTTGGCTGCTGCCGGCCTCCTTCCAGTCCTGGACTTCGACCTATCCAGCCCTGGTTCCAACACCGTATTAAAATCTCCCCCCATTATCAGCTTTCCCATCTCTAGGTCCGGAATGCGTCCTAGCATCCGCCTCATACAATTGGCATAATCCCAGTTCGGGGCATATACGTTTACCAAAACTACCGTCTCCCCCTGTAGTTTGCCACTCACCATCACGTATCTGCCCCCGTTATCCGCCACTATAGTCTTTGCCTCGAACATTACCCGCTTCCCCACTAATATAGCCACTCCCCTGTTTTTCGCATCTAGCCCCGAATGGAACACCTGCCCCACCCATCCTTTGCCTAGCCTAACCTGGTCTATCAGTTTCAGGTGCGTTTCCTGTAACATAACCACATCTGCCTTAAGTTTCTTAAGGTGTGCGAGTACCCGTGCCCTCTTTATCGGCCCGTTCAGCCCTCTCACGTTCCACGTGATCCGCCGGGTTGGGGGGCTTCCTACCCCCCCTTGTCGATTAGCCATCCCCTTTTTCCAGCTCCTCACCCGGTTCCCACGCAGCTGTATCTACCCCAGGCGATGCCCCCCCGTCCATCCCCTCCCATACCAGCTCCCCCCTCTCCCCAGCAGCAGCAACCCAGTAATTCCCCCCTCCCCCCCCCCCCCGCTAGATCCCCCGCTAGCATAATTACTCCCCCCATGTTGCTCCCAGAAGTCAGCAAACTCTGGCCGACCTCGGCTTCCCCCCGTGACCTCGGCTCGCACCGTGCGACGCCCCCTCCTTCCTGCTTCTCTATTCCCGCCATGATTATCATAGCGCGGGAACCAAGCCCGCGCTTCTCCCTTGGCCCCGCCCCCAATGGCCAACGCCCCATATCCTCCACCTCCCCTCCTCCCCCCCATCACCACCTGTGGAAGAGAGAAAAGTTACCACATCGCAGGATTAGTACATAAAACTCCTCTTTCCCCCCTTTTTAACCCCCCTCTTCGCCCCCCACATTCGCCCCACCACTTTGTTCAAATGTTCTTTTTAATAACCCGCTCAGTCCAGTTTTTCTTCCACAATAAAAGTCCACGCTTCATCCGCCGTCTCAAAGTAGTGGTGCCACCCTCGATATGTGACCCACAGTCTTGCCGGTTGCAGCATTCCAAATTTTATCTTCTTTTTATGAAGCACCGCCTTGGCCCGATTAAAGCTCGCCACCTCCGCACTCCAGTCTTGATAAACGCGGATCACCGCGTTCTCCCATTTACTGCTCCGAGTTTTCTTTGCCCATCTAAGGACCATTTCTCTATCCTTAAAACGGAGGAATCTCACCACTATGGCTCTGGGAATTTCTCCTGCTCTCGGTCCTCACGCCATCACTTGGTATGCTCCCTCCACCTCCAACGGACCCGCCGGGGCCTCCGCTCCCATTAACGAGTGCAGCATCGTGCTCACATATGCACCGACGTCCGCTCCCTCCACACCTTCAGGAAGACCAAGAATCCTCAGGTTGTTCCTCCTTGCGTTGTTCTCCAGTGCCTCCAACCTTTCCACACATCGTTTCTGATGTGCCTCATGCGTCTCCGTCTTCACCACCAGGCCCTGTATGTCGTCCTCATTCTCGGTTGCCTTTGCCTTCACGACCCGAAGCTCCCGCTCCTGGGTCTTTTGTTCCTCCTTTAGCCCTTCGATCGCCTGTAGTATCGGGGCCAACAGCTCTTTCTTCATTTCCTTTTTGAGCTCTTCCACACAGCATTTCAAGAACTCTTGTTGTTCAGGGCCCCCATGTTAAACTGCCACCTTCCGACGCCATCTTGGTTTTTGCTTGCCTTCCTTGCCGCTGTTCTAAAGGATCCGCTGCAATCCGGCCACTTTCTCCTCCTTTTTTCATCCGTATCCAGGGGGGATTCCCTTCTGGTTTACCGCACAGTGTTTTTAGCCGTCAAAATTGCCGTTGGGGCTCCTATCAAGAGCCCAAAAGTCCGTTTCACCGGGAGCTGCCGAAACGTGCGACTCAGCTGGTCATCGCCGCACCCGGAACCAAGAGACAAGATTTATAATCATCTAGATAGGAATAATATGATCAGGGATAGTCAGCATGGCTTTGTGAAGGGTAAGTCATGCCTCACAAACCTTATTGAGTTCTTTGACTAGGTGACTGAACAGGTAGATGAGGGTAGAGCAGTTGATGTGGTGTATATGGATTTCAGCAAAGCATTTGATAAGGTTCCCCACGGTAGGCTATTGCAGAAAATACGGAGGCTGGGGATTGAGGGTGATTTAGAGATGTGGATCAGAAATTGGCTAGCTGAAAGAAGACAGAGGGTGGTGGTTGATGGGAAATGTTCAGAATGGAGTACAGTCACAAGTGGAGTACCACAAGGATCTGTTCTGGGGCCGTTGCTGTTTGTCATTTTTATCAATGACCTAGAGGAAGGCGCAGAAGGGTGGGTGAGTAAATTTGCAGACGATACTAAAGTCGGTGGTGTTGTCGATAGTGTGGAAGGATGTAGCAGGTTACAGAGGGATACAGATAAGCTGCAGAGCTGGGCTGAGAGGCGGCAAATGGAGTTTAATGTAGAGAAGTGTGAGGTGATTCACTTTGGAAGGAATAACAGGAATGCGGAATATTTGGCTAATGGTAAAGTTCTTGAAAGTGTGGATGAGCAGAGGGATCTAGGTGTCCATGTACATAGATCCCTGAAAGTTGCCACCCAGGTTGATAGGGTTGTGAAGAAGGCCTATGGAGTGTTGGCCTTTATTGGTAGAGGGATTGAGTTCCGGAGTCGGGAGGTCATGTTGCAGCTGTACAGAACTCTGGTACGGCCGCATTTGGAGTATTGCGTACAGTTCTGGTCACCGCATTATAGGAAGGACGTGGAGGCTTTGGAGCGGGTGCAGAGGAGATTTACCAGGATGTTGCCTGGTATGGAGGGAAAATCTTATGAGGAAAGGCTGATGGACTTGAGGTTGTTTTCGTTGGAGAGAAGAAGGTTAAGAGGAGACTTAATAGAGGCATACAAAATGATCAGGGGGTTGGATAGGGTGGACAGTGAGAGCCTTCTCCCGCGGATGGAAATGGCTGGCACGAGGGGACATAACTTTAAACTGAGGGGTAATAGATATAGGACAGAGGTCAGAGGTAGGTTCTTTACGCAAAGAGTAGTGAGGCCGTGGAATGCCCTACCTGCTACAGTAGTGAACTCGCCAACATTGAGGGCATTTAAAAGTTTATTGGATAAACATATGGATGATAATGGCATCGTGTAGGTTAGATGGCTTTTGTTTCGGTGCAACATCGTGGGCCGAAGAGCCTGTACTGCGCAGTATTGTTCTATGTTCTATGTTCTATGTCCACACTATCCCCATAACCCAGTAACCCCACCCAACACTAAGGGCAATTTTGGACACTATGGGCAATTTAGCATGGCCAATCCACCTAACCCGCACATCTTTGCACTGTGGGAGGAAACTGGAGCACCTGGAGGAAACCCACGCACACACGGGGAGGATGTGCAGACTCCGCACAGACAGTGACCCAAGCCGGAATCGAACCTGGGACCCTGGAGCTGTGAAGCATTTGTGCTATCCACAATGCTACCGTGTCCTTGATAAGTATGTACCTGTCAGGCAGGGAGGAAGTGGTCGAGCAAAGGAACCGTGGTTTACTAAAGCAGTCGAAACACTTGTCAAGAGGAAGAAGGAGGCTTATGTAAAGATGAGATATGATGGTTCAGTTAGGGCGCTGAAGAGTTACAAGTTAGCTAGGAAGGACCTAAAGAGAGAGCTAAGAAGATCCAGGAGGGGACATGAGAAGTCTTTGGCAGGTAGGATCAAGGATAGCCCTAAAGCTTTCTATAGATATGTCAGGAATAATGAATGACTAGGGTAAGAGTAGGGCCAGTCAAGGACAGTAGTGGGATAGGAGAGGTGCTAAATGAATATTTTTAGTCAGTATTCACACAGGAAAAAGACAATGTTGTCGAGGAGAATACTGAGATTCAGGCTACTAGACTAGAAGGGCTTGAGGTTCATAAGGCGGAGGTGTTAGCAATTCTGGAAAGTGTGAAAATAGATAAGTCCCCTGGGCTGGATGGGATTCATCCTAGGATTCTCTGGGAAGCTAGGGAGGAGATTGCTGAGCCTTTGGCTACAAGACTAGTGCCAGAAGACTGGAGGATAGCAAATGTTGTCCCCTTGTTCAAGAAAGGGAATAGAGACAACGCAGGTAACTATAGATCAGTGAGCCTTACTTCTGTTGTGGGCAATATCTTGGAAAGGTTTATAAGAGATAGGATGTATAATCATCTGGAAAGGAATAATTTGATTTGAGATAGTCAACACAGTTTTGTGAAGGGTAGGTTGTGCCTCACAAACCTTATTGAGTTCTTTGAGAAGGTGACCAAACAGTTGGATGAAGGTAAAGCAGTTGATGTGGTGTATATGGATTTCAGTAAAGCGTTTGATAACGTTCCCCACGGTAGGCTACGACAGATAATATGGAGGCATGGGATTCAGGGTGATTTAGCAGTTTGGATCAGAAATTGGCTAGCTGGAAGAAGACAAAGGGTGGTGGTTGATGGGAAATGTTCAGACTGGAGTCCAGTTACTAGTGGTGCACCACAAGGATGTGTTTTGGGGCCACTGCTGTTTGTCATTTATATAAATGACCTGGAGGAGGGTGTAGAAGGATGGGTGAGTAAATTTGCAGTTAACACTAAAGTCGGTGGAGTTGTGCGGAAGGATGTTACAAGTTACAGAGGGACATAGATAAGCTGCAGCGCTGGGCTGAGAGAGTACTGGGCTAATGGTAAGATTCTTGGCAGTGTGGATGAGCAGAGAGATCTTGGTGTCCATGTACATAGATCCCTGAAAGTTGCCACCCAGGTTGAGAGGCTTGTTAAGAAGGTGTACGGTGTGTTAGCTTTTATTGGTAGAGGGATTGAGTTTCGGAGTCATGAGGTCATGTTGTAGCTGTACAAAACTCTGGTGCGGCCACATTTGGAGTATTGCATGCAATTCTGGTCGCCGCATTATAGGAAGGATGTGGAAGCATTGGAAAGGGTGCAGAGGAGATTTACCAGAATGTTGCCTCGTATGGAGGGAAGATCTTATGAGGAAAGGCTGAGGGACTTGAGGCTGTTTTTGTTAAAGAGAAGAAGGTTAAGACGTGACTTCATTGAGGCATACAAGATGATCAGAAGATTGGATAGGGTGGACAGTGAGAGCCTTTTCCCTCGGATGGTGATGTCTAGCACGAGGGGACATAGCTTTAAATTGAGGGGAGATAGATATAAGACAGATGTCAGAGGTAGGTTCTTTACTCAGAGAGTAGTAAGGGCGTGGAATGCCCTGCCTGCAACAGTAGTCGACTCGCCAACACTAAGGGTGTTCAAATGGTCATTGGATAGACATATGGATGATAAGGGAATGGTGGAGATGGGCTTGAGAGTGGTTTCACAGGTCGGCGCAACACCGAGGGCCGAAGGTCCTGTACTGCGCTGTAAAGTTCTAAGTTCTATGTTCTACCCCCCCCCCAATCCCTCCCCCTGTTAGCAGCACCAGAAACCCAACCCTCCATATCAAGCTTATCACCTGCTCGCCCCCCACTGTGCCTCTGTGAGTCTGCTGACCCTAGCTGGCCTGATAGCTCCCACCCACGGTACCAAACTGACTGTCTCCTCATTGTTCTCTCTTCCACCCCCCCCCCCCCCCCCCCACCCCCAACTTGGACAAACATATTCTTTTAAAAATATATATATTTATTAAGAATTTTAACAGTTTTTCACCCTTACAAACAACCCCCCCGTAACAAGAAGAAAAAAAGCACACAGAGCAAGACATGAACATGGGAAATCGATATGATACAGGGCTTTGTACATTGGATTCCTCCCGTACATGTCAGTTTTCCAGATCCTTCATGTATTTTCTTGCTCAAATACCCCCCAAATAAACCCCCCTTCCCCCTCCCTCCCTTCTTCCCCCCCCCCACGCAAGACATCCCCCCCCCCCTCCCCCACCCTGGATTGCTGCTGACCGACCTTCATCTAACACTCCACGAGGTAGTCTAGGCACGGTTGCTACCGCCTGTAGAACCCCTGCACAAACCCTCTCAAGGCAAACTTTATCCTCTCCAACTTGATAAGCCCTGCCATATCATTTATCCAGGCCTCCACGCTGGGGGGCTTCGCCTCCTTCCACATCAGCAAGATCCTTCGCCGGGCGACGAGGGACGCAAAGGCCAGAATGCCGACCTCTTTCGCCTCCTGCACTCCCGGCTCGTCCACTACTCCAAATAGTGCTAGCCCCCAGCTTGGCTTGACCCGGACTTTCACCACCTTAGATACTGTTCCCCCAACTCCCCTTCAGAACCCCTCCAGTGCCGGGCATGCCCAAAACATATGGACATGGTTCGCCGGACTTCCTGAGCACCTCCCACATCTGTCCTCCACTCCAAAGAACCTACTCAGCCTCGCCCCCATCATATGCGCTCTGTGCACTACCTTAAACTGTATCAGTCTAAGCCTGGCACACGAGGAATTAACCTTACTTAGGGCATCAGCCCACAGCCCCTCCTCAATCTCCTCCCCCAGCTCCTCTTCCCATTTACCTTTCAGCTCCTCTACCAAAGCCTCCCCCTCTTCTTTCATCTCCTGGTATATCACCGACACCTTGCCCTCCCCGACCCATACACCCGAGATCACCCTGTCTTGAATCTCCTGTGCGGGGAGCAATGGGAATTCCCTTACCTGACGCCTCACAAACGCCCTCACCTGCATGTATCTGAAGGCATTTCCCGGGGGTAGCCCAAACTTCTCCTCCAGTGCCCCTAAGCTCGCAAACGTCCCATCAGGTCCCCCATTCTTCTAATCCCTGCTCGATGCCAGCTCTGAAACCCCCCATCCATCCTCCCTGGGACAAACCGATTGTTACCCCTGATCGGGGACCACACCGAAGCCCCCATCGCACCCCTGTGCCGTCTCCACTGGCCCCAGATCTTTAGCGTTGCCGCCACCACCGGACTCGTGGTGTACCTTGTCGGCGAGAGCGGCAGCGGTGCCGTCACCAGCGCCCCCAGGCTCGTTTCTTTGCAGGACGCCATCTCCAACCTCTTCCAATGCCGCCCCCTCTCCCTCTATTACCCACTTACGGATCATCGCCACGTTGACTGCCCAATAATAGCCACCCAGATTTGGCAACGCCAACCCTCCTCTGTCCCTACTGCGCTCCAGAAACCCCCTCCTTACCCTTGGGGTCTTATTCGCCCACACAAAGCCCATAATACTCCTGCCTACCCTCTTAAAAAAGACCTTGGTGATTACAATTGGAAGGTACTGGAACACAAAAAGAAACCTTGGGAGGACCACCATTTTGACCGACTGCACTCTACCCGCTAGCGAGAGCGGCAACATGTTCCATCGTTTGAAGTCCTCCTCCATCAGCTCCACCAGCCTCATCAGATTAAGTTTATGTAGGGCCCCCCAACTCCTAGCTATTTGGATCCCCAAGTACCGAAAGCACCTTTCCGCCCTCCTCAACGGTAGATCATCTATCCCCCTTTCCTGGTCTCCTGACTGTATTACAAAAAGCTCACTCTTCCCGACATTAAGCTGATAGCCCGAAAAATCCCCAAACTCCCTTCGAGTCTGCATGACCTCCACCATCCCCTCCACTGGATCCGCCACATACAGCAATAGGAAATAGGTCATCTGCGTAAAGCGACACTCGATGCTCCTCACCCCCTCGGACCACCCCCCTCCATTTCCTAGACTCCCTTAATGACATGGCCAAGGGTTCAATTGCGAATGCAAACAACAGGGGGGACAGGGGGCACCCCTGCCTCGTCCCACGATACAGCTGAAAATACTCCGACCTCCGCCGATTCGTAACCACACTTGCCACCCGGGCTCTGTATAGGAGCTTAACCCAACTAATAAACCCTCCCCCGAACCCAAACCTCCGCAGCACTTCCCAGAGGTACTCCCACTCTACTCGGTCAAAGGCCTTCTCCGCGTCCATGGCTGCCAATATCTCCGCCTCTCCCTCCACCGATGGCATCATTATCACGTTTAGGAGCCGCCGCACATTGATGTTTAGCTGCCTGCCCTTTACGAATCCCGTCTGGTCCTCGTGAATCACCCCCGGGACACAGTCCTCGATCCTCGTAGCCAGCACTTTTGCCAGCAACTTAGCATCCACGTTGAGGAGCGAGATCGGCCTGTACGACCCACATTGCAGTGGGTCCTTGTCCCGCTTCAGGATCAAAGAGATCGTCGCCTCAGACATTGTCGGGGGCAGGGTCCCCCCCTCCCTTGCCTCATTAAAAGTCCTCACTAGCAACGGGGCTAACAGGTCTACGTACTTCCTATAGAACTCAACCGGGAACCCATCCGGTCCCGGGGCCTTCCCTGCCTGCATACTCACCAGACCTTTTGTCAGCTCCTCCAACCCAATTGGTGCCCCCAAACCAGCCACCTCCTGCTCCTCCACCCTCGGGAACCTCAGTTGGTCCAAGAATCGTCGCATCCCCTCTTCCCCCGCTGGGGGCTGGGATCTGTACAGCTCCTCATAGAAGGCCTTGAATGCCTCATTTACTTTCACCGCACTCAGCACCGTAGTTCCCCTTCCATCCTTGCCTCCACCTATCTCCCTCGCTGCCACCCTCTTACGGAGCTGGTGTGCCAGCATCCGACTCGCCTTCTCCCCATACTCATACGTCGCCCCCTGTGCTTTCCTCCACTGTGCCTCTGCCTTCCCTGTGGTCAACAGGTCGAACTCTGTCTGGAGATTTCGCTTTTCCCTAAGTAGTCCCTCTTCAGGAGCCTCTGCGTATCTCCTGTCCACTCTTAAAATCTCCCCCACTAACCTCTCCCTTTTCCTGCCCTCTATCTTCTCCCTATGAG
This sequence comes from Scyliorhinus torazame, assembly GCF_047496885.1. Classification (NCBI taxonomy): domain Eukaryota; kingdom Metazoa; phylum Chordata; class Chondrichthyes; order Carcharhiniformes; family Scyliorhinidae; genus Scyliorhinus; species Scyliorhinus torazame. Next base: position 30,679,563 of record NC_092728.1, on the reverse strand, counting down.
CCCTGATGGAGATTAACTCTCCCCTGACCACCGCCTTCAGCGCCTCCCATACCACCCCCACCCGCACCTCCCAGTTGTCGTTGGCCTCCAAGTACCATTCAATGCACTCCCTCACCCTCCCACACACCGCCTCATCTGCCAGCAGTCCCACATCCAACCGCCACAACGGGCGTTGGTCCCTCTCCTCTCCCAACTCCAGTTCCACCCAGTGCAGGGCGTGATCTGAAATGGCTCTGGCCGAATACTCCGTTCCCTCCACTTTCGGGATCAGCGCCCTGCCCAAAACAAAAAAATCTATCCGGGAGTAGGCTTTGTGCACGTGGGAGAAAAAAGAAAATTCCCTGGCCTACGGCCTGGCAAACCTCCACGGATCCACTCCCCCCATCTGGTCCATAAACCCCCTGAGCACCTTGGCCGCAGCCGGCCTCTTTCCGGTCCTAGATCTGGAGCGATCTAGTGCTGGGTCCAACACCGTGTTAAAATCCCCACCCATCAAGCTTCCTACCTCCAGGTCTGGAATGCACCCCAACATGCGCTTCATAAATCCAGCATCGTCCCAGATCGGGGCGTATAAATTTACCAATACCACCCACGTCCCCTGCAACTTACTGCTCACCATCACGTATCGACCTCCATTATCCACTACAATACTCTTGGTCTCAAACAACACCCGCTTCCCCACCAATATTGCCACCCCTCTGTTCTTCGCATCCAGCCCCGAATGGAATACCTGCCCTACCCATCCCTTTCTTAACCTGACCTGGTCTGCCACCTTCAAATGTGTCTCCTGGAGCATGACCACGTCTGCCTTCAGTCCCTTTAAGTGCACGAACACTCAGGCCCTCTTTACCGGCCCATTCAGGCCCCTCGCATTCCACGTAATCAGCTGGATTGGGCCCCCCCCCGCCTCCTGCCGACTAGCCATCACCTTTTCTAGGCCAGTTCTGTGCCCGCGCCGCCCTCACTCTCCAGTCCCCCAGGCGGGGGACCCCCGCCCCGACCACCTCTTCTGTGTCCAATTCCCCCTCGGCCAATGCAGCAGCAACCCTATCTCCACCACCCCCCCACTCCCCCCCCCCCCCCCACCCCCCCGCTAGACCCATGTCTAGCTCTTTTGCTCCCCCCATAACACTCCCGTAAGTCAGCTGACTCCTGCTGACCCCGGCTTCCCCCGCCGTCCCATTGACCCCCCCATGTGGGAATCTCCCCTCCCCAGCAATCAGTGTGCGCTCCTCCATTCCCCCCTCCCTCCGTCCTTCCCTAGCGTGGGAAAAAGCCCGCGCTTTCCTAAGCCTGCCCCACCCCCTCTGGCGCAGCTCTTGTCGCGGCCTTATCTCATTTCCCCCATCCCCGACCCTCCCCTCCCTCCAGCACCGGCGCCCACCGTCTCGCACAGTCTTCTCACCCGGTCCCTTTCCCCATCCCCATCCATCACCCAACCCGTGGACCATTTCCTGCGCGTGATTAACACCCTGTTTACAACAAACATCGAACATTCCCCCCACCCTCACAAACCCTCAGTTTGAGTCCAACTTTTCAGTTTGGATAAAGGTCCAAGCCTCCTCAGGCATTTCAAAGTAGTGATGTTGATCCTTGAATGTGACCCACAATCGCGCTGGCTGCAGCATTCCGAATCTCACTCCCTTCCGATGCAGCACCGCCTTGGCCCGGTTGAAACCGCTCTCTTCTTTGCTACCTCCGTGCTCCAGTCTGGGTAGATTCGGATCTCCGCATTCTCCCAGCTGCTGCTCCGCTCTTTCTTGGCCCATTTCAAGACCCTCTCTCTGACCGTGAAACGGTGAAACCTCACCACAATCGCCCTTGGCGGCTCGTTAGCCTTGGGCCTCCTCGCCAGCACCCGATGTGCCCCATCCAGCTCCAGAGGCCTCGGAGGGGCCTCCGCACCCATCAGCGACTCGAGCATCGTGCTCGCATATGCCCCGGCATCGGCCCCCTCCACTCCTTCAGGGAGACCCAGGATCCGAAGATGCTTTCTCCTCGACCTGTTCTCCAGGTCTTCGAATCTTTCCGCCCACTTTTTGTGCAGCGCCTCGTGCGCCTCCAACTTCACCGCCAGGCCCAAGATCCCACCCTCGTTCTAATTAACTTTTTTCTGCACCTCCTGGATCTTTACCTCGTGGGCCTTCTGGGTCATCCCTAATCCTTCAATCGCCGACAGCATAGGCGCCAGCATCTCTTTCCGCAGCTCCTCAAAACAGCGCTTAATAAACTCTTGCAGCTCCGGCCCGCCTTCCACTTTATCTCCGGCCGCCGCGATCTTGTTTTTCTTTCCTCGCTTCTCTCGCTGCTCCAACGCCGCTTTTTTGGCCGTCTCACTTCTTGTCCGTTCCATATACAGTGAAGGGGGACCTTGCTCTCACCTTCCCACACGCGACGTCTTCAAAAAATTCCCGTTGGGGCTCCTCTGGAGAGCCCAAAAGTCCGTAATCGTGGGAGCTGCCGAATCGTGCGGCTTAGCTCCGCATCGCCACAACCGGAAGTCGACAAACATATTCAAAGCATCACAATCCCCATTAAACAAACAGCAGAAAAGACAGTGGGAAAAAACAACCACAGAACCCCCCTTCCATCCAGCTCTCAGTAAAACAAAGTTCACTTTCGACCTCGAAGCTACCCCACATTGCACATAACACTACTTACTCAAACCAGCACAAAAGTGATTGTCAACAAATCACCATTGCAATACTCTCTCCAATGCTAGTGTCTTCAGTTCTCATCCAGTCTCTTTTCCCTGATGAAAGTCAAAGCATCGTCCGGTGTTTCAAAGTAGAATTCCCGGTCCTCATATGTGACCCACAGATGCGCTGGGTACACCATCCCGAACCCCTTCTTAAAGAGGCCGATTTTGCCCGATTAAACCCGGCTCGCCTCTTGGCCAACTCCGCGCCCAGGTCTTGATAAATGCGCAGCTCACAATTCTCCCACCTGCTGCTCCGCTCCTTCTTGGCCCACCGCAGAATGTGTTCCGTGTCCAGGAACCGGTGCATACATACCACCATCGCCCTTGGCAGCTCGTTCGCTCGGGACTTCTTCGCGAGGGCTCGGTGTCCTCTATCCACTTCCAGGAGCCGAGGGAACGCCTCAGCCCCCATCAACTTCTCCAACATGTTCGTCACATAGGCCCTCGCATCCGATCCCTCACTGGCTTCAGGGAGGCCGACGATTCTCAGATTCTGCCTCTTGGATCTGTTCTCCAAGTCCTCCAGCTTCTCCTGCATTCTTTTCAAGCGGTCATTGATCATCTCCACCTTGGTCTCCAACACGGTTATGTATTTCTCATGCTCGGACACCTTTTTCTTCACCTGGATCACACGTCCGTGGATTTCTTAATTCGGCACCAGCTGATCAAGTCGATCACCACCTGATCAATCAAAGCCTTGATCGGGTCCAGTGTGTCCTTCTTAAGCTTGGTGAAGCATTCTTCAAAATATTTCACCAGCTGCTCCGTTGACCACTGTGCCATCTCCCCGCGGCCCTGCTTCTCCGCCATGTCTTCCCGCATTGCTGGCTCTGCTCGCGTCTTTCTTGTAAAATTTTGTCTTCTCACACGGCCACTTCTGGTCCAATTCTCCATACACTGGAGGGGGACTTCTCCTCACCATCTCACTCTCCACCAATTCATCCAATAAAATCCAGGAAAAAAACGGGAGAAAAAGGTCCAAACGTCCGTTACAGGCAGGAGCTATCAAATGTGTGACCTACTCCTCCGTGGCCGCCACCAGAAGTCGACCGGCGCAATTATACCGGACAACAAACCCCAGGAAAATGAGCCAATAAACATATCTAACATTAGACGGGTCAATTGTCCCGCAAACGCTTTATAAAACTCAATGGGGAATCCATCAGGGCCAGGAGCTTTACCCGCCTGCGTCAGCCAAATGAATTTCATAATTTTGTCAGGGCCCAACAGGGATTTCAACTCTTTCCGTCTCTCCCTCTCCATCACTGAAATGGATAACCATCCAAAAACTCCATCATGGCTGAACCCTCCATCTGATCTTTGTCAGATGGCCTAATTTATATTACAAGAACACTTGTAGCTCAAGCTATAAATGATTTATTAACAGTAACTGTGGGTCCCTAGTCATTCTGAGGTCACCTTACTATAACATTCACGTATATACCAATGAGACGCCTAGTGATCAGTCGGTGAATTACAACACAACCATGCTATCACTCCATCCCCTTTCTTTAGAAGGAATAAATTAATACATTATAATCAGTAATGTGATATCATTACCTGTGAGTCTAACAGTATCAATATTTTTCTTTAAAATTTAAAAAACTGGTTTAACAAATATTTAATGCAATCCTTTGTGGATGCTATATACCAACTGCACTCGAACTAATTCTTTCCAGGATTGATCATCTAATAATGAATTCAAGCCCCCGGATGCAATACAGAATGGGTCAGAATAAACGGTGTTCTTCACCCCACACTCAGGTCACAAGCACCATAACATTGAATGCTTGAACCATTATAATCTCTCAGAGATATTTTGTGATTTCTTCTAATTGGCTGAATTTATAGATTTTTAAAATCAGTCATGCTGATTAAATTGGCTTTGGCACCAGTGTCTAACTTCAATTGGACCACTGTACTGTTCACATCAAGTGGTAGCAACCATTTGTCCTTATCAACCTCATTTATTTTAAATGGAGTATCAGTTTACATTTTTTTAAAGTGCTGGAGAATTTTTTGATGTCTCCAAAAAATTATTCTTGTCTGTTATTACTCCAACAAACAATAATGTTTCATCACTGAGACTGTGTCTTCCATTGTGCTGACTGATCTGGGGTTGAGCTTAGAGTAATAATTCTGAGCCTTAATTTGTGCCTTTGATCACATCTTTTGCACAGAAATAATTTGTCCTCATCTTTAACCTGTTTGTTGGTGTGTGAGGAGTTGCAGGAACGTTCCCGCCTTTTAAAAAAACATTCCCACTTTTTTTGAAGACCGGAGTAATTTCTTCCAAGAAAACACCGCCATTAGTGAGAGACATTTCAGAATGCTGTGCTGCTGGCTCGTGAGCCTGACAAATCTTAACTGTTTGTCCCAAAGGCAGCTCCGATTCCCTCAGCAATCGTTCCTTCCGCTTATTCTCATTCACACCAAATCTGATCCCGAATCGTGCAAGATTCCACTGTAGAAAAATTACAGGTTTTAGTTTTTAACTTTAAATCAGTGATGAGCTGATCTATGGATTCTCCTGACTTCTGTAAATGTGATCTAAATACATAGCGTTCATAAATTTCATTTTTTCTGGGGGTACAATGTTCATCAAATCTTCGATTTACTTCATTAAAATGTTTACTATCTTTATCATTTGCAAATTCAAACATATTAAACACAGCAATTGCTATGGGACCTGCTGCTGTTAGGAGCATCATTACTTTACGTGAATCTGATTGATCTCCTAAATTTACTGCAGTAACAAACAGATTACAGTGTTGTTTAAACACAGTTGCTATCCGTATTACTATGAAATCTGAGACTCAGTGGTGGCTTCAACGACTCCATTTAGTTCATTCTTGCAGTCTGCAAAATCTTCAAATCTCTGTGGACCTTGTGGAAGGCTTCATTCGATGATGCAATAGTTTTTTTTCTCAGTGTTTAATACTATCCAGCCCCGGTACCATGTAATGTCCTTCCTTGCCAGATGGCCTGATTTATATTTCAAGAACACTTGTAGGTGTAGCTATACATGATTTATTAACATTGTGGGTCAAATATATACAAAACAACAGATGAATAACAGTATGACCATGCACAAGCAACCTCTCTCTCAGCTCCCTAGTCAGTCTGAGGTCACCAGACTCTTAACATTCACTTATATACTAATGAGACTCCTAGTGGTCAATCGGTGAATTACAACACAACCATTTTTAAAAAATATATATATTTATTAAAGTTTTTTAACACAGTTTTTCTCCCTTACAAACAATAACCCCCCCTCCCCCCGTAACAAAATAAAAACGAGAAATCGCGCAGAACAAGATATATACATGGCAAAATGATATATTTACACAGCTTTGTACACTGGCCCTCACACGTACGTGCCAGTTTCCCCAACCCTTCATGTTATCTCTTGCTCATCCACCCTCCCAGGCAGTCCCCCCTTTCCCCCCCCCCTCCCCCCCTCCCAGGACGTCCCTTCCACTCCCCCCCCCCAAGGTTGCTGCTGCTGCTGACCGACCTTCCTCTAATGCTCCGCGAGATAGTCTAGGAACGGTTGCCACCGCCTGTAAAACCCCTGCGCAGACCCTCTCAAGGCGAACTTAATCCTCTCCAACTTTATGAACCCAGCCATATCATTTATCCAGGCCTCCAGGCTGGGGGACTTCGCCTCCTTCCACATTAGCAAGATCCTTCGCCGGGCTACTAGGGACGCAAAGGCCAGAATGCCGGCCTCTTTCACCTCCTGCACTCCCGGTTCGTCCACTACTCCAAATATTGCTAGCCCCCAGCTTGGCTTGACCCGGACTTTCACCACCTGAGATATTGCTCCTGCCACTCCTCTCCAGAACCCCTCCAGTGCCGGGCATGACCAAAACATATGGACATGGTTCGCCGGGCTCCCTGAGCACCTTCCACATCTGTCCTCTACCCCAAAGAACCTACTCAACCTCGCCCCCGTCAAGTGCGCTCTGTGGACCACCTTAAATTGTATCAGGCTGAGCCTGGCACACGAGGAGGAGGAATTAACCCTACCTAGGGCATCAGCCCACAGACCTTCCTCGATCTCCTCCCCCAGCTCCTCCTCCCATTTACCCTTCAACTCTTCTACCAGCGCTTCCCCCTCTTCTTTCAACTCCTGGTGTATTTCCGACACCTTGCCCTCCCCGACCCATACACCCGAGATCACCCTATCTTGAAGTTCTTGTGCCGGGAGCAACGGGAATTCCCTCACCTGTCGCCTCACTAAAGCCCTCACCCGCATATATCTAAAGGCATTTCCCGGGGGTAACTCAAACTTCTCCTCCAGTGCCCCTAGGCTCGCAAACGTCCCGTCGATGAACAGGTCCCCCATTCTTCCAATCCCAGCCCGATGCCAGCTCTGGAACTCCGTCCATCTTCCCCAGGACAAACTGGTGGTTACCCCTGATCGGGGACCACACTGATGCTCCCATTGCACCCCGGTGCCGTCTCCACTGGCCCCAGATCCTTAGCGTTGCCGCCACCACCGGGCTCGTGGTATACTTTGTCGGCGAGAGCGGCAGTGGTGCCGTCACCAACGCCCCCAGGCTCGTTCCTTTACAGGACGCCATTTCCATCCTCTTCCATGCCGCCCCCTCTCCCTCCATAACCCACTTGCGGATCATCGCCACATTTGCTGCCCAGTAGTAGCTCCCCAGGTTTGGCAGCGCCAACCCTCCTTGGTCCCTACTGCGTTCCAGGAACCCTCTCCTTACTCTCAGGGTCTTATTCGCCCACACAAACCCCATAATACTCCTGCCTACTCTCTTAAAAAAGGCCTTAGTGATCACGATGGGATTACAACACAACCATGATATCACTACACAGTCCAATGAATTTCATAATTTTGCCAGGGAGCAATGGGGATTTCATCTCGTCCCATCTCTCCCTCTCTACCACTGAGATGAATAACCCTTCCAAAAAACTCCATGATGGCCGAACTCTCCGCCGAGGGCTCTGATCTATAGAGATCCCAGTAAAATGTTTCATTGTCGCATTGACCTTAGGAGGGGCGGAAACCAAACTGCCCCTCGAGGCCTTTATATGTACAGTCTCCTGGGAAGCTTCCTACCACCTCAGCTGATGAGCTAACAGGCGACTGGCCTTCTCCTGTGTTCATAAAATACCCTCCCTCAAACTTTGCAGCTGGCCCACTGCCTTACCCATTGATAATAATTCAAATTGTGTCTGCAGCTTTTTCTTGATCGCCAGCAACTCTGGATTTGGGGCAAGCGAGTACTGAAGGTCCACAAGGATGGAGTTCACCAGCCTCTGCATCTCCACCCCCATAGTCCTTTTCATGTGCACTTCATAGGAAATGATCTCCCCCACCTAATAACCACCTTAAGGGCTTCCCACAACATAGAAGGTGAGATAAGCTCACTCTTAATAAATGTAATATATTTACATTTTACATTTTACATATTTACATGGGGACAATGGTGCACATGTGTTCGCAGAATCTTTTGTCCACTAACAAAGCAGTATCCAATCTCCACCATGGAGACCCTATGGAGGGACCTGACTCTAAAGCCAAATCAACAAAATGTGGGGCATGGTCTGAAACCGCAATCGCCGAATACCCCGCCCTCTCCACCAAAGGGAGGAGAGACTCACCCCAAGAAAGTCAATGCACAAGTTTATCTGGTGGTCATGGGAGAAAAAATAAAAATCTTTATTCCTCGGGTGCAAAAAACACCACCGATCTGCCACCCACAATGACATCACTGAGCCATGTGTTAAGACAAAAACATTTCTTAAAGAGACACTCCCATGACAGGTCCCTACCCCACAAATAAGTCTCCTGCAGAAACACCACATCAGCATTCAAACTTTTAAGGTGAGCAAATACGTGCTGTAATGATATGTAGAATATCATTTGTGTATATAACATAATAACCAAACTGTATGTGAACATTTGTGCCTGCATGCATGGATTACAATTCTAGCATCTGACCTCAGGTGGCGTGGCTACAGGAGAACATTACTGGAAGACAACCTCATGGGAGACAGGACATATTCTAGCATCCGACCACAGGTGGCGTGGGGACAGGAGGACATCACTGGAAGACACACCACCTGTGAGACATGGAACCGGGACAGCACAGAGGCATACAAGCTGGACAGCAGGCACAAACAGCAGTCACAGATCGAGCAGCTCCTGTCAACAGTAATTAATAATAGTTAATTATTGTTGTTTGTATTTGACCATCATATCCACCTGTAATCTTAGTAGACATCACAGTGACCCTTCAGTGTTTTCGTTAATTAATAAACAGTTTTGTTCATTTAAAAGGCCGCCTCCATGCCTTGCAACAAAGCCATGTGCTTTTGCACTTTTACCATCTTGTTGGTCTCCTCCAACTCCAACCGAATGGGAGCCTGGGCCTATCCCATCGACTTGCAGCAGACTCTAGACACAACCTGACCACAGTCAAGAACAAAGAAAAATGCAGCACAGGAAGAGGCCCTTCGGCCTTCCAACCTGCCTTAACTAAAACTGTATGCACCTACGGAGCCCATATCCTTCCATTCCCACCCTATTCGTATATTTGTCTAGATGACCCTGAAATGTGTTGCTCTTATTAGCCTTAGTTTTATTAGCTCTAATTCTGTCACCTTTGCTCACGAGTCGCCAGGTATCTTTCTGATACCGCCACGTGGTTCAAGCTCTAGTTATGATTAATAAGACAGCACACCGCTTAGTAAATGTTAAATCAATGATCATTTATTATATACAGCAATAAATACTTACACAATAATCCTACTTTCTAGACTACTACCTACCACTACTGGCCAATACTTAACTTTGGGAATGGCCCACCAGGTCAGGGAAACGAATGGCTTATCGAGTTGGGTCTGGCCTGCAGGATTCAAAGGCTGATACAGGTCGATGGCTAGGAGTCTCTATCTGGTAGCGATCGCTGGAGTCAAATTTACGGTTTCTTGTCGATGGTTCTTGCGAAGGTTGCGAGCAGGAGAAGAAGGGAGAGAAGGGTCGATCTGAACTTGGCCCCTATCTTTATAGTCCCCAGGGGCTTCCCGCCTCTCGGGGTGGACCTTGACCCTGGTCCCAAGTGATTGGACTTGGTCCCAATCACTGGGTTCGATATGCTCCAATAATGGGGCGACCCCTTGATCGGGGGGGTGGTCGTTCACCTGTCTTTGTCTCGGCCACTGCTGCCGCCGAGAGGTCTGGATCGGCTTTCAATTGCTAATTTGTTGCAATTGTTCCCGGGGATCGCCGATTAAACTGCAGATGGCTGGGTTGATGTGCTACTAATGGTTGCAGGTATCGATCTGGGCCGACTTCCCCAGAGCCGAATATGCTGTTCTGTCTGCAGCTGTCCGTTTGTGCCCTGTTGGTTGCTTTTCCCATCAGCCTTTTCCGTTAGCCATTTTACATCAGGTTTTGGCCAAATTAATCGGAAATCAGCCATTTTAGGTGGCTACCAACCCTCCTTGTGATCCTAACGCGAAGCGTGAAGGATCACATAAATTTTGTCCTTTCCGTTCCCTGACCGGGGGGACACCTCCTACATGGCCACTACTCTGACCCTAGCTATGCACCAAAATTTTTTACCTTAACAATTCTTAGGGCGCTATGTCAGGCACGGGCATGCATTTACAAAAAAATAAAAACTTGGAACTTCTAATTTTACCTAAATACACTATGCTCACTAAACATTGCCTTATCCTATCTTCCTAAAACATACAACAACAATCACAACATTTAATATACTCTTTCGTGGCTTGGCAGTTAAGCTCAGGATCATACATTTTTTTGTTTATGACAAGTTTTTACAGAAAAACACAAGTGCATGTTCTTTATTATCGTGTTATAGGTCGCAGGGGTCAGGGGTCTGGTTATAACCGAATATAGGGGATCTGATCCGATATACCGGGGTACGAGCGCGGTAGGCTCTCCTTCTCCATTTCCGGAGACGCATAGTCTGCACTACACAGCAGAGTATCGCCAACGCTAACAGTGCTTCAATTATGAGGACAGGGAGTACCAGGTTATGAACCTGGCACACCAGGAAGATGTAGTGTCGCTGGTGACTGGGCTTTGGGTACTGTGGGGCAGTGAAACATTAACGGCAGGGAGGTTTGAAGTAATGGGGTCCGCGTTCCGCGCAACCAAATGTCCACAAAAAGAGTGTTGAGCACGATGAAAGAAGTCCTCATGGCTGTCCTGGCTGTCCTCTTTTCTTTTCCTTCTGGTGTTCTTTTGTTGTCTCCGGTCCTGGAGCCTCTGGAGTTCTGTGAAAACAAGCATAGTATCTGTAACTACCTTGGTTTATTATCCGGTGTGTTAGTGTGTCTGTCCTTTTTTGGGGCCAATTATACCCTTATAATTGGTCACTATGTGTGACTCCCTCATTTTTTTTCAAAACAAATTTTAGGACACGGCACACTTCCCAATGAGGGACCAGTGCTGATTTACTATCCAAATGTTCCTGGATGTAAATAGCCGATGGCAGCAACCTAAAGGTTGCCGAAACAAAATAAAACTTTTTGAAATGAAAATGTTAAATGAGGTGCGTATGGGCCGCGACGGGTAAGATTTGGATGGAGTCCCCGGGTAGGACGGCTACCAATGCCGTATCTCCCTTACCCGAGCGTGTTTGACCAACGGGGGGTCCCCAGGCAGGGCGGGTCTCACGCCGTTTCTCCACTGACTGAGCAACCGACAAGATCGGGCCAAAATGTAGTCATCGTGGTGGGGTTGCTACAGTGAATCTATCCTCGAATCACAAGAGCAGCTACGATCGGGCGTCTGGTGAGCAGGTGTCTGCTGAAGTGTCTGCAGACAAGCTAGTTCCATTGAACAAGCGTCTGGTCTGTTGACCAGGTATCTGCAGACAAGTTGGTACCGCTGAACAAGCGTCTGGCCGCGGTGGGTGTCTGTGGGCAAGAGCTCAGAAGTTTCAGGTGAATGGGTGTGTGACAGTGAGAAACATTCTCCTGTTGGACAAACAACACTAAACAAAACGTACGAACAACATAAAACATCCTGCAGGTTCTATCAGGAAGGACAACACTTCTCCCAAGCGTTTCCTTTAAACATGTGGACACCTCAGTTCTCTGTTGCGAACAGGGTCGCCAAGGGGTTGGCGGCTTGGGAGTCCGACTCGAGGTTGTCCCCTTCTCCCGGGTGCCAAACTCTGGAGTGAATTAGGGCTAACAGGGCTGCATGGTGTGAGTTGGGGTTGCTTTCGTCGTTACGGACGAGTCTGTAGGAATTGTCGCGGTGCCAATGGGTTGTGTCGAGTTGTGTGGGGACAAAGTCGGGGTCGTCCGTGTGGTTCGGTGGTCGGTGGTGGTATTTGTTTAGAAAAGTCGGAAGTCGCTGGGTGTGGGTCCGGTTGCATGGGGATAGTAGGGAGGCGTGCTGTGGCTATCGTCTGAGTCACAGTCGCTGTCTCTGCTGCGGCAGTCTGTGGGCGTTCCGGAGCGGAGTGTAGATTTTGGGGGTGGAGCCGAGGGCGAGTCCGTGGCTGGGCTGGACGTGGTGGGGGTTGGTCTGGTTACGTTGGCTGTGGGCGGGGTGTGGTCTGCTGCGTCAAGCATGACGTGGTGGGCGTGGTTTGACTGTGCTCCATAAGCCTTTAACTGGTTTATATGAAACCACGCAGTCTTGCCATTTTGGTATTTGATTTTATATACCGATGGGCTTACTTTATCTGTAATGGAGTACGGACCCAAGTATTTCGGAGACAGGAATGTGCGAGGGTTATATACAGCCAACATCACTTGTTGTCCTATATCATACTCCGTTGCATGCACTGCCTTATCAAAACAGGCCTTGCTCTGCTTCTTTTTGGTGCCCAATTTAACTGCGGCTGCTAACTGAGCCGTTTTTACATTCGCAACTAATTGCTCAACGGCTTTCTCGTGTGTGAGGGCCGTAACTTCAGGGCTGGTCAGGTCTAAACCTAACAAGTATTCTGTCCCTTTCATGGGGTGTCCGGTCATGAGGGTGTGTGGGGTGTAACCTGTGGAGGTGGAAACAGTGTTACACAAAAACATCAGCGCAAACGGGAGGACTGAGTCCCAAGTGGTGCTGTTCTGCGGGACCATTTTTCGGAGGGTGGTTTTTAGGGTCCGATTCATGCGCTCCACTATACCACTCGACTGTGGGTGGTATACAATGTGAAATTTTTGGGTTATGCCAAATATCGTGAGGACGTTCTGCATGACACGTCCCGTAAAGTGAGAACCTTGGTCCGATTCAATACTGCGGGAGAGTCCCCATCTTGTAAAGATGTGGTGTGTTAGGATCTTGGCTGTGGTTTTCGCGGTGTTGGTGCAAGCTGGAAATGCTTCCACCCACTTTGTAATAGTGTCTATGACCACCAGAACATATTTATAGCCATTCCTGCAAGGGGGCAATGGACCTATAAAATCGATCTGGAGGTTAGTCCAGGGGCCGTTAACGGGTCGGGTGTGGTTGAGTTGTGCCTTTTTGGCATATCTATCTGGGTTGTTCTGTGCGCAGATGAGGCAATTCTCAATGTAATGGGATACACCTTCTTTGAGATTTGGCCACCAACAAAGCTGTTTGAGGTGGACTGTAGTGGGATCGATTCCCTGGTGTCCATGACCATCATGGAATAAACAAATTAATTGGTTCCTATCCTGCTCAGGAACTACATAAATGGTGTCCTTTAGCACCACACCGTCATGTGTGGTTATCGTATTTCTGTACCTCTCGTATGAGGCTGGAAACTTCCCTTTCACAATCTCAGTGAGAGGGTGTGGTGATACACCACTGTACTTCCCTAGCATTGTACATAGTTATATAATAGTTATGTGTAACGTGGCCCTGTAATCCTGTGTATTGTACTGTAGCTCTGTAGAGGTTTGGTCACCTGTATGTAACCTGACCTGGCCACGGAGAGCTCCGCCTTGGCCACTCCCCCGGGAGTTAGGTATAAGACACAGATTCTGAGACCGGACCCTTTTGTCTGGGGTCGTCTGTGTCAGGTAAGCTTCCTATGTAGTGTATTAAAGCCTTGGTTAAAGTCGCACATGTCTTTGTGGTTCTTGACGCTTAGTGCATCCGAGGGCTATCCTGCTTCTGGGCCTCTACAAGAACCTCGATCCTAGTCTGCGTGACCTGAACTGCACTCACTGGCGCACTCACTGGCGCGCTTTCGGGGGCTTCCAAAAGTACCCATGTCTGGATCCTGCCTTAGCCAGCGCGTCGGCTTTTACATTTCCAGGGGGGGGAGGAGCGATGGTGGCTGCGGACTTTTATAATGCCAAAAGTCCTGTCCTTGGCTTTTTGCAAAATATGGCGGAGTAATGGGGCTGAGGGGAGGGGTTTCCCATCCGCGGAAACAAATCCTCTTGTTTCCCAGAGGGGCAGAAATTCTGTGAGGCTGTTGCATACGTATAGACTGTCTGAATATATGTCCGCTGGGCTGGGGAAGGAATCTGGGTGCTCTATAATGTAAGCGATGGCCGCAAGCTCTGCTGCCTGCGCGCCTAAGTGTCTGGGGAGTTTTAATGCTATCTCCTCGAGGGCGCATCCCTGCGCATCCTCAACATAAATCCCACAACCTGTTATGCGTTGCCCATCTAAGACTGTGGAAGATCCATCCACATAGATCCTAATGGGGGTCACACGTGTCCGGGTGAGGAGGGCTCTGAGATGGATTTGCTAGTTTTCTGGTGGGTGCTTTAGCTATAAAGGGAGAGTTGTGGTGGGGAGAGATGATTTCACACTCATGGGGGGTTCCGGGGTACTGTAAATTGTCCGCTAAGTAGGTGTGGGTCTTTGTCCGTTTCACTGTGATGTCCCATCCTTGCAAGAGAAGGGTCCACCTAGCAGCGCGTATTTGGCTGATGGTACCGTCTTTAAGTAGTCCGTCCAGTAAAAGTTGGGTGGGGGTGTGCTCGGTCAAAATGGTGATGGGGTTCAGTCCGGTAATGTATGAGAAGTACTGGACTGCCCAGAAAACTGCGAGCAGGTGCCTCTCACGGGCTGAAAATCCCTGCTCCACAGCATCTAAAATCCGAGAGGCATAAGCCACGGGTCTTAGCTGGTCGTGCCGTTCCTGTAGGAGCACGGCTGAAAGGGTGCGGTCTGTGGTCGCTACCTCTATGGCGTAAGGGGAAAGCGGGTCTGGAACTTGTAGTGCGGGGGCGGCTATTAGCGCCTGTTTTAATGATTGCCACTCCCAGGGGGCTCCTTTCTTTAGGAGGTCTGAGAGGGGCGCTGCGTTGCTGGCAAAACCGTCGATGTGGTTTCGGCAGTAGCCAACCAGTCCTAAAAACGACCGGAGGGCTGAAACGTTCTGGGGAAGGGGCAATTTAGCGATCGAGTCAATTCTTTTGTGCTCGATCTCGCGTTTGCCGTGTGTGATAATAGTACCCAAATATACCACTTTTTCTTCCAATATCTGGGGCTTTTTGGGGTTTACTTTACATCCAATTGACCTTAACAATTCCAGGAGTTCGGACAGAAGCTCAATGTGCTCTTCCTTAGTGTCTGTCTGCAGTAGGAAATCATCTACGTACTGTACCAGACATTCGGGGCGAGGAAATTTCACTAGTCCATTTGCCAGCTGTCGGTGGAAAATGGAGGGGGAGTTGTGGAAGCCTTGTGGCAGGCATGTCCATGTGTACTGCTGCGCTCTGAAAGTGAAGGCAAATTTATACTGGCGCGCCTTTGCCAATGGAATGGACCAGAATCCATTGCTGACGTCCAAAACCGTGAAATATCGGGAATTGAGCCCCAATTGAGCATGGTCTCGGGACTTGTTGCTACGATGGGGGCTGCTGTGGGGGTGACTCTATTGAGTTCCCGATAATCAATGGTCAAGCGCCATGATCTGTCGGGCTTTCTCACTGGCCAAATCGGGGCATTATTAGTTGAGGCTACCAATCTTAGTACGCCCTGCTCTAATAAGCTCTCTATAACCTTTAGGATTTCTCCCTCTGCTTCTGGGGGGAATCCATACTGTTTTTGGGGTCTAGGGTCCGGTCCTGTTATTTGTACGGAGCCAGTCATTCGTCCACAGTCATGCTTGTGGGTCGCGAATGCTGCCCTGTTTTTTTTGCAGGACTGCCCTAACCTGTTGGTCCGTGCTGAGTGTGGTGGGGTTGAACCAAAACTCGCCTACTGCGCTAATTTTGTTCATGTGGTCCCCTATGTTGAGCGTTGCGGGGGCTATAGCGGATTTCACCATCTTCCAGACACACTGGTTGACTGGATTGAAAGATCGGTGGTGGGAATTCATAAAGTCGATTCCCAGAATGTGTTCTGCTGTGTGGGGCAGGTCGACTAAAACTACGGGGTGTTTTGTGGTAATGTTTCCTATTTGGATGGGTCCAGGGGCTGTGATGTGTCCCTGCTGTGAGTGGCCTGTAAAGCCGCTGAGGGTGATAGTGGCTGTAGTGGGCCACGTGTCCTGACAAAGGGTGGAGGAATTTAAGGTGGTGCGGGACCCTCCTGTGTCCCAAAGAAACTCGATAGGCTGTCCCCGAATTTTCGCTGTGACTACGGGTCGTCCTGACTTATCCCAAAGGGTATCGCAGACCCAACTGGGGGAGCCTGTACACCGTCAGTCCGTTCCGGTCAAGTCCGTCTGATCCAAACGGGCGCTAACGCTATGTATGGGCTCTGCCTTTTTCTTACTGAGAGTGCCTGTCTGTTGGGCTCTCAGTGGCTTTTTAGGGGCATTGTATTCTTTGGCAAATGTCCCAACTGTCCGCAATTGTAACATTCTTGCGGTTTTGTTGGGGGGCTGTTCTTTCCCTCATTTACCCAGGCGGGGTTGTGAGGTGTGGCTTCTACTGCCTGCATGTCTGCGGCGGCTTGCTTTTCCTCTGTGGTTTTAGCGGCGGGTCGATTGTGAACAGACTGCTCCCAAACGTAGGACAATCTTTTAACCACCCACTTCTCGGTATGGGCCTCCTCCGAGGGATCATAACTACTACAGGCATTCTGTCCTGCCTCTGTGGCATGGGAGATAAGGTCCATTTGGCCATCTTGTCTGGGGACAAATGGGCACGGTCTACGTTTCCGAAAACGGCTTCAAAGTGAATCCACAGGCGTCCTGTGAACGCTGTGGGGTGCTCAGACTTCTTCTGCCTGCACTTATTTAGGCCATCTACGGGGTCACCCCGGTTATACCCGATCGCATCCAGGATCGCGGTATGCATTTCTGCAAGGGTGCCTCCTCCTACGTTCTGTGGGTCGGGGAGGGCTGCTGCGACCGATGGGTCTAAGCTGAGGACTGTGAGCTTTACCTGCTCTCTCTCATCCAGGCCATACATGGTCGCCTGATGTTTGACGGTGGCAAAGAAATGGTGTGGGTCTGAAGCGGGGAGGAACGGTGTGATTTTCGCACATGCTTCCCGTAATTGGGTCACTGTGAGAGGGGTGGAATATAGGACTTCCGCCTCGTCTGATGTGGCTGTGCGGTGGGTTGTTACAGGGTTCATCGGAGTCTGAACTACCTGCTGTGTGGGGGGTGGGGGTGCTTTTCTCCTTTGGGGCTTTCCCTGCGCACATGTTCCCTGAACATATCTCTGCGCGGTTTCCTGCAATTCTTCCCAATCAGGGCCGTCTTCCTGTTCTAAACTTTCCCCAAAGGTTTCCTGGAATCCCTTTTGGACAGAAAGCAGTGATTGCAGGTCTGCAATTTGCTTCCGGCACTTCGCATGGTCCATGGTGCTCTGCCTTTGTTCCGTGGTTGCAGCGTGGAGCGCTCTCAAGGCTGCTTTGAGATCACTACATTGCTTCTGTAGCATCTCCGCCTGTTTCTCTGTCTCTTTCTTTACCAGGACTGCACGCTGCGTGTCCTGATAAGCCTTCTCGTACTGGGATTGGAAACTGCTTAAATGCGGCAGACAAGACTGGTGACCCTGTTTGGCGTCAGCCACCTCTTCGTCCTTTGCTGCCAATTTCCTCCTTAACTCTAAATTCTCTTTCTCAACCTCGCAGACATCGACTTTACTCATGCGATGTATGCCCTCTACTTCTTTGCGGAGCGTCCTGACGACCTCCTCTGTGCCTCGCAATTGTGCCAGACAGGACACAATTGCCATCGGCTTGCGAGCTTTTGCTAAATTCTTTTTGTGGATTTCACTCATGTTCTCCCACCAAGTATGCCCTATACTTCCGGGACCTGAGTCGTCATTATTACAGAAATCATTCCACATGGGCCATCCTTTGCCCTTGAGGTATTTCCGAATTTCCTCTTCCCAAGTGGGGCACTGTCCCACTCTACTGCTGCTGGTTGCTGCGACTGCAAATTTCTCGGGGTTCATGAGGCGTTGCATTGCCTGCATGGCCATCTCTCCTATCTGCTTGCTTCGGTTAAATTTGGAACAGGGGGCTAAGGTGGTGTCGTAGATGCGGGTACGGCTTGTGCTAATTTCCGAAAATACAGACTTCCGACAGTTTTGACGCAACAAAAATCTATCAGTTTTACCTTATAGCCCTGTTAGTTTTGCATGCAGACACACACTTCCGAATTGTTAATTATTAATTAGAACCGCTTGAACACTTGTGGTTTTTTTGTTTCCAATTGGACTCTAATTCAAAATTTCTTGGGTTCTCCCGGAGTGGTTTTCCACTTCTAGATCGGGTCCCGGCGGAGTCGCCAAAATGTTGCTCTTATTAGCCTTAGGTTTATTAGCTCTAATTCTGTCACCTTTGCTCACGAGTCGCCAGGTATCTTTCTGATACCGCCACATGGTTCAAGCTCTAGTTATGATTAATAAGTCAGCACACCGCTTAGTAAATGTTAAATCAACGATCATTTATTATATACAGCAATAAATACTTATACAATAATCCTACTTTCTAGACTACTACCTACCACTACAGGCCAATACTTAACTTTGGAAATGGCCCACCAGGTCAGGGAAACGAATGGCTTATCGAATTGGGTCTGGCCTGCGGGATTCTAAAGCTGATACAGGTCGATGGCTAGGAGTCTATCGGGTAGCGATCGCTGGAGTCAAACTTACGGTTTCTTGTTGATGGTTCTTGCGAAGGTTGCGAGCAGGAGAAGAAGGGAGAGAAGGGTCGATCTGAACTTGGCCCCTATCTTTATAGTCCCCAGGGGCTTCCCGCCTCTCGGGGCGGACCTTGACCCTGGTCCCAAGTGATTGGACTTGGTCCCAATCTCTGGAGTTCGATATGCTCCAATAATGGGGCGATCCCTTGATCAGGGGGTGGTCCTTCACCTTTCTTTGTCTCGGCCACTGCTGGCGCCGAGAGGTCTGGATCGGCATATATGTTGCAATTGTTCCCGGGGATCGCCGATTAAACTGCAGATGTCTGGGTTGATGTGCTGCTATTGGTTGCAGGTATCGATCTGGGCCGACTTCCCCAGAGCCAAATACGCTGTTCCATCTGCAGCTGTCCGTTTGTGCCCTGTTGGCTGCTTTTCCCATCAGCCTTTTCGGTTAGCCATTTTACATCGGGTTTTGGCCAAATTAATCGGGAATCAGCCATTTTAGGTGGCTACAAATGCCACTGTCGTAACTGCTCCCACCACCTCCCGAGGCAGCACATTACATATATTTATGACCCTCTGTGTAAAAAAAAAACTTGCCTCCCACATCTGTTCTAAACTTTTCCCCACACATTTTAAACCTATGTCCCCTAATTTTTGACTCTCCTACATAGAACATAGAACGATACAGCACAGTACAGGCCCTTCGGCCCACGATGTTGCACCGAAACAAAAGCCATCTAACCTACACCATGCCGTTATCATCCATATGCTTATCCAATAAACTTTTAAATGCCCTCAATGTTGGCGAGTTCACTACTGTTGCAGGTAGGGCATTCCACGGCCTCACTACTCTTTGCGTAAAGAACCTACCTCTGACCTCTGTCCTATATCTATTACCCCTCAGTTTAAAGCTATGTCCCCTCGTGCCAGCCATTTCCATCCGCGGGAGAAGGCTCTCACTGTCCACCTTTTCTAACTCCCTGATCATTTTGTATGCCTCTATTAAGTCTCCTCTTAACCTTCTTCTCTCCAATGAAAACAACCTCAAGTACAGACGACACAAAGGTTGGTGGAATTGCGGATAGCGATGAGGACTGTCGGAGGATACAGCAGGATTTAGATTGTCTGGAGACTTGGGCGGAGAGATGGCAGATGGAGTTTAATCCGGACAAATGTGAGGTAATGCATTTTGGAAGGTCTAATGCAGGTAGGGAATATACAGTGAATGGTAGAACCCTCAAGAGTATTGAAAGTCAAAGAGATCTAGTACAGGTCCACAGGTCATTGAAAGGGGCAATACAGGTGGAGAAGGTAGTCAAGAAGGCATACGGCATGCTTGCCTTCATTGGCCGGGGCATTGAGTATAAGAATTGGCAAGTCATGTTGCAGCTGTATAGAACCTTAGTTAGGCCACACTTGGAGTATAGTGTTCAATTCTGGTCGCCACACTACCAGAAGGATGTGGAGGCTTTAGAGAGGGTGCAGAAGAGATTTACCAGAATGTTGCCTGGTATGGAGGGCATTAGCTATGAGGAGCGGTTGAATAAACTCGGTTTGTTCTCACTGGAACGAAGGAGGTTGAGGGGAGACCTGATAGAGGTATACAAAATTATGAGGGGCATAGACAGAGTGGATAGTCAGAGGCTTTTCCCCAGGGTAGAGGGGTCAATTACTAGGGGGCATAGGTTTAAGGTGAGAGGGGCAAGGTTTAGAGTAGATGTACGAGGCAAGTTTTTTACGCAGAGGGTAGTGGGTGCCTGGAACTCGCTACCGGAGGAGGTAGTGGAAGCAGGGACGATAGGGACATTTAAGGGGCATCTTGACAAATATATGAATAGGATGGGAATAGAAGGATACGGACCCAGGAAGTGTAGAAGATTGTAGTTTAGTCGGGCAGCATGGTCGGCACGGGCTTGGAGGGCCGAAGGGCCTGTTCCTGTGCTGTACATTTCTTTGTTCTTTGTTCTTTGTACATCAGCCTTTCCTCATAAGATTTTCCCTCCATACCAGGCAACATCCTGGTAAATCTCCTCTGTACCCGCTCCAAAGCCTCCACGTCCTTCCTATAATGCGATGACCAGAACTGTACGCAATACTCCAAATACGGCCGTACCAGAGTTCTGTACATCTGCAACATGACCTCCTGACTCCGGAACTCAATCCCTCTACCAATAAAGGCCAACACTCCATAGGCCTTCTTCACAACCCTATCAACCTGGGTGGCAACTTTCAGGGATCTATGTACATGGACACCTAGATCCCTCTGCTCATCCACACTTCCAAGAACTTTACCATTAGCCAAATATTCCGCATTCCTGTTATTCCTTCCAAAGTGAATCACCTCACACTTCTCTACATTAAACTCCATTTGCTACCTCTCAGCCCAGCTCTGCAGCTTATCTATATCCCTCTGTAACCTGCTACATCCTTCCTCACTGTCGACAACACCACCGACTTTAGTATTGTCTGCAAATTTACTCACCCACCCTTCTGCACCTTCCTCTAGGTCATTGATAAAAATGACAAACAGCAACGGCCCCAGAACAGATCCTTGTGGTACGCCACTTGTAACTGAACTCCATTCTGAACATTTCCCATCAACCACCACCCTCTGTCTTCTTTCAGCTAGCAAATTCCTGATCCACATCTCTAAATCATCCTCAATCCCCAGTCTCCGTATTTTCTGCAATAGCCTACCGTGGGGAACCTTATCAAACGCTTTACTGAAATCCATATACACCACATCAACTGCTCTACCCTCGTCTACCTGTTCAGTCACCTTCTCAAAGAACTCGATAAGGTTTGTGAGGCATGACCTACCCTTCACAAAGTCATGCTGACTATCCCTGATCATATTATTCCTACCCTAGGAAAGAGCATATGACTATCCACTCTGTCCATGCCACTCAATCTTGTAGACCCCTATCAGGTCACCTCTCAAACACCGTTGTTCCAGTGAGAGCAGACCGGCTTTCACTGACCTGTCCTCATACTTAATGCCCTCCATGCCAGGCATCCTAATAAACTGCTTCTGTACCCTCTCCAAAGCATCCACATCCTTCTGGTAGTGTGGCGACCAGAATTGTACACATTATTCCAAATGAGGCCTAACTAAGGTCCTGGACAACTGTAACATGACAAAAAACAAAAAACAAAGAACAAAGAAAAGTACAGCATAGGAACAGGCCCTTCGGCCTTCCAAGCCTGTGCCGACCATGCTGCCCGTCTAAACTAAAATCTTCTAAACTTCCTGGGTCCGTATCCCTCTATTCCCATCCCATGACTGGGATATGCATGCCCAGATCTCTTTGCCTGTCAGAACTCGCAAGAGTTCTACCATTTATTGTGTAATTCCTACATGCATTGGACCTTCCAAAGTGCATTACCTCACACTTGTCCAGAATTAACTCCATCTGCTATTTCTCCGCCCGAGACTCCAGCCAGTTTTATCCTGCTGTATCCTCTGACAATACTCCTCACTATCCGCAACTCCACCAATTTTTGTGTCGTCTGTGAACTTACTAATCAGACCAGCTGCATTTTCTTCCAAATCATTTATATACACCACGAACAACAAAGGCCCCAGAACTGATCCCTGTGGAACGCCGCCAGTCACAGCCTTCCATTCAGAAAAGCACCCTTCTACTGCTACCCTCTGTCTTCAGTTCAGTATAGATACATAGATACTTTTGTGAGGGCCATGAAGAATCCAGCACGAGTTTCAAGGATACAAGAAATAACATTTATTTACAATAACATATATATACATAACAGCAGCAACCTCACTTGCTGCTTACTCCTTCCTGCTAGTTCCAAACTGGCCAGCTTTATTTATACATGGAGTTTACTAATGGTTTCTCCACCCCCCTCATTGGGGAAGCTCATACTCCCACAAGATTGTGGGATTGTCATTAGACCCTGCCAATGGTAAGTAGGCAGGTTATAACATCCCCCCCCCCCGAAGTCCAAGGAATCCACCGAAGACCCTGGCGAAGGAGGGCGTCGGACTCGTTTTGCCGCAGGCCGGACACCATTAGCACGAGGCGCTGGATCGGGCGGCGTGTAACGAGACAGAGACCAGCGCTTCCGTGATGAACGGCGTAACGGTTGTACATCCACGCCCATGGGCCCGAGGATTCCCCTCTGATGCATCCTGTGTCTCCATCTCGGAGTCAGAGTCTGCTGCCTCTGTCACCTCGGCGTCTCTATCTCCACGCGGTTCTGTAACGACCTGCGCAGGCATTGAGTGAGACCCCAGAGGAAGATTGTGAGGACTACTTTCCATTGTCTCTGGTCTCTGCGGCTGTAGAAATGATTTCCGGGGGCGGGGAATCTTTGGAAGGGATAGCCTTCTGGACCGAACGTGGTCTACATGATTGCGCTGGAGACGACCCTGGGCTTGCACCTGGTAAGATATAGGGCCCGTTTGGCGAAAGATTACGCCAGGGACCCACTGGGCACCCCCTGCAAAATTACGAAGGAATACTGGGTCACCGGGTGCAAACTGCCGAATTGGCCGATGCCGAGAAAAACCCTGTCCCTGCCGTTCTTGTGTGCGGCGTACTTTTGCGCCAATGTCTGGGAAAACCGTACTAAGGCGGGTGCGAAGTCGCCAGCCCATTAGGAGTTCTGCGGGAGCTACCCCAGTCACCGCATGGGGGGTGGTTCTATACGAAAACAAAAAGCGAGCCAGTCTCCTGTCCAGTGACCCGGAAGACTGCTTTTTAGGCCTCGTTTGAATGTCTGCACTGAGCGCTCCACCAACCCACTTGAAGCTGGGTGGTAAGGGGCAGTGCGGATATGGTGTATGCCGTTCATCTTCATGAACCTCGCAAACTCCTCACTGGTGAATGGAGTGCCGTTATCCATGACCAGCACCTCGGGAAGGGCATATGTACTAAACGCATCTTTTCAATTGTTGCGCAGGACATTGTGCCTAACATCTTATGCACCTCTAGCCGTCGATTAATAAAAGGAACATGGATCCTTGAAAAGGGCCGGCGAAATCCGCATGCAAGCGTGCCAAAGGCCGCCCTGGCCATTCCCAGTGATGTAGGGGCACAGCCGGCGGAAGCGGGATGCCCATTGTGCAAGTCTCTTAGTATCAGCTCCTGTCCTTTTTCCGGGACAATCACACGCGTCCCCCACAAGAGGATGCCGTCTTCCACGCTGAATTCTGACAGCTTGGAGGAAAATGCCCGCAACTCGCCTGGGAGCTGTCTATGCTGCCCACCATACAGGACTGTGGGCGAAATTCTCCCCAAAGGGCGCGATGTCCGCTGATTGGCGCCCAAAATGGCGCCAATCAGACGGGCATCGCGCCATCCCAAAGGTGCGGAATGCTCCGCATCTTTGGGGGCCGAGCCCCAACATTGAGGGGCTAGGCCGATGCCGGAGGGATTTCCGCCCCGCCAGCTGGCGGAAACGGCCTTTGTTGCCCCGCCAGCTGGCGCGGAAATGACATGTCGGGGCGGCGCATGCGTGGGAGCGTCAGCGGCCGCTGACAATTTCCCGCGCATGTGCAGTGGAGGGAGTCTCTTCCGCCTCTGCCATGGCGGAGACCCTGGCGGAGGCGGAGGGAAAAGAGTGCCCCCACGGCACAGGCCCGCCCGCGGATCGGTGGGCCCCGATCGCGGGCCAGACCACCGTGGGGGCACCCCCCGGGGCCAGATCGCCCCACGCCCCCCCCCAGGACCCCGGAGCCCGCCCACGCCGTTCCGCCGTTCAAAAGGTGGTTTAATCCACGCCGGCGGGACAGGCAATTTATCGGCGGGACTTCGGCCCATCCGGGCCGGAGAATCCAGCGGGGGTGGGCCCGCCAACCGGCGCGGCCCGATTCCCGTCCCCGCCGAATATCCGGTACCGGAGACTTCGGCAACCGGCAGGGGCAGGATTCACGGCGGCCAACGGCCATTCTCCGACCCGCTGGGGGGTCGGAGAATGACGCCCTATGTGTCGAACTTTTGACAGGACTGGCTCCGTCTGGGTCCACTCACAGATCTGTGATGCCGTGACAGGCAAGGTGTCCATAAAATTTAGGGTTGCAACCACCTCACCGGTCGTGGGGGTCGACATGGGGTCGGTCGATAAAGGCAATCGGCTCAGTGCGTCGGCATTTGCTATCTGCGTACCTGGTTTGTGCTCCAGAGAATACTCGTATGCAGCAAGCAACAAAGCCCAGCGCTGGATCCGTGCGGAAGCAATGGGCGGTATTGGCTTATCCTCTCTGAAAAGTCCCAGCAGAGGCTTATGATCAGTCACGATAGTGAAGTGGCGGCCATACACGTACTGGTGGAAACATTTCACCGCAAAGACCACTGCCAGGCCCTCCTTCTGGATCTGCGCGTTGCAGTCAATGTGCGGGAGGCGAAAGCTATCGGTCGCTCGGCCCCGTTCTCCATCTTGTGGGACAGGACGGCCCCAATACCATACGAGGATGCATCACATGTGACGAGCAAAGGCTTTCCAGGATCATAGTGGGTTAGTAACCCAGACGACGACAATTGTTGTTTTACCCGCCGGAAAGCGGTTTCTTGTGGCTGACCCCAAACCCAGGTGTGATTTTTCTTTAGCAGAAGATGCAACGGGGCCAGCGTAGTTGCCAGATTGGGGAGGAACTTCCCGTAATAGTTTACGAGGCCGAGAAACGAACGAATATGCGAAGTGTCAGTCGGGGCGTGGGCCTGTTGAATCACGCGCACCTTCTCTGCGACAGGGTGCAAACCTTCGCGGTCCACCCGATAACCCAGGTAGACTAATTCCTGCGCCTGAAAGATGCACTTTGTGCGACGTAAACGGACTCCAGCCTCCGAAAAGTGTCTAAGGACAGCCTCCAGATTTTCCAAATGTTCCTGCTCCGACATCCCTGTAATCAAAACGTCATCTAAGTAGACAGCGACACGTGGTAAACCTCTCAAAATGCCCTCCATAACGCGTTGAAAAATAGCGCAGGCAGAGGATACTCCAAAGGGCAAACGTGTATATTCATACAGGCCCCGGTGTGTATCAATCGTTACATATGGTCGGGAGGCAGGGTCCAGCTCCAACTGTAGGTAGGCGTGACTTATATCTAATTTTGTGAATGAGAGTCCACCTGCAAGTTTCGCGTAGAGATCCTCTATGCGAGGCATTGGATATCGGTCGAGTCGGGAAGCCATATTCACTGTAAGTTTATAGTCGCCGCACAAGCGAACTGTGGCATCTGGCTTCATTACAGGTACAATTGGTGCTGCCCAGTCAGCGAAACGGACAGGCCTGATAATACCCAAAGTTTCCAAACGAGTGAGCTCCCCTTCTACCTTCTCGAGCAAGGCTTAAGGCACCGGGCACGCCCGGAAATAGCGCGGCGTGGCTCCTGGTTCGACTTGGATATGGGCTAGGGCCCCTTTTATTTTCCCCAAACTGGGCTGGAATACATCTGGGTACCGCCCTAGCACCTCAGTCAACCCTCCAGAAACTGTTTGGAGGATGTGCTGCCACTGCAACCGCAAATGGTGCAACCAGTCCCGACCCAACAGGCTGTTTCACCACGATAAGTGGGAAACGCCCCTCCTGGCGTCCATAAACAACAGGAGTCATCGTAGTTCCTGCTATGTCCAATGGTTCCCCCGTGTAGGTGGCTAACCTGGCCTGTGTGTCGGTTAATGTAAGGGTCTGTATACCCTGCTTGATGCGGTCGAATGTCCTCTGGGCGATCACGGAGACCGCTGCGCCAGTGTCCAACTCCATCTCAAGCGGGTGACCATTGACCCGTACTGTCACCTTAATGGGAGCCACACGGGGAGCTGCCACACAATGCAGCTGCAGGCAGTCATCCTCCTTCTCCACGTCCTCAGGAGTAGTCACCGCAGGTTCATCCACATGCTAGTTTCGGGAGCCGTTCGGAGGAGGAGGAGCAGTCTCTGTCAGGGAGAGAACCTGAGAACATCTAAGACACTAAGAAGGTAAGTAAGTGATTTTTACTCATTTTTACTTTTATACCTTTTTCAAATTGTGTGTGTCGGGGGGAAACTGAAGTGACATCACAGAAAAGCTGTGACCTGAGTGGCTGGTTGGGAATCTACACAAAATTTAAACAATTAAGCATTGGTAACTAATTAAACATAATTACTTAATTATAATTTAGAGTGGTATCTAAGCCAGAGATCGGAGAGTGCTATATTTAGCTTTCGCATTTATATTAGAAATCTAGTGCTAGGAAACAGATAGTTAACAGTAACTTTAAAAAAAAAAATTGTTTTTTAAAAAAAACGTTTAATTTTAATTAATTGACGCAATGTCAGTTATATGGTGCAGTGCTCTGACTGTGAGATGTGGCAGGTCCGGGAGGCTTCCAACGTCCCGGATGGCTTCATCTGCAGAAAGTGCACCCAACTGGAGCTCCTCACAAACCGCATGGTTCGGTTGGAGCAGCAATTGGATGCACTTAGGAGCATGCAGGTGGCGGAAAGCGTCATAGATCGCAGTTATGTAAATGTGGTCACACCCAAGGTGCAGGCAGAGAAATGGGTGACCACCAGAAAGCACAGGCAGTCAGTGCAGGAATCCCCTGTGGTTGTCCCCCTCTCAAACAGGTATACCCCTTTGGATACTGCCGGGGGGGATAGCCTATGGGAAAACAGCAGCAGCCAGAGCAGTGGCACCATGGCTGGCTCTGATGTTCAGAAGGGAGGGTCAAAGCGCAGAAGAGCAATAGTAATAGGGGACTCTATAGTCAGGGGCACAGATAGGCGCTTCTGTGGACGTGAAAGAGACTCCAGGATGGTATGTTGCCTCCCTGGTGCCAGGGTCCAGGATGTCTCCGAACGGGTAGAGGGCATCCTGAAGGGGGAGGGCAAACAGGCAGAGGTCGTTGTACATATTGGTACTAACGACATAGGCAGGAAGGGGCATGAGGTCCTGCAGCAGGAGTTCAGGGAGCTAGGCAGATAGTTAAAAGACAGGACCTCGAGGGTTGTAATCTCGGGATTACTCCCTGTGCTACGTGCCAGTGAGGCTAGAAATAGGAAGATAGAGCAGCTATACACGTGGCTAAACAGCAGCTGTAGGAGGGAAGGTTTCCGTTATCTGGACCACTGGGAGCTCTTCCGGGGCAGGTGTGACCTATATAAGAAGGACGGGTTGCATCTAAACTGGAGAGGCATAAATATCCTGGCCGCGACGTTTGCTAGTGTCACATGGGAGGGTTTAAACTAGTATGGCAGGGGGGGTGGGCACGGGAGCAATAGGTCAGAAGGTGAGAGCATTGAGGGAGAACTAGGGAATAGGGACAGTGTGGCTCTGAGGCAGAGCAGACAGGGAGAAGTTGCTGAACACAGCGGGTCTGGTGGCCTGAAGTGCATATGTTTTAATGCAAGAAGTATTACGGGTGAGGCAGATGAACTTAGAGCTTGGATTAGTACTTGGAACTATGATGTTGTTGCCATTACAGAGACCTGGTTGAGGGAAGGGCAGGATTGGCAGCTAAACGTTCCAGGATTTAGATGTTTCAGGCGGGATAGAGGGGGATGTAAAAGGGGTGGTAAAAGGGGATATAAAAGGTGCGCTACTGGTTAGGGAGAATATCACGGCTGTACTGCGGGAGGACACCTCAGAGGGCAGCGAGGCTATATGGGTAGAGATCAGGAATAAGAAGGGTGCAGTCACAATGTTGGGGGTTTACTACAGGCCTCCCAACAGCCAGCGGGAGATAGAGGAGCAGATAGGTAGACAGATTTTGGAAAAGAGTAAAAACAACAGGGTTGTGGTGATGGGAGACTTCAACTTCCCCAATATTGACTGGGACTCATTTAGTGCCAGGGGCTTAGACGGGGCGGAGTTTGTAAGGAGCATCCAGGAGGGCTTCTTAAAACAATATGTAGACAGTCCAACTAGGGAAGGGGCGGTACTGGACCAGGTATTGGGGAATGAGCCCGGCCAGGTGGTAGATGTTTCAGTAGGGGAGCATTTCGGGAACAGTGACCACAATTCAGTAAGTTTTAAAGTGCTGGTGGACAAGGATAAGAGTGGTCCTAGGATGAATGTGCTAAATTGGGGGAAGGCTAATTATAACAATATTAGGTGGGAACTGAAGAATTTAGATTGGGGGCGGATGTTTGAGGGCAAATCAACATCTGACATGTGGGAGGCTTTCAAGTGTCAGTTGAAAGGAATTCAGGACCGGCATGTTCCTGTGAGGAAGAAGGATAAATATGTCAATTTTCGGGAACCTTGGATAACGAGAGATATTGTAGGCCTCGTCAAAAAGAAAAAGGAGGCATTTGTCAGGGCTAAAAGGCTGGGAACAGACGAAGCCTGTGTGGAATATAAGGAAAGTAGGAAGGAACTTAAGCAAGGAGTCAGGAGGGCTAGAAGGGGTCACGAAAAGTCATTGGCAAATAGGGTTAAGGAAAATCCCAAGGCTTTTTACACGTACATAAAAAGCAAGAGGGTAGCCAGGGAAAGGGTTGGCCCACTGAAGGGTAGGCAAGGGAATCTATGTGCGGAGCCAGAGGAAATGGGCGAGGTACTAAATGAATACTTTGCATCAGTATTCACCAAAGAGAAGAAATTGGTAGATGTTGAGTCTGGAGAAGGGTGTGTAGATAGCCTGGGTCACATTGAGATCCAAAAAGACGAGGTGTTGGGTGTCTTAAAAAATATTAAGGTAGATAAGTCCCCAGGGCCTGATGGGATCTACCCCAGAATACTGAAGGAGGCTGGAGAGGAAATTGCTGAGGCCTTGACAGAAATCTTTGGATCCTCACTGTCTTCAGGTGATGTCCCGGAGGACTGGAGAATAGCCAATGTTGTTCCTCTGTTTAAGAAGGGTAGCAAGGATAATCCAGGGAACTACAGGCCGGTGAGCCTTACTTCAGTGGTAGGGAAATTACTGGAGAGAATTCTTCGAGACAGGATCTACTCCCATTTGGAAGCAAATGGACGTATTAGTGAGAGGCAGCATGGTTTTGTGAAGGGGAGGTCGTGTCTCACTGACTGGATAGAGTTTTTCGAGGAGGTCACTAAGATGATTGATGCAGGTAGGCCAGTGGATGTTGTCTATATGGACTTCAGTAAGGCCTTTGACAAGGTCCCTCATGGTAGACTAGTACAAAAGGTGAAGTCACACGGGATCAGGGGTGAGCTGGCAAGGTGGATACAGAACTGGCTAGGTCATAGAAGGTAGAGAGTAGCAACGGAAGGATGCTTTTCTAATTGGAGGGCTGTGACCAGTGGTGTTCCACAGGGATCAGTGCTGGGACCTTTGCTGTTTGTAGTAAATATAAATGATTTGGAGGAAAATGTAACTTGTCTGATTAGTAAGTTTGCAGACGACACAAAGGTTGGTGGAATTGCGGATAGCGATGAGGACTGTCAGAGGATTCAGCAGGATTTAGATTGTTTGGAGACTTGGGCGGAGAGATGGCAGATGGAGGTTTATCCGGACAAATGTGAGGTAATGCATTTTGGAAGGTCTAATGCAGGTAGGGAATATACAGTGAATGGTAGAACCCTCAAGAGTATTGAAAGTCAAAGAGATCTAGGAGTACAGGTCCACAGGTCCACAGGAGTACAGGGGCAACACAGGTGGAGAAGGTAGTCAAGAAGGCATACGGCATGCTTGCCTTCATTGGCCGGGGCATTGAGTATAAGAATTGGCAAGTCATGTTGCAGCAGTATAGAACCTTAGTTAGGCCACACTTGGAGTATAGTGTTCAATTCTGGTCGCTACACTACCAGAAGGATGTGGAGGCTTTAGAGAGGGTGCAGAAGAGATTTACCAGAATGTTGCCTGGTATGGAGGGCATTAGCTATGAGGAGCGGTTGAATAAATTTGGTTTGTTCTCACTGGAACAAAGGAGGTTGAGGGGCGACCTGATAGAGGTCTACAAAATTATGAGGGGCATAGACAGAGTGGGTAGTCAGAGGCTTTTCCCTGGGGTAGAGGGGTCAATTACTAGGGGGCATAGGCTTAAGGTGAGAGGGGCAAGGTTTAGAGTAGATGTACGAGGCAAGGTTTTTACGCAGAGGGTAGTGGGTGCCTGGAACTCACTACCGGAGGAGGTGGTGGAAGCAGGGATGTTAGTGACATTTAAGGGACACCTTGACAAATACATGAATAGGATGGGAATAGAGGGATACGGACCCAGGAAGTGTAGAAGATTGTAGTTTAGTCGGGCAGCATGGTCGGCACGGGCTTGGAGGTCCGAAGGCCCTGTTCCTGTGCTGTGCATTTCTTTGTTCTTTGTTCTTTGGTAGGTACGGCCCCTGGGCTGGTCCCAGTTTCGGTCGGAACGATGGCACCTCTGGCGCCCCAGGATTGGCGTCCGCGACGGGGTCGGCGCCTACAAGTCCGACACGGACATGACTCCCCATCCATTGGTTCTGGAGAAGGCTCCCTTCGGGGAGGAATGTCAGAGTGGCGTCGATCCGGATGTTGTCTCACCCAAAGTACCGCAGGAGTGCGGGGGGACATTTTCGTTCTGCACTCTCTCGGGACAATACTATTTGAATGGCCTGTTGAAAAGTCAATGTTGGCTGAGCTAACAACTTTCTCTGGGGGGCCGCATTGTTAATACCGCAAACCAAACAGTCACGTAACATTTCTGACAAGGTCTCACCATAGTCACAGTACTCCGCAATCCTGCGTAGCCTGGATAGAAAATCGGCAAGGGATTCTCCAGGGGTCCTCTCAGCGGTATTAAACCGGTAACGTTGGACTATCGTGGATGGGGCTGGGTTAAAATGCTGCCCCACTAAATTTGCAAGTTCCTCAAACGTTTTAGTGTCCGGCGCAGCTGGGTACATAAGGCTCCTAATCAAACGCATGCGGGCCGCAGGCGGTGAGCAATATGACCACCTGGCACTCCGTGGGTTTTCGGTGATATTGTTTGCTCGGAAATAGTAACGCATCCGTTGTGTGTACTGGTTCCAGCTTTCCAGCGCAGCGTCAAAAACATCCAAACGTCCGTACAGAGGCATGGTATAATAGAAAACAACTTCCAACCTGTATCCAACAAAAATCCAGGGAGGTGGCTTCAGCAGTGTAGACAGCTATTCACTTTAACCCTTGTCGCCAGTTTTGTGAGGGCCACGAAGAATCCAGCACGAGTTTCAAGGATACAAGAAATAACATTCATTTACAATAACATATATATATACACAGAACAGCAGCAACCTCACTTGCTGATTACTCCTTCCTGCTAGTTCCAAACTGGCCAGCTTTATTAATACAGGGAGACTGCTCATGATTTCTCCGCCCCCCTCATTGGGAAAGCTCATACTCCCACAGGATTGTGGGATTGTCATTAGTCTCCAGCAAATGGTAAGCAGGCAGGTTGTAACAGATACAGAGAAGATAGGAGCAGGAGGAGGCCTTTGGCTCTTTGAGCCTGCTCCACCATTCATCACGATCATGGCTGATCATCCAACTCAATGTGCGAGATTCTCCGACCCCCCTCCGGGTCGGGAGAATCGCCGTGGGCCGTTGTGAATTCCGCCCCTGCCGCCCGCCGAATTCTCCGAAGGGAGAAAGGTCGGCGGGGCGTCAATCGCGCTGCACGCCTCGGAGAATGGCACGGGTGGGCGCAAGGCAATGGATTTCGGGGGCTGCCGATATTCTCCCGTCCGGATGGGCCGAAGTCCCCGCCGACGTGATCACGTCGGCGTAAATCAAAACACCTTTCAATCGGTGTCAACCAGTGCTCAAGGTTGACGCCGACCAGCGTGGAGGTGGGTGACAGCCTGGGGTGCTGGCCGCTGGAGAGGTGATGGCGTGGTCGCAGTCTGTATGTGTGGGGGAGAGGTGTGTGTAGGGTTGTGTGTGTGTGTGTGAGGCGGGGGGGTTAGAGTGGGGTGGGCTCCGGGGGAGTACCGGGAGGAGGATGAGTGCTGGGGACGGGAGGATGACTGCCGGGGAGGGGGACGGGGGGACGGGGTCCGTGCCGGGGAGGGGGACGGGGAGGTGCGTGCCGGGGATGGGGAGTTGCGTGCCGGGGAGGGGACGGGGAGGTGCGTGCCGGGGAGGGGGACGGGGGTCCGTGTAGGGGAGGTGGCTGGGGGGGGGGGGGGGGGGGGGGGAGGGGGGGGGGGTGTCCGTGCCGGGGAGGTGGCCGGAGGGGGACGGGGGACGGGGACGGGTGTCCATGCGGGGGAGGTGGCCGGGGGGGGGGGGGGGGGGGAGGTCCGTGCCGGGGATGGGGACAGGGAGGTGCCTGCCGGGGAGCGGGACGGGGAGGTGCGTGCCGGGGAGGGGGACGGGGATCCGTGTCGGGGAGGTGGCCGGGGGGGGGGTTGGTGTCCCGTGCCGGGGGTAGGGGTCCGTGCCGGGGGGGGGGACGGGGATGGGGGTCTGTGCCGGGGAGGTGGGCCGGGGGGGTGGGGGGGGCGCCATGCTGAGGAGGTGGCCGGGGGGGGGGGTTCCGTGCCGGGGACGGGAACGGGGAGGTGTGTGCCGGGAGGGGGATGGGGGGGGGGGGGTGTCCGTGCCGGGGGAGGGGGATGCGAGGGCAAGTGAGTTGGTCCACCTGGCCAGGTGTCAGCCTCCAACAGTCGGACCCATGCGGTCCATGCCACCTGGCTGGGGGGAGGAGGGGGTATGGGCAATGATGGCATGTCGCCGTTCCCCCCCCCCCCCCCAACCCACAGGCCGTCATGTTTTCCGGTCAGCCAGCGATATTGGCCGCCGTGGCGGCAGCCGCTAATGTCTATGTTGCCCTGGATGAGGAGGAGGAGGAGGAGCGTGCCAGAGAGGCGGCGCGCAGGCTGCCGCAGAGGGGCAGGCGGCAGCCGACCAGGCTGGAGGGACACCCGCCCGACAGAACGAGGATGGGGAGGAGGATGTCGCGGCCCCACGGCATCGGAGGCACCCAAGGACGCCCCGTGTGTACCGGCCCCGGCTGTCGTACCAGGACCTCACGAACCGGGAATGCAGGAGACTCCGGATGAGCCGGGAAACCGTGGCACACATCTGCCACCTGCTGGCACACCTGTCACTGCGTGGCACTGGCGGGGGACACCCTCTCCTCGCGTCCGTCAAGGTTACGGTGGCCCTGAACCTTTATGCAACGGGGTCATTCCAGGCACCGAGTTGGGACCTGTCCGGCATATCGCAGACATCGGTACATCCGGGCAGTGACAGACGCTCTATATGCCATTGCGCACCGCTTCCCTGTGGACCAGGCCAGCCAAGATGCCCGGG
This sequence comes from Scyliorhinus torazame, assembly GCF_047496885.1. Taxonomy (NCBI): domain Eukaryota; kingdom Metazoa; phylum Chordata; class Chondrichthyes; order Carcharhiniformes; family Scyliorhinidae; genus Scyliorhinus; species Scyliorhinus torazame. The sequence continues at coordinate 30,645,683 of NC_092728.1, read as the reverse complement.
CCGTGGGCTTCTCTGCCGTGGGCGGGTTCCCCATGGTCCAGGGCGCGATTGATGGGATGCACCTCGCCGTGCGGCCACCTGCAGATAACAGGGCCGTGTTCACCAATAGGAAGGGGACCTATTCGATGAACATACAGGTGGTCTGCGACCACCGCATGATGATCCTGCACGTCTGCGCCCGTTACCCGGGCAGGGTACACGACTCATATATGTTGTCGCGGTCATACATCCCCAGCATGTACGAGGGACGCCATCCCCGGCTGAGGGGCTGGTTGCTGGGCGACAGGGGCTACCCATTGCGATCGTGGCTGATGATTCCTATACGGAGGCCACACTGTGAGGCGGAGAACCGCTACAATGATGCCCATGTAGCGACAAGGGGAGTGATAGAGAAATGCTTTGGCGTGCTGAAGATGCGTTTCAGGTGCCTGGACCTCTCTGGGGGCGCCCTCCAGTATCGGTCAGATAGGGTCGGCCGCATCATTGTGGTGTGCTGCGTCCTGCACAATATAGCCCAGCAGAGGGGCGATGTGCCGCAGGCAGAGGAGGGCGGAGTGGAGGAGCAGCAGGAAGAGGCGCAGTCCTCCCCAGATGAGGGGGATGGGGGCCATGGTCAGGGCAGACGGGCTAGACACAGGCGGGTGGCTGTCCACCGTTACCGGCTGGGCCAGCGGGCACGGGACAGGCTGATAGACGCCCGCTTCACTGACTAGATGGGCGTGGGAATCAGGTAGTATGGCCACAGACCACACACCATGGCAACACCCGACCACCCACACCCCCCACCCATCCACCCACCCAGCACCCTCACCCCCCTCCCCAACCCCACCCACCCCACCCGCATGCACACCACCCCCTCCCATTGCCGATCCACCTGCGGCACAACGGCCGGGCTCACACAGTTGCCGGTGGACGCGTGTCTATCGCAAGCCATGGAGGATGATGACAACCCGCCCTGCGATGAGCTCCTGGCTCCACATCATTGGACTATGTCAGACCCATGGCCACAGTACCACCATCCACCCGGACCATCCCTGCATGAGGCTGTGACACTGCAGCGCACGGTCCCATCCTCTGCCCGGGGGGATGGTGATGGCGGCCCAGGGGGAAGGGGGCAGACTCACCTGGGGCTGAGGTAAGACCACCCCTCACACACACACTTGCGCTCAACGTACATGACACCCCCGCACGCTTTGGACAGAGCACAAAGGCAGCTTCTGTAGGTGTAACATTGACTTTAATAACCAAAGGAGTTCATGCATGTGCCCTAGCCCCTGAAACTCATCTGTGCCCTGCACCCGTGCCAACTTACTCAGTGTCTAATTGTTTGGCCTTACGGGCCCTTTGACTACGCCTAGGTGGTTCCCCAGACGGTACAGCAGAACTGGAGGTGGACTCCTGTGATTCCTGCCCTCTGACACGGGATCCCTTTGGCGGCCGTTTCCTGGGGCGTCCTGGCCTAGATGGGCCAGGCTGCGGCCCGGGTGACTGGGATGGTGAGCTGCCAGCCTGTCCTGCCCGTTGCCCACCCAATGCACCTGGGACGGAAGGGGGGGAGCCCGAGGTGTTGAGGTGTTCCGGGAGCTCCCCTACAATGGGACCCGGAACGGGCCCCAGCACCTCCTCCTCCCTCGGGGTGCCCGATGGCCCCCAAGCCTCTACATGGGTGGGGGATTCAAACGGACTGGCCATCCGACGCCCCCCCCGACATCTGTCGTTGCCAGTCCTGGAGGCCCGTGCTGGTATCGACAGGGGTCTGCAGGTTTGCAGCCATGGAGCTCAGGGGGTTGGCAAACCCTGTCTGTGACTGTGCGACGCCGGCTCGCACATGGGCAATGGCGCCGATGCCCTCAGCGATGGCCTGCTGAGACTGGGCCATGGCCTGCTGAGACTGGGCCATGACCTGCTGAGACTGGGCCATGGCCTGCAGAGACTGGGCTATGGACTGCTGAGACTGGGCCATGGCCTTCAGAGACTGTGCCACGGAGTTGAGCCCCTCTGCCATCTGCCACTGGCGCTGGCTCATGGCCTCCTGTGAGAGGGCAGCCACGTCCTGGGCCACAGACGCCGCCTGCACGGAAAGCCCCAGGCCTCGCAAACCGCTCCCCATGTCTGACACCGTCGCACCCATTGCCTCCACCGCGGACGCCACCCGTGCGGTGTCAGCCTGGGTGGCACGCATGACCGGCACCACTGCCAGCTCCTGGACGTGGGTGGACTCCTCCACCTGCGACTGCAGCCGCCGCAAGCCGGCCGTCACCCTCTTCGCTCGTCTCCGGGTCGGTGGTTGCATCGGATCTATGGGTGGGTGTGGTAACTCCAGGAACCCGGGATCCATCTGGGCGGCAGATTTTCGCTTGGGCTGGGCTGCCCTCCGACCTCCCGGCCCCTCTGCTGCTCCTACCTCCACCTGCTGTACCGGGACGGCTGTGTTGTGCGCACCAGTGAGTGTACCAGACGCCTCATCACTAAAGTGCCCAACCAAGGTGAGCGTCTCTGCGATGGTGGAGGGTGTTGGTGACAGCAGTGGCGTTGTGTCGTGCACATCGTCCGACTCTGAGTCCATGGCACTTTGGGGTGGCGGTTCGTCTCCACCCATCCAATCTGTGCCACTGTCCTGTATTTCAGTTTTCTGGGTATGGGTGTCCTGGGTAGTGGTTTTGTGGCTCGGCTGTGACGGGGGCCTGTGGCTGCCCCTCTCATCGCTGGGTGGCACACGCCTGCGTCGCCGCACCCGCATGGGGCACCGTCTCCCTGTTGCTCCAGGTCTCTCCGTCTCCCGTGGTCTCCGAGGGGCATCCTGCGGGCGGTCTGCATCTGCGGGGATGGGTGCCTCGACGTTTGCTCCTGCGATACACCATGAAGCATGCATGGTTAGACACGCAGGCAGTGATCAGGTGATATGGAGGAGGGGGGATATGGGGGAGGGGGGATATGGGGAGGGGGGATATGGGGACGGGCTGTCGGTGGCTCACTTGCTGGTGGGCCCCCGACCTCTGCATCAGCAACCTCCCGGTCCTCAGGTCCGCCAGCCAGTTCCAGGGCCCTTTCCTCATGTTCGGTCAGTGGCCTCTCATCAGCTGGGCCTCCTCCAGTCCTCACATGCTCCCTGGTGTTGTCTGCGTGCTTCTCCTGTGGGGGGTGGTGGCAGGGGTAAAAGGCAACAGTGTTAGACAGGATGCGTCGGTTGCGCGTGTATTGCAGAGGTTAAGGTTAGGGCTGGATTCACTTGGGGATATGGGGGATATGGGGGAGGGGGGATATGGGGAGGGGGGATCTGGGGAGGGGGGATATGGGGGAGGGGGGATATGGGGAAGGGGGGATCTGGGGAGGGGGGATATGGGGGATATGGAGGGATATGGGGGAGGGGGGATATGGGGGATATGGGGGAGGGGAGATATGGGGGATATGGGGGAGGGGGGATATGGGGAGGGGTGATATGGATATCGGGCATGGGAGGGGCTCACCCTGGCTGCCCTGACGAGGTTGTTCACCTTCTTGTGGCACTGGGTGCCTGTCTGTGGTGTTAGGGCCGCAGCGGTGACGGCCTCTGCCACCTCCCTCCACAGACGCCGGCTGTGGCGTGGGGCAACTCTGCGGCCGTGTCCGGGATACAGGGCCTCCCTCCTCTGCTCCACTGCATCCAGGCGCGCCTCCACATCCCGTGACTCGAACCTCGGGGCTGAGCGGCGGGCGGCCATCCGGTCGGGTGTTCCGGTCGGGTGTTCCGGTCGGGTGTTCTGGTCGGATTCGGGGAGCAGCGCGGCCTTATGAGCCGTCACGCCGTGCGGCGTGAACCACTTGTGCCAGCGCGGATAGCGTCACGCCGCTGCTAGCCCATTCCGGGCCGGAGACTTTGCAACATTTGGGGCGGCGCGATGCAGGTGGGATTTGTGTCGTTTTGGGCGCCAGTCGGCGGACATCGCGCCGATATCGGAGAATCTCGCCCAATAGCCTAACCTGCTTTCTTCCCATAGCCTTTGATCCCATTCTCTCCAAGTGCTATATCTAGACGCCTCTTGAATCTATTCAAACTTTTAGCATCAACTACTTCCTGTGGTAATGTATTCCACAGGCTCACCGCTCTTTGTGTGAAGAAATGTCTCCTTACCTCTTTCCGAAATGGTTTACCCTAAATCCTCAGACTGTGACTCCTGGGGCGCGATTCTCCGACCCCCCACTGGGTCGGAGAATCGCCTGGGGCCGGCGTGAATCCCGCCCCCGCCGTGTCCTGAATTCTCCGCCACCGGAGATTCGGCGGGGGCGGGAATCGCGCCGGTCGGCAGGCCCACCCCCGGCAAGCGGGCGGGCTCCGGGGTCCTGGGGGAGGGGGCGCGGGGTGATCTGGCCCCGGGGGGTGCCCCCACGGTGGCCTGGCCCGCGATCGGAGCCCACCGATCCGCAGGCGGGCCTGTGCCGGGGGGGCACTCTTTTCCTTCCGCCTTCGCCACGGTCTCCACCATGGCGGAGGCGGAAGAGACCCCCTCCACTGCGCATGCGCGGGGATGCAGTGAGCGGCTGCTGACGCCCCTGTGCATGCGCCGCCCGGCAAAGTCATTTCCGCGCCAGCTGGCGGGGCACCAAAGGCCTTTCCCGCCAGCCGGCGGGGCGGAAATCAGTCCGGCGCGGACCTAGCCCCTCAAGGCGAGGGCTCGGCCCCTCAAGATGAGGAGAATTCCGCACCTTTGGGTAGGCACGATGCCGGACTGATTTGCGCCGTTTTTGGCGCCGGTCGGCGGACATCGCGCCGATTGCGGAGATTCCCGCCCCTGGTTCTGGACACACCCATCATTGGTAACATCTTCCCTGCATCTACCCTGTCTAGTCCTGTTAGAATTTCTCTATGAGATCTCCCCTTATTCTTCTGAACTCCAGCAAGAACAATCCCAACCTAGTCAATCTCTCCTCATGACAGTCCCGCCATCACTGGAATCAGTCTGGTAAACCTTTGCTGCACTCCCTCAAGAGCAAGAACATCCTTCCTCAGAGAAGGAGACCAAAACTGCACAATACCCCATGTGTGGCCTCACCAAGGCCCTGTACAATTGCGCCAACACATTCCTGCTTCTATACTCGAAACCTCTCGCAATGAAGGCCAACATAGCCTTTTTTACTACCTGCTGCACACTCCCCTCTCCCAATTTATAACCATCAGGTAGTCATCTGCCTTCCTGTTTTTGCTTCTAAAGTGAATAACATCACACTTATCCAAATTATACGGCATCTACCTGTAACATGGTTTCCTTTACTCAACAACAGGCTGGGATTGGGTGTCAGATAACTGTGGGTGTCTCTCTCCTGCAGGTGTTGAAACCACAACCCAGAAGTGTCGCACTGGGACAGCTTCGCAAGAGGGAACAAGTCTCACTGTTTATGCCTGACCAGTGGGATTGTCCTTATGCCACACCAGTTACCCTGACTGCCATCTACGCCTGTGTGAGTCTCTCTCCTGTGATGGTGAAATGTCACCCGGAAACGCCCCACTAGTGCAACTTCACAAGAGAGAGAGAGAGAAAGAGGGACCACTGTTTATTCCTAACCAGTAGCTTCTCTTGAGTGTACGTGATCGAAGTGCTCAGATTCCCTTTGGGTCATCGACTACGGAATTATTGTGACTAACCAGAGCAGGCAGTGAAAGAAAGGTGAGACCACAACAATGGTAGATTTAAAGTTGAATAATTTATTCAAGAAAATTAGGCCTTCCACAACTCAAACTGTCACACGCAAACACCGGTATTAAAAATACTATACTATAAAAACGAGAGACTAAATGGCAAAACAAAAGTTCTTACTTTTACACAAATTTACTTCAAAATCCGCAAACATAAACAGGGGCTGGTTTAGCACACTGGGCTAAATCGCTGGCTTTTAAAGCAGACCAAGGCAGGCCAGCAGCACGGTTCAAATCCTGTACCAGCCTCCCCGAACAGGCGCTGGAATGTGGCGATTAGGGGCTTTTCACAGTAACTTCATTGAAGCCTACTTGTGACAATAAGTGATTTTCATTCTTATATATTCACTCACCCACCCCAAAACCTCAACACTCTAAACTAATTGGGAGTTTCTGTGGGCCGAGAGAGCTTACTCATCGTCCCCAGGGAGAAAGGTCCAGCTGATACGGATGTTTCTGGCTCTTCCTCAAACCTGGCTGGTCCGTGTGGCTGCTGTTCCTTCGGATTCTTTTCCGCTTGCTCTTTTGCCTTTTCCGCTTGCTCTGCTCCTTTGGCCTCTGGCTCTCGTCTCTCCCGGTCTGTCTCCTTCGGTCTCTCGCTCTCCACACAGCGCTCTCACTCTCCAGTCCTGTCTGGAGCCTGGCGCTGCCTTTTTCATCTCCTTACTTAGCTCGGTATCTTTTCCTCGGTCCGGTTGTTGTTCTCTGCTGCCACCTACAGGCAGCTTTTAGAAGTTTCACATTTATCTCCTACAGGTCCTTCTCTAGTTGGACAGTGTCCTCCAGAAGTTTGATTTCCTTCCCTGATTGTTGCAACCGTTTGCTGGAGATTTTGAGCTCTTCCAGGTTTCTTTGGTGTTAGTCAAATTAACCTTTGATGCACCTTGCAGATTAATCAGTAAGGCATGCAAGATGCTCAGTATGGTCGTGCAAAATTCCTTTGTTGCAAATGCATTTTGACATCCTGCTTGAACTTGAAATAAATGAGCACAAGGCTCTGTTCTTGCAGCTGCTGGGGATGTTCTAGTGCATGACCTAGTAGCCATTATGATGTGGGAGTGGCATTTAGAGCACAGGATGATCCTGACTTATTTGGGGGAGGGTTTGTCATTTACAGCAAGGTTTATTTCTGACTGTTGTGCAGGTTTCTTTGCAAGCCCTGGTTTTGAGTTTGCTGCAACTTAAATGCCACATTGATTTGTCCACTCGCCCAATCAGTCCAGATCATGCTGTAGGATCCCTGCATCCTCACCACAATTCACCCTCCCACCTAACTTGGTATCATCTGCAAACTTTGAGATGTTACATTTTGTTCCCTCATCCAAATCATTAATATATATATTGTGGATAGCTGGGGTCCCAGCACCGATCCCTGTGGTACCCCTACCTTGCCAGTATCCAACTTGCCAGCTCTCCTCTGATCCCATATGACTTCACCTTTTGTACCAGTCTACCATGAGGTACCTTGTAAAAGGCTTTACTGAAGTCCAACATCTACTGCCTTTCCCTCATCTATCATCTTTGTCACAGAAGCTGTCTCCGCCATTTTCTCCATCGACGAATCCATCCACGAACTTCTGCCTTCAGGTTTGTTTGCCCTGGTCCTTCTGGGCATTTCCCCTTTGTGGGCACTTTATTCCATTGATCATGTGGGTTTTTAGACAAAACTACTCTTAAAAACTGGGTATCCCTGCGGGAGCCAATTTGTATACCTCCTCTCCCTACATACTGCGCCCGGAATCTCGATGTCCAGCTTCTTGAGTGTTGTTGGAGCTGCACTCATCTCAGGCAGGTGGAGCGTATTTCATCACACTCCTGACTTGTGTCTTGCAAAAGGTGGACAGGCTTTGGAGAGTTAGGGGGTGAGTTACTCACCGCAGGATTCTAGCCTCTGACCTGCAGTTGTAGCCACAGTATTTATATGGTGTCCAGTTCCGTTTCTGTTCAATGGTAACCCCCCGGATGTTGACAGTGAATATCAAGGGCCGATGGATTGATTCTCTTTTATTGGAGATGGTCATTGCCTGTTACTTGTGCGGCACAAATGTTATTTTCCACTTGTCAGCCCAAGCCTGGATATTGCACAGGAAGGGGGAAACCAAGAGGGGAGGAAGGAGGGAGAGGGAGGGAGAGGGGTGAGGGAAGGAGAGGGACAAGGGAAGGAGCGAGGGAAGGAGAGGGACAAGGAAAGGAGCGAGGGAAGGAGGGAAGGAGCGTGAGAGAAAGAGGGAAGGATCAGGGTGAGGAGAGAAGGGAAGGAGGGGTGATGAAAGAAGGGGGGGGAAGGAAGGAAAGGGGTGAGGGAGGAAGGGGATGAAGGGTGACGAAAGGAGGGAGGGAGGGTGTGGGAGAAGGAGAAGGGAGAGTGAAGGCGGGGAAGAACTGTGATGGAAAGAGGGAGGGAGAAGGGTGAGGGAAGGGGGGAATGATTGGGGAGGAGAGGCAGAAGGGCGAGTGAAAGAGAGAAGGAGAGGGCGAGGAAAAGAGGGAAGGAGAGGGCCGAGAGAAAGAGGGGGAAGGAAGTTATGGATTGAGGAAAGGAGGGATGAAGAGGGGCTAGGAGAGTAAAGGGATGAGGGAATGAGTGAGATGCGAGGGAAGGAGGGTGAGATGGTAGGGGACATTGGGGAGAGGTCATGGGGTCATTGGGTGATAGATCAGGGTTATTTGGGGGGACGTTGTGGGTAATTTGGAACAGGTCGGGGTCATTAGAGAGGAGTCGGGGTTATCGGGGAGGAGCCAGGGTTATTGGGGAGGAGTTGGGGTTATCGGGGAGAAGTCGGGGTTATTGGGGAGGTCGGGTGTAATTGGGGAGGAGTTGGGGTTATTGGGGAGGAGTTGGGGTTATTGGGGAGGAGTCGGGGTTATTGGGGAGGTGTCGGGGTTATTGGGGAGGAGTCGGGGTTATTGGGGAGCAGTCGGGGTTATTGGGGAGGTGTCGGGGTTATTGGGGAGGAGTCGGGGTTATTGGGGAGGAGTCGGGGTTATTGGGGAGGAGTTGGGGTTATTGGGGAGGTGTCGGGGTTATTGGGGAGGAGTCGGGGTTATTGGAGAGGAGTCGCGGTTATCGGGAAGATGTTGGGGTTATTTGGGAGATGTTGGGGTTATTGGGGAGGAGTCGGGGTTATTGGGGAGGAGTCGGGGTTATTGGGGAGGAGTCGGGGTTATTGGGGAGGAGTCGGGGTTATTGGGGAGGAGTCGGGGTTATTGGGGAGGAGTTGGGGTTATCGGGGAGATGTTGGGGTTATCGGGGAGGAGACGGGGTTATTGGGGAGGAGGCGGGATTATTGGGGAGGAGTCAGGGTTATAGAACATAGAACAATACAGCGCAGTACAGGCCCTTCGGCCCACGATGTTGCACCGAAACAAAAGCCATCTAACCTACACTATGCCATTATCATCCATATGTTTATCCAATTATTGGGGAGATGTTGGGGTTATTGGGCAGGAGTCGGGGTTATTGGGGAGGAGTCGGGGTTATTGGAGAGGAGTCGGGGTTATTGGGGAGGAGTCGGGTTATTGGGGAGGAGTCGGGGATATTGGGGAGGAGTTGGGGTTATCGGGGAGATTTTCGGGTTATCGGGGAGGAGTCGGGGTTATTGGGGAGGAGTCGGGGTTATTGGGGAGGAGTCGGGGTTATTGGGGAGGAGTCGGGATTATTGGGGAGGAGTCGGGGTTATTGGGGAGATGTCAGGGTTATTGGGGAGGAGTCGGGGTTATTGGGGAGGAGTCGGGGTTATTGGGGAGGAGTCGGGGTGTTTGGGAAGAAGTCGGGGATATTGGGGAGGAGTCGGGGATATAGGGAAGGAGTCGGGGTTATTGGGGAGGAGTCGGGGTTATTGGGGGGGAGTCGGGGTTATCGGGGAGATGTCGGGGTTATTGGGGAGGTCGGGAGTTATTGGGGAGGAGTCGGGGTTATTGGGGAGGAGTCGGGGTTATTGGGGAGGAGTCGGGGTTATTGGGGAGGTGTCGGGGTTATTGGGGAGGAGTCGGGGTTATTGGAGAGGAGTCGCGGTTATCGGGAAGATGTTGGGGTTATTGGGGAGATGTTGGGGTTATTGGGGAGGAGTCGGGGTTATTGGGGAGGAGTCGGGGTTATTGGGGAGGAGTTGGGGTTATCGGGGAGATGTTGGGGTTATCGGGGAGGAGACGGGGTTATTGGGGAGGAGGCGGGATTATTGGGGAGGAGGCGGGATTATTGGGGAGGAGTCGGGGTTATTGGGGAGGAGTTGGGGTTATCGGGGAGATGTTGGGGTTATCGGGGAGGAGACGGGGTTATTGGGGAGGAGGCGGGATTATTGGGGAGGAGTCAGGGTTATAGAACATAGAACAATACAGCGCAGTACAGGCCCTTCGGCCCACGATGTTGCACCGAAACAAAAGCCATCTAACCTACACTATGCCATTATCATCCATATGTTTATCCAATTATTGGGGAGATGTTGGGGTTATTGGGGAGGAGTCGGGGTTATTGGGGAGGAGTCGGGGTTATTGGAGAGGAGTCGGGGTTATTGGGGAGGAGTCGGGTTATTGGGGAGGAGTCGGGGATATTGGGGAGGAGTTAGGGTTATCGGGGAGATTTTCGGGTTATCGGGGAGGAGTCGGGGTTATTGGGGAGGAGTCGGGGTTATTGGGGAGGAGTCGGGGTTATTGGGGAGGAGTCGGGATTATTGGGGAGGAGTCGGGGTTATTGGGGAGATGTCGGGGTTATTGGGGAGGAGTCGGGGTTATTGGGGAGGAGTCGGGGTTATTGGGGAGGAGTCGGGGTTTTTGGGAAGAAGTCGGGGATATTGGGGAGGAGTTGGGGTTATCGGGGAGATGTTGGGGTTATCGGGGAGGAGACGGGGTTATTGGGGAGGAGGCGGGATTATTGGGGAGGAGTCAGGGTTATAGAACATAGAACAATACAGCGCAGTACAGGCCCTTCGGCCCACGATGTTGCACCAAAACAAAAGCCATCTAACCTACACTATGCCATTATCATCCATATGTTTATCCAATTATTGGGGAGATGTTGGGGTTATTGGGGAGGAGTCGGGGTTATTGGGGAGGAGTCGGGGTTATTGGAGAGGAGTCGGGGTTATTGGGGAGGAGTCGGGTTATTGGGGAGGAGTCGGGGATATTGGGGAGGAGTTGGGGTTATCGGGGAGATTTTCGGGTTATCGGGGAGGAGTCGGGGTTATTGGGGAGGAGTCGGGGTTATTGGGGAGGAGTCGGGGTTATTGGGGAGGAGTCGGGATTATTGGGGAGGAGTCGGGGTTATTGGACAGGAGTCGGGGTTATTGGGGAGGAGTCGGGGTTATGGGGGAGGAGTCGGGGTTATTGGGGAGGAGTCGGGGTTTTTGGGAAGAAGTCGGGGATATTGGGGAGGAGTCGGGGATATAGGGAAGGAGTCGGGGTTATTGGGGAGGAGTCGGGGTTATTGGGGAGGAGTCGGGGTTATCGGGGAGATGTCGGGGTTATTGGGGAGGTCGGGAGTTATTGGGGAGGAATCGGGGTTATTGGAGAGGAGTCGGGGTTATTGGGAAGGAGTCGGGGTTATTGGGGAGGAGTCGGGGTTATTGGGGAGGAGTCGGGGTTATCGGGGAGATGTCGGGGTTATTGGGGAGGTCGGGAGTAATTGGGGAGGAGTCGGCGTTATTGGGAGGAGTCGGCGTTATTGGGGAGGAGTCGGGGTTATTGGGAGGAGTCGGGGTTATTGGGGACGATTCGGGGATATTGAGAAGGAGTCGCGGTTATTGGGTGGGTTGGGGTTATTGGGGAGGAGTCGGTGTTATTGGGGAGGAGTCGGGGTTATTGGGGAGGAGACGTGGTTATTGGGGAGAAGTCGGGGTTATTGGGGAGATGTCGGGTTATTGGGGAGGTCGGGAGTAATTGGGGAGGAGTCGGGGTTATTGGGGAGGAGTCAGGGTTATTGGGGAGGAGTCGGGGTTATTGGAGAGGAGTCGGGGTTATTGGAGAGGAGTCGGGGTTATTGGGGAGGAGTCGGGGTTATTGGGGAGAAGTCGGGGTTATTGGGGAGGTCGGGTGTTATTGGGGAGGAGTCGGGGTTATTGGAGAGGAGTCGGGGTTATTGGGAAGGAGTCGGGGTTATTGGGAAGGAGTCGGGTTATTGGGAAGGAGTCGGGGTTATTGGGGAGGAGTCGGGGTTATTGGGGAGATGTCGGGGTTATTGGGGAGGTCGGGAGTAATTGGGGAGGAGTCGGGGTTATTGGGGAGGAGTCGGCGTTATTGGGGAGGAGTCGGGGTTATTGGGAGGAGTCGGGGTTATTGGGGACGATTCGGGGATATTGAGAAGTAGTCGGGGTTTTTGGGAGGGTTGGGGTTATTGGGGAGGAGTCGGTGTTATTGGGGAGGAGTCGGGGTTATTGGGGAGGAGACGTGGTAATTGGGGAGAAGACAGGGTTATTGGGGAGATGTCGGGTTATTGGGGAGGTCGGGAGTAATTGGGGAGGAGTCGGGGTTATTTGGGAGGAGTCAGGGTTATTGGGGAGGAGTCGGGGTTATTGGGGAGGAGTCGGGGTTATTGGGGGGCAGTCGGGGATATTGGGGAGGGGTTGGGGTTATCGGGGAGATGTTGGGGTTATCGGGGAGGAGTTGGGGTTATTGGGGAGGAGTCGGGGTTATTGGGGAGGAGTCGGGGTTATTGGGGAGGAGATGAGGTTATTGGGGAGGAGTCGGGATTATTGGGGAGGAGTCGGTGTTTTTGGGGAGGAGTCAGGGATATTGGAGAGGAGTTGTGGTTATTGGGGAGGAGTCGGGGTTATTGGGGAGGAGTCGGGGTTGTTGGGGAGGAGTCGGGGTTATGGGGCAGGAATCGGGGATATTGGGGAGGAGTCGGGGATATTGGGGAGGAGTCGGGGATATTGGGGAGGAGTCGTGGAAATTGGGGAGGAGTCGGGGATATTGTGGAGGAGTCGGGGATATTGGGGAGGAGTCGAGGATATTGGGGAGGAGTCGCGGTTATTGGAGCGGAGTCGGGGTTATTGGACAGGAGTCGGGGTTATTGGGGAGATGTCGGTGTTATTGGGGAGAAGTCGGGGTTATTGGAGAGGAGTCGGGGTTATTGGAGAGGAGTCGGGGTTATTGGAGAGGAGTCCGGGTTATTGGATAGGAGTCGGGGTTATTGGGGAGATGTCGGTGTTATTGGGGAGAAGTCGGGGTTATTGGAGAGGAGTCGGGGTTATTGGAGAGGAGTCGGGGTTATCGGGGAGCGGTCGGGGTTATCGGGAAGCGGTCGGGGTTATCGGGAAGCGGTCGGGGTAATTGGGGAGGGGTTGGGGTTATTGGGGAGGAGTCGGGGTTATTGGGGAGTAGTCGGAGTTATTGGAGAGGAGTCAGGGTTATTGGAGAGGAGTCGGGGTTATTGGGGAGTAGTCGGAGTTATTGGAGAGGAGTCTGGGTTATTGGAGAGGAGTCGCGGTTATTGGGGAGGAGTCGGGGTTATTGGGGAGGAGTCGGGGATATTGGGGAGGTGTCGGGGTTATTGGGGAGGAGCCAGGGTTATTGGGGAGGAGTCGGGGTTATTGGTGAGGAGTCGGGGTTATTGGGGAGGAGTCGGGGTTATTGGGGAGGAGTCGGGGTTATTGGGGAGGAGTCGGGGTTACTGGGGAGGAGTCGGGGTTATTGGGGAGGAGTCGGGGTTATAGGGGAGGAGTCGGGGTTACCGTGGAGGAGTCGGGGTCGTGGAGTAGTCGGGATTATTGGGGAGGAGTCGGGGTTATTGGAGTGGAATCTGTGTTATTGGGGAGGAGTCAGGGTTATTGGGGAAGGGTCAGGGTTATTGGGGAGGTTGGGAATAACTGGGGAGGAGTCGGGGTTATTGGGGAGGGGTCGGTGTTAATTGGAAGGAGTCGGGGATAATTGGGAGGTGTCCGGGTTTTTGGGGAGGAGTCGGGGTTAATTGGGAGTAGTCGGGGATATTGGGGAGGAGTCGGGGTAATTGGGGAGATGTCAGGAGTATTTGCGGAGGAGTCGGGGTTATTGGGGAGATGTCGGGAGTATTTGGGGAGATCGGGAGTAATTGGGGAGATCGGGAGTAATTGGGGAGATCGGGAGTAATTGGGGCGGAGTCGGGGTTATTGTGGAGGAATCGGGGTTATTGGGGCGATGTCAGGAGTATTTGGGGAGATCGGGAGTGATTGGGGAGATCGGGAGTATTTGGGGTGATCGGGAGTAATTGGGGAGTAGTCAGGGCTATTGGAGAGGAGTTGGGGTTGTCGGGGAGGAGTCGGGAGTATTTGGGGAGGAGTCGGGGTGTTGGGGAGGAGTCGGGAGTATTTGGGGAGGAGTCGGGGTATTGGGGAGGAGTCGGGGTATTGGGGAGGAGTCGGGATTATTTGGGGAGGATTCGGGGTTATTGGGGTGGAGCCGGGGTTATTGGGGAGGAGTCGGGGTAATTGGGGAGTGGTCGGGTATATGGGGAGGAGTCGGGGTTATTGGGGAAGAGTCAGAGTTATTGGGGAGGAGTCGGGGTATTGGGGAGATGTCGGGAGTATTTGGGGAGGAGTCGGGGATATTGGGGAGGAGTCGGGGTCTTTGGTGAGGTCGGGAGTATTTGGGGAGGAGTCGGGGTTATTGGGGAGGTCGGGAGTATTTCGGGAGGAGTCGGGGTTATTGGGGAGATGTCGGGAGTATTTGGGGAGGAGTCGGGGTTATTGGGGAGATGTCGGGAGTATTTGGGGAGATCGGGAGTAATTGGGGAGATCGGGAGTAATTGGGGAGATCGGGAGTAATTGGGGCGGAGTCGGGGTTATTGTGGAGGAATCGGGGTTATTGGGGCGATGTCAGGAGTATTTGGGGAGATCGGGAGTGATTGGGGAGATCGGGAGTATTTGGGGTGATCGGGAGTAATTGGGGAGTAGTCAGGGCTATTGGAGAGGAGTTGGGGTTGTCGGGGAGGAGTCGGGAGTATTTGGGGAGGAGTCGGGGTGTTGGGGAGGAGTCGGGAGTATTTGGGGAGGAGTCGGGGTATTGGGGAGGAGTCGGGGTATTGGGGAGGAGTCGGGATTATTTGGGGAGGATTCGGGGTTATTGGGGTGGAGCCGGGGTTATTGGGGAGGAGTCGGGGTAATTGGGGAGTGGTCGGGTATATGGGGAGGAGTCGGGGTTATTGGGGAAGAGTCAGAGTTATTGGGGCGGAGTCGGGGTATTGGGGAGATGTCGGGAGTATTTGGGGAGGAGTCGGGGATATTGGGGAGGAGTCGGGGTCTTTGGTGAGGTCGGGAGTATTTGGGGAGGAGTCGGGGTTATTGGGGAGGTCGGGAGTATTTCGGGAGGAGTCGGGGTTATTGGGGAGATGTCGGGAGTATTTGGGGAGGAGTCGGGGTTATTGGGGAGGGGTCGGGGTTATTGGGGAGGAGTCAGAGTTATTGGGGAGGAGTCATGGTTATTGGGGAGGAGTCGTGGTTATTGGGGAGGAGTCGGGGTTATTGGGGAGGTGTCGGGGTTATTGGGGAGATGTCGGGAGTATTTGGGGAGGAGTCGGGATTAATGGGGAGCAGTCGAGGATATTGGGGAGGAGACGGGGTTGTTGGGGAGTAGTCGGGGTTATTGGGGAGGTCGGGAGTAATTGGGGAGGAGTCGGGGTTATTGGGGAGTAGTCGGGGTTATTGGGGAGGTCGGGAGTAATTGGGGAGGAGTCGGGGTTATTGGGAGATGTTGGGAGTATTTGGGGAGATCGGGAGTATTTGGGGAGGAGTCCAGGTTATCGGGGAGGTGTTGGGGTGATTGGGGAGGAATTCGGGTTATTGGGGAGGAGTCGTGGTTATTGGGGAGGATTCGGGGTTATTGGGGAGGTTGGGAGTAATTGGGGAGGAGTCGGGGCTATTGGAGCGGAGTCGGGGTTATTGGGGAGGAGTCGGGGTTATTGGGGAAGAGTCGGGGCTATTGGAGCGGAGTCGGGGTTATTGGGGAGGAGCCGGGGTTATTGGGGAGGAGCCGGGGGTATTGGGGATTTGGGGTTATTGGGGAGGTTGGGAGTAATTGGGGAGGAGTCGGGGTTATTGGGGTAGAGTCGGGGATATTGGGGAGGAGTCAGGGTAATTGGGGAGGAGTCTGGGTAATTGGGGAGGAGTCGGGGTCATTGGGGAGGAGTCAGGGTTATTGGGGAGGTCGGGAGTAATTGATAGGAGTCGGGGTTATTGGGGAGTAGTTGGGGTTATTGGGGAGGTCGGGAGTAATTGGGGAGGAGTCGGGGTTATTGGGAGATGTCGGGAGTATTTGGGGAGATCGGGAGTAATTGGGGAGGAGTCGGAGTAATTGGGGAGGAGTCGGGGTTATTGGGAGGAGTCGGGGTTATTGGGGAGTAGCCGGGAGTATTTGGGGAGGAGTCCAGGTTATCGGGGAGGTGTTGGGGTGATTGGGGACGAATCGGGGTTATTGGGGAGGAATCGGGGTTATCGGGGAGGAGTCGGGGTTATTGGGGAGGAGTCGGGGTTATTGGGGAGGATTCAGGGTTATTGGGGAGGTTGGGAGTAATTGGGGAGGAGTCGGGGTTATTGGAGAAGAATCGGGGTTATTGGGGAGGAGTCGGGGTTATTGGGGAGGAGTCGGGGTTATTGGGGAGGATTCAAGGTTATTGGGGAGGTTGGGAGTAATTGGGGAGGAGTCGGGGTGATTGGGGAGGAATCGGGGTTATTGGGGAGGAGTCGGGGTTATTGGGGAGGATTCAGGGTTATTGGGGAGGTTGGGAGTAATTGGGGAGGAGTCGGGGTGATTGGGGAGGAGTCGGGGTGATTGGGGAGGAGTCGGGGTGATTGGGGAGGAGTCGGGGTGATTGGGGAGGAGTCGGGGTGATTGGGGAGGAGTCGGGGTTATTGGGGAGGAGTCGGGGTTATTGGGGAGGAGTCGGTGTTATTGGGGAGGTGTCGGGGTTATTGGGGAGATGTCGGGAGTATTTG
Source organism: Scyliorhinus torazame (assembly GCF_047496885.1). NCBI lineage: Eukaryota > Metazoa > Chordata > Chondrichthyes > Carcharhiniformes > Scyliorhinidae > Scyliorhinus > Scyliorhinus torazame. Next base: position 30,629,111 of record NC_092728.1, on the reverse strand, counting down.
GGGAGGAGTCGGGATTAATGGGGAGCAGTCGAGGATATTGGGAAGGAGACGGGGTTATTGGGGAGTAGTCGGGGTTATTGGGGAGGTCGGGAGTAATTGGGGAGGAGTCGGGGTTATTGGGGATTAGTCGGGGTTATTGGGGAGTAGTCGGGGTTATTGGGGAGGTCGGGAGTAATTGGGGAGGAGTCGGGGTTATTGGGAGATGTCGGGAGTATTTGGGGAGATCGGGAGTAATTGGGGTGGAGTCGGGGTTATTGGGGAGGTCGGGAGAAATTGGAGAGGAGTCGGGGCTATTGGGGTGTAGTCGGGGTTATTGGGGAGGTTGGGAGTAATTGGGGAGGAGTCGGGGTTATTGGGAGATGTCGGGAATATTTGGGGAGATCGGGAGTAATTGGGGAGGTGTCGGGGTGATTGGGGAGGAATCGGGGTTATTGGGGAGGAGTCGGGGTTATTGGGTAGGAGTCGGGGTTATCAGGGAGGAGTCGGGGTTATCAGGGAGGAGTCGGGGTGATTGGGGAGGAGTCGGGGTTATTGGAGCGGAGTCGGGGTTATTGGGGAGGAGCCGGGGTTTTTGGGGAGGTTTTGGGGTTATTGGGGAGGTTTCGGGGTTATTGGGGAGGTTGGGAGTAATTGGAGAGGAGTCGGGTTATTGGAGAGGAGTCGGGTTATTGGAGAGAAGTCGGGGTTATCGGGGAGAAGTCAGGGTTATTGGGGAGGAGTCGGGGTTATTGGAGAGGAGTCGGGGATATCGGGGAGAAGTCGGGGTTATCGGGGAGAAGTCGGGGTTATCGGGGAGAAGTCGGGGTTATCGGGGAGAAGTCGGGGTTATCGGGGAGAAGTCGGTGTTATTGGGGAGGAGTCGGGTTATTGGAGAGGAGTCGGGGTTATTGGAGAGAAGTCGGGGTTATCGGGAAGATGTTGGGGTTATCGGGAAGATGTTGGGGTTATCGGGAAGATGTTGGGGTTATTGGGGAGAAGTCGGGGTTATTGGGGAGGAGTCGGGGTTATTGGGGAGGAGTCGGGGTTATTGAGGAGGAATCGGGGTTATTCAGGAGGAGTCGGGGTTAATTGGGAGGAGTCGGGGTTATTGGGAGGAGTCGGGGTTATTGGGAGGAGTCGGGGTTATTGGGAGGAGTCGGGGTTATTGGGAGGAGTCGGGGTTATTGGGGAGGATTCAAGGTTATTGGGGAGGTTGGGAGTAATTGGGGAGGAGTCGGGGTGATTGGGGAGGAATCGGGGTTATTGGGGAGGAGTCGGGGTTATTGGGGAGGATTCAGGGTTATTGGGGAGGTTGGGAGTAATTGGGGAGGAGTCGGGGTGATTGGGGAGGAGTCGGGGTGATTGGGGAGGAGTCGGGGTGATTGGGGAGGAGTCGGGGTGATTGGGGAGGAGTCGGGGTGATTGGGGAGGAGTCGGGGTTATTGGGGAGGAGTCTGGGTTATTGGGGAGGAGTCGGTGTTATTGGGGAGGTGTCGGGGTTATTGGGGAGATGTCGGGAGTATTTGGGGAGGAGTCGGGATTAATGGGGAGCAGTCGAGGATATTGGGAAGGAGACGGGGTTATTGGGGAGTAGTCGGGGTTATTGGGGAGGTCGGGAGTAATTGGGGAGGAGTCGGGGTTATTGGGGATTAGTCGGGGTTATTGGGGAGTAGTCGGGGTTATTGGGGAGGTCGGGAGTAATTGGGGAGGAGTCGGGGTTATTGGGAGATGTCGGGAGTATTTGGGGAGATCGGGAGTAATTGGGGTGGAGTCGGGGTTATTGGGGAGGATGGGAGAAATTGGAGAGGAGTCGGGGCTATTGGGGTGTAGTCGGGGTTATTGGGGAGGTTGGGAGTAATTGGGGAGGAGTCGGGGTTATTGGGAGATGTCGGGAGTATTTGGGGAGATCGGGAGTAATTGGGGAGGTGTCGGGGTGATTGGGGAGGAATCGGGGTTATTGGGGAGGAGTCGGGGTTATTGGGTAGGAGTCGGGGTTATCAGGGAGGAGTCGGGGTTATCAGGGAGGAGTCGGGGTGATTGGGGAGGAGTCGGGGTTATTGGAGCGGAGTCGGGGTTATTGGGGAGGAGCCGGGGTTTTTGGGGAGGTTTTGGGGTTATTGGGGAGGTTTCGGGGTTATTGGGGAGGTTGGGAGTAATTGGAGAGGAGTCGGGTTATTGGAGAGGAGTCGGGTTATTGGAGAGAAGTCGGGGTTATCGGGGAGAAGTCAGGGTTATTGGGGAGGAGTCGGGGTTATTGGAGAGGAGTCGGGGATATCGGGGAGAAGTCGGGGTTATCGGGGAGAAGTCGGGGTTATCGGGGAGAAGTCGGGGTTATCGGGGAGAAGTCGGGGTTATCGGGGAGAAGTCGGTGTTATTGGGGAGGAGTCGGGTTATTGGAGAGGAGTCGGGGTTATTGGAGAGAAGTCGGGGTTATCGGGAAGATGTTGGGGTTATCGGGAAGATGTTGGGGTTATCGGGAAGATGTTGGGGTTATTGGGGAGAAGTCGGGGTTATTGGGGAGGAGTCGGGGTTATTGGGGAGGAGTCGGGGTTATTGAGGAGGAATCGGGGTTATTCAGGAGGAGTCGGGGTTAATTGGGAGGAGTCGGGGTTATTGGGAGGAGTCGGGGTTATTGGGAGGAGTCGGGGTTATTGGGAGGAGTCGGGGTTATTGGGAGGAGTCGGGGTTATTGGGAGGAGTCGGGGTTATTGAGGGGGAGTCGGGGTTAATTGGGAGGAGTCAGTGTTATTGGGGAGGAGTCGGGGTTTTTGTGGTGGAGACGAGGTTATTGGGGAGGGGTCGGGATTATTGGGGAGGAGTCGGGGTTATTGGGGTGGAGTTGGTGTATTTGGGGAGGAGTCAGAGTTATTGGGGAGGAGTCGGGGTCATTGGGGAGGAGTCAGGGTAATTGGGGAGGAGTCGGGGTAATTGGGGAGGAGTCAGGGTTATTGGGGAGGAGTCGGGGTCATTGGGGAGGAGTCAGTTATTGGGGAGGAGTCGGGGTATTGGGGAGATGTCGGGAGTATTTGGGGTGGAGTCGGGGTTATTGGGGAGGAGTCGGGGATATTGGGGAGGAGTCGGGATTATTGGGGAGGAGTCGGGGTCATTAGGGAGGTCGGGAGTAATTGGGGAGGAGCCGGGGTTATTGGGAGATGTTGGGAGTATTTGGGGACGAGTCGGGAGTAATTGGGGAGGAGTCGGGGTTATTGGGGAGGAATCGGGGTTATCAGGGTGATGTCGGTGTTATTGGGGAGACCGGGAGTAATTGGGGAGGAGTCGAGGTTATTGGGGAGGAGTCAGGAATATTTGGGGAGGAGTTGGGGTAATTGGGGTGGAGCTGGGGCTTTTGGGGAGGAGTCAGGTTTATTGAGGAGGGGTCGGGGTTATTCAGGAGGAGTCGGGGTTAATTGGGAGGAGTCAGGGTTATTGAGGAGGAGTCGGGGTTATTGGGGAGGAGTCAGTTATTGGGGAGGAGTTGGGGTTATTGAGGAGGAGTCGGGGTTAATTGGGAGGAGTCAGGGTTATTGAGGAGGAGTCGGGGTTATTCAGGAGGAGTCGGGGTTAATTGGGAGGAGTCAGGGTTATTGAGGTGGAGTCGGGTTTATTGGGGAGGAGTTGGGGTTATTGAGGAGGAGTCAGGGTTATTGAGGAGGATTCGAGGTTAATTGGGTGGAGTCCGGGTTATTGAGGAGGAGTCGGGGTTATTGGGGTGTTGTCAGGGTTTTTGTGGTGGAGTCGGGGTTATTGGGGAGGGCTCGGGATTATTGGGGAGGAGTCAGGGTTACTGGGGTGGAGTCGGGGTATTTGGGGAGAAGTCATGGTTATTGGGGAGGAGTTGGTGTAATAAGGGAGGAGTCGGGGTTATTGGGAGGAGTCGGGGTTATTGAGGAGGAGTCGGGGTTAATTGGGAGGATTCTGGGTTATTGAGGAGGAGTCGGGTTTAATTGGGAGGAGTCGGGGTTGTTGAGGAGGAGTCGGGGTAATTGGGGAGGAGTCGGGGTAATTGGGGAGGAGTCGGGGTTATTGGGGTGGAGTCTGAGGTAATTGGGGAGGAGTCGGGGTTATTGGGGTGGAGTTAGGGGTTATTGGGGAGGAGTCGGGGTTATTGGGGAGGGGTTAGGGATTATTGGGGAGGAGCTGGGGTTATTGGGGAGGAGTCAGGGTTCATTGGGGGAGGAGTCAGGGGTAATTGGGGAAGAAATGGCAGGTAATTAAGGGAAGACCAGGGGTCATTGGAGAGAGCTCAGGAGGTCATTGGGTGAAACGTCAGGGTAATTCAGGAGGCGCCGGGGTAATTGGGGAGGAGTCGGGGTTATTGGGGTGGAGTCTGAGGTAATTGGGGAGGAGTCGGGGTTATTGGGGTGGAGTTAGGGGTTATTGGGGAGGAGTCGGGGTTATTGGGGAGGGGTTAGGGGTTATTGGGGAGGAGCTGGGGTTATTGGAGGAGTCAGGGTTCATTGGGGGAGGAGTCAGGAGTAATTGGGGAAGAAATGGCAGGTAATTAAGGGAAGACCAGGGGTCATTGGAGAGAGCTCAGGATGTCATTGGGTGAAAGGTCAGGGTAATTCAGGAGGCGCCGGGGTAATTGGGGAGAGGTTGGGTCATTGGGGAAAACCTGTGTGTAATTGGGGAGAATTCAGGGGTAATTGGGAGACGTCAGGGTAATTAGAGAGGACTGAAGGTCATTGGGGAGACGGTGGGGTAATTGGGGAAGAGTCGGGGAATTGGGGAGAATTTGGGAATAATTGGGGAGGAATTGGGGAGAATTTGGAGTAATTGGGGAAGAGTTGGGAAATTGAGGGAGTTGGGAGTAATGGCAGCACGGTGGTGCAGTGGTTAGCACTGCTGCATCACGGCGCCGAGGGCTCAGGTTCGATTCCGGCTCTGGGTCACTGTCCATGTGGAGTTTGCACATTCTCCCAGTGGTTGCGTGGGTTTTGCCCCCACAATCCAAAGATTGGCAGGGTCGGTGGATCGGCCATTATTATTATTATTATTATTATTAATAATAAACTTTAAACCAAAGTTGGGAATAATTGGGGAGTGTAGCCATCTGGGATGGCCACGTTCCGATGAAAAAATGGACACTTGCAAAGAATGCAGGGAAAATTGGACAATACTAAGAAACAAGCAGGTGCAAGCTCTGTCTGTTGATTAGAACCTTAGCTCTCAGACAGGACAGAAACTACCACGCAATCTACATACTAATGAGCCATCTCCGGGGACAAAAGGGAAACATTTAGATAAACAATGTTAAGGCAGACACCCCGACGCCAGAAGAGACTAAAACAAAGCAGACCAACGGTCACCTAGGACACGCCCAGCAATCAGAGAACCACCCCTCTATTGGAGGAAGATCGATATGAATGATTGGGAAAGGCCCAATTAATTGAGGCCAAGTTCAAGGCCAGCTCAAAAGCGCGCGAAGCCCTTTTGAGTACATAAGCACTCACCAAAGAGAGAATCTTTCTTCTTTGGCTTTGGCTCTCACCGAAGAGAGAGACAGCCTAGCAGCTACACCAGACCAACTAAGTTCCAAGTCAATGCACGCTAGGAGATAGACTCTCCTAGTTGCTATCCTGTAAACAGCTCAAGCCAGCAGCCTCAGGACCGAGCAACGGCCATTGTTCCTCTGACTGAGTGGGCACCCAAAGCTAAGTATAGGCTTTAGTAATAGTGGTAGTTTTGTTTGTCGAGTTTATGCATGAGTAGATTTGACTGTGTGTAAATAAATGAGCATTGCTTTTGAACTTACTAACTGGTGTATTGAGTCTTTGATCAGTATTTGGTTCTGAACCTTGTGGCTGTGTCGAAAGATACCTGGCGACTCTTGAGTAAACTTAATTAAACAGAGCCAAATTAAGAGACACAAATTAGCAACATTTACTGGCGACTCCGCCAGGACTCGACTTAGAAGTGGCCTAACCACTCTGAGAGAATCCAAATTTGAATTGGAATCCAATTGGAAACAGAAAAACCACAAGTGTAAGAACAGTACTGATCAAGCCTCTGAGATTTGGAATTGTGTTAATGCATGCGTACTAACGGGGATATAAGGTAAATCTGAGAGATTTTGTTGCATAAAACTGTCGGGACTTTTGTAGGCCAGAAAATAGCGTAAGCCTTACCCGTGTTTACATCCCCACTTTATCACCCCCTGTTCCAAATTCAGTAGAGAACCCAGATAGAGAAATGAAGGCAATGGGACGCCTTATGAACCCCCAGGAATTCGAGGTCGCAGTGACCAGTAGAGTAGGACAGTGTCCCGTTTGGGAAGATGAGATCAGGAAATATCTCAAAGGGAAAGGATGGCCTCTTTGGAGTAAATTCTGCGCTAATGAGGAAACAGGTCCCGGGAGTGTAGGACATACTTGGTGGGAGAACCTGTCAGAGATACACAAGAAGAGCTTAGGGAAAGCTCGCAAGCCAATGGCAATCGTGCCCTGTTTGGCACAATTGTGAGGCACAGAGGAGGTTGTTAGGACGCTCCGTAGAGAGATAGAGGCAAGAGACAGAACCCGTGAGGTAGACGTGAGTGAGGTAGAGAAGGAGAAGCAAGATTTAAAAGAGCAGTTAGCAGCAAGGGACAGAGAGGTGGATGATGCCAAGAGGGCACATCAGTCTTGTCTCGCGCATTTGAACAGTTTTCAGACGCAATACGATAAGGCCTACCAGGACATGCAACGTGCAGTCTTGGTAAGACAAGAGACAGAACAGCAAGTGGAGAAATTGCAGAAATAGTGCAATGATTTAAAAGCAGCCCAACGAGCACTCCATACTTCCACAACGGTATAAAGGCAGAGCTCCTTGGACCACGCAAAGTGCCGGAAGCAAATTGCAGAATTACAATCTCTGCTTTTCGTTCAAAATGGATTTCAAAGCACATTTGGACCACAGTTAGATCAAGGAAACAGCCCCGACTGGCAGGAATTGAACGAGACTGCCCATAGATACGTACATGGGACATGAACGCAGGAAAAACCCCAGAAAAGGAAAGCGCGCCAACTCCCAACCGAACAGACAGAACACACCCCCATGAACCCTGTGACCACACACCGGAGGGCCGCAGGAGAAGGAGAAGCAGATTTCCTTTACACAACCCCGTTAACCGTGACCCAATTACGGGACGCGTGTGGAAAAATTACACCGTTCCTTCCCACATCAGACCCCCACCAATTTTTCGCGAAAGTCAAACAGCAGGCTACCATGTACGGCCTGGACGAAAAGGAGCAAGTAAAGCTCACAGTTCTGAGCCTCGACCCTTCAGTCGTAGCAGCCCTTCCCGACCCACAGAATGTAGGAGGAGGCACACTCCAAGAGATGCACACAGCGATCCTTGATGCGATCGGCTTCAGCAGAGGCGACCCCGTAGAAGGCCTAAATAAGTGTAGGCAAAAGAAGACAGAGCACCCCACAGCGTTTGCTGGACGTTTGTGGATTCACTTCACCGCAGTTTTTGAAGAGTTAGCCCGCGCCCATTTGTCCCCAGATAATATGGCCAAATGGACCCGAATTCTAGTCTCCCACTCAAATGATGACCCCTCAGATGAGGCCCACAATGAAAAATGGGTTTTGAAGAGATTGTCCCGCGCTTGGGAACAATCAATTGAAGGCAAAATCGCATTTCTAACACCCGATGAAGAGCAAGCAGAGATTAACCCAGTTAAAGCACACCAGAACCCCGCATGGGTAAATGAGGGCAGGAACAGCCCACCCCAGCCCAAAGCTCAGGAATGTTACAACTGTGGACAGCGAGGACACTTTGCACGAGAGTGCAACGCGCCACAAAAGCAGCAGACAGGCCAATAGGCAGGCACCATAAACAGGAATAGGGCAAAGCCGATACATAGCGTGAGCGCCCGTTCCGAGAATACAGACATGAACGGCAACGACTGATGGTGTTCGGGTTCTCCAACTTGGGTCTGCGACACCCTTTGGGACAAGTCCGGGAGACCGGTAGTGGCAGGCAAAGTTCGGGGACAACCCGTGGAATTTCTTTGGGACACAGGAGGGTCCCGCACCACACTCAATTCCTCCACGATGTTTCAGAGAGACACGTGGCCCACAACAGACACCATCACACTCAGCGGCTTTACAGGCTATTTACAACAGGGACACGTCACAGCCCCTGTAGCAATACAGATAGGGAACATCACAACTAAGCACCCCGTAGTTTTGGTTGATCTGCCCCAGACAGCAGAACATATCCTTGGGATCGATTTCATGAGCTCCCATAACCTTTCTTTTGATCCAGTTAACAAGTGTGTTTGGAAAATGGCAAAGGCAGCACGAGCCCCCGCCACGCTCACAGTAGGAGAATACGTAAATAGGATTAGCTCAGTAGGAGACTTCTGGTTCGACCCTCAAGCCATTAGTGCAGACAAACAAGTTAGGGCAGTCCTGCAGGAACATAAAGCAGCATTTGCACAGCACAAGCACGACTGTGGCAATTTGGCTGGCTTTGTGGACATTACAGGTCCCGACCCTAAACCCCAGAAGCAGTACGGATTTCCCCAGGAAGCAGAGGGAGAAATCTTCAAAGTAATAGAGAGTTTTTTGGATCAAGGCGTACTCAGATCAGTAGCCTCCACAAACAACGCACCAATTTGGCCAGTCAGGAAACCCGATGGATCATGGCGACTGACCATTGATTACCGGGAACTGAAGAAAGTAACCCCAGCAGCATCCTCCACCGTAGCCACGAGTCCCGAGACCATGCTCAAACAGGGACTCCAGTCAAAACCTTTTTCGGTTTTGGACATTAGTAACGGCTTTTGGTCCATTCCATTGGCTAAAGCATGCCAGTACAAATTTGCCTTTACATTCCAAGGGCAACAATACACATGGACGTGCCTTCCACAAGGCTTCCACACCTCCCCCTTCATTTTCCACTGACAGCTGGCAAATGGATTAGCAAAATTTCCCCCCCTCGATTGTCTGGTCCAGTATGTAGACGACTTGTTACTACAGACAGACACAAAGGGAGAGCACATTTTGCTTCTCGCCGAACTCCTGGCACTCCTAAAAGAAATTGGTTGTAAAGTCAACCCCAAGTAGGCCCAGATTTTGAACGAGAAAGTGATTTACTTGGGAACAGTGATCACTTATGGTAAACGCGAGATCGAGCAAAAGAGATAGATAGATAGATAGAACATAAAGTGCAGAAGAAGGCCATTCAGCCCATCGCGTCTACACCGACACATTTAAGCCCTCACTTCCACCCTATCCCCATAATCAAATAATGCATCCTAACCTTTTTTGGACACTAAGGCCAATTTTAGCATGGCCAATCCACCTAACCTGCACGTCTTTGGACTGTGGGAGGAAACCGGAGCACCCGGAGGAAACCCACGCAGACACGGGGAGAACGTGCAGACTCTGCACAGACAGTGACCCAGCGGGGAATCGAAGCTGGGACCCTGGTGCTGTGAAGCCACAGTGCTAATCACTTGTGCTACCGTGCTGCCCAAAGAGAATTGACTCGATCGTCAAATTGCCCCTTCCCCACTATGTCTCAGCCCTCCGGTCATTTTTAGGACTGGTTAGCTACTGCTGAAACCATATTGGTGGTTTCGCCACGAAAGCAGCGCCTCTTTCCGAACTTCTCACGAAGCAGGCACCATGGGAGTGGCTTCCACAGCATACGGGTGCCGTGGATGCTTTAAAAAGATCACTCAGCACATTACAGGCCCCAGATCCATATTCCCCATACGCTATCGAGGTAGCAAGCACCGACCGAACCCTTTTGGCCGTACTCCTCCAGGAACGCCATGACCAATTATCCCGTAGCATACGCTTCACGTGTGTTAGACCCCGTAGAGCAAGGATTTTCTGCCTGTGAAAGGCCCTTGCTTGCAGTTTTTTGGGCAGTACAATACTTCGCCTACATTACAGGACTCAACCCCATCACCATTCTTACCGAACACACACCGACACAGCTATTGTTAGACGGCCGACTTAAAAGATGGCACAGTCAGCCAAATCCGCACAGCCTGTTGGACTCTTCTTTTACAGGGATGGGACATCACGGTAAACAGAACCAAAACCCACACCTTCCTTGCCAATAATTTTCAGTATGCAGGCACCCCTCATGAATGTGAGTTCATCACCACGAAACAGGATAGGACACAGTGTTAAATGGAGAGAGAATTACCGGTTGCGGTATATATATGCAGAGGACGTGCAGGGACGCGCCCTAGATGAAATTTCATTAAAGTTGCCAGGACACTTAGGCTCGCAGGCAGCAGAGCTGGCAGCGATTGCATACACTGTAGACCACCCCGACTCGTTCCCGACCCCAGCAGACAGTTTGTATGTATACAACAGTTTGACGGAATTCCTACCCCTGTGGGAAACAAGAGGATTTGTTTCCGCGGACGGTAAACCCCTACCCTCAGCCCCATTACTCCGCCATATCTTAGAGACAGCGAAGGATAAGAAATACGGAATAATTAAGGTTCGCAGTCTGGGGCTGTTTAGCACAGGGCTAAATCGCTGGCTTCGAAAGCAGACCAAGGCAGGCCAGCAGCACGGTTCAATTCCCATAACAGCCTCCCCAAACAGGAGCGGGAATGTGGCGACTAGGGGCTTTTCACAGTAACTTCATTTGAAGCCTACTTGTGACAATAAGCGATTTTCATTTCATTTCACCGTTCTTCCCCCCCTGGTAACGTTAAAGCAGACGCCCGAGCGAAGGCAGGCTTCAGGCATGGTTATTTTTGGAACCCCCCACGATAGTGCCCCAGTACACGCAGTTCACGTCTCACAGACCAATATTCAGGATTTAGCGAAGGCACAGAAAGAGGACGAGAAACGCAGGGAAGTTTTAAAGGGAACCTTCCCAGCCCCGGACAACAAGTTTAAAAACGCAATCAGCACACGCGACGGTGTGATCTTAAAGGATGGCATTTATATAGTTCCCAGCCAGGACAGGAACCAGATAATTTGTCAGTTCCATGGCAGCGGTGCGCAGGGGCCTTCTGGGAGGTGAGTACTTACTTTAAAAACTCTTACCTTTACAGGAGCAGCCCTTTGGATTTCGGCGGCAGCGGTGCGCAGGGGCCTTCTGGGAGGTGAGTAGTGAATTTAAAAACCTTTACCTGGTCCCGTGTCTGTTTTTTTCTGTTTTATTTGTTTTTATATAAGGCGGGAACCGGAAGTTCGACCCGCGGACCTCTGGGAAGTCCCCCCCCCCCCAACCAATAAATTCTGGTGGAGAGGAAACCCGAGGCACTACACGTGTAGTGTCTCCCACCCGCCCTCCTCCTCTAACCTAATAATAAGACCCATTGGTGTGAGGTAAGTGCCATATTATATTATTAGCATTGTGCAGGTCAAGGTTCGGAGGAGGAGGTGCAGTCTCTGTCAGCGAGAGAACCTGAGAACATCTAAGACACACAGAAGGTAAGAAGGTAAGTAAGTGATTTTTACTTATTTTTACTTTTATACCTTTTTTCAAATTGTGTGTGTCGGGGGGAAACTGAAGTGACATCACAGAAAAGCTGTGGCTAGTATTTGGTAACTAATTAAACATAATAACTTAATTATAATTTAGAGGGATATCTAAGCCAGAGATCGGAGAGTACTATAGTTAGCTATCGCATTTCTATTAGAAATCTAGTGCTAGGAAACAGATAGTTGACAGTAACTTTGAAATTTTTTAAAAAATATTTTAAAAAAAAGACAAATTTTAATTTTAATTTTAATTAATTGACGCAATGTCAGTTAGAGGGGTGCTGTGCTCTGACTGTGAGATGTGGCAGGTCCGGGAGGCTTCCAGCGTCCCGGATGGCTTCATCTGCAGAAAGTGCACCCAACTGCAGCTCCTCACAGACCGCATGGTTCGGTTGGAGCAGCAATTGGATGCACTTAGGAGCATGCAGGTGGCGGAAAGCGTCATAGATCGCAGTTATGTAAATGTGGTCACACTCAAGGTGCAGGCAGAGAAATGGGTGACCACTAGAACGGGCAGGCAGTCAGTGCAGGAATCCCCTGTGGTTGTCCCCCTCTCAAACAGATATACCCCTTTGGATACTGTCGGGGGGGATAGCCTATCAGGGGAAAACAGCAGCAGCCAGAGCAGTGGCACCACGGCTGGCTCTGATGTTCAGAAGGGAGGGTCAAAGCGCAGAAGAGTAATAGTAATAGGGGACTCTATAGTCAGGGGCACAGATAGGCGCTTCTGTGGACGTGAAAGAGACTCCAGGATGGTATGTTGCCTCCCTGGTGCCAGGGTCCAGGATGTCTCCGAACGGGTAGAGGGCATCCTGAAGGGGGAGGGCAAACAGGCAGAGGTCGTTGTACATATTGGTACTAATGACATAGGCAGGAAGGGGCATGAGGTCCTGCAGCAGGAGTTCAGGGAGCTCGGCAGAAAGTTAAAAGACAGGACCTCGAGGGTTGTAATCTCGGGATTACTCCCTGTGCCACGTGCCAGTGAGGCTAGAAATAGGAAGATAGAGCAGCTAAACACGTGGCTAAACAGCTGGTGTAGGAGGGAGGGTTTCCATTATCTGGACCACTGGGAGCTCTTCCGGGGCAGGTGTGACCTGTATAAGAAGGACGGGTTGCATCTAAACCGGAGAGGCATAAATATCCTGGCCGCGAGGTTTGCTAGTGTCACACGGGAGGGTTTAAACTAGCATGGCAGGGGGGTGGGCACGGGAGCAATAGGTCAGAAGGTGAGAGCATTGAGGGAGAACTAGGGAATAGGGACAGTGTGGCTCTGAGGCAGAGCAGACAGGGAGAAGTTGCTGAACACAGCGGGTCTGGTGGCCTGAAGTGCATATGTTTTAAAGCAAGGAGCATTACGGGTAAGGCAGATGAACTTAGAGCTTGGATTAGTACTTGGAACTATGATGTTGTTGCCATTACAGAGACCTGGTTGAGGGCAGGGCATGATTGGCAGCTAAACGTTCCAGGATTTAGATGTTTCAGGCGGGATAGAGGGGGATGTAAAAGGGGAGGTGGAGTTGCGCTACTTGTTCGGGAGAATATCACAGCTGTACTGCGAGAGGACACCTCAGAGGGCAGTGAGGCTATATGGGTAGAGATCAGGAATAAGAAGGGTGCAGTCACAATGTTGGGGGTATACTACAGGCCTCCCAACAGCCAGCGGGAGATAGAGGAGCAGATAGGTAGACAGATTTTGGAAAAGAGTAAAAACAACAGGGTTGTGGTGATGGGAGACTTCAACTTCCCCAATATTGACTGGGACTCACTTAGTGCCAGGGGCTTAGACGGGGCGGAGTTTGTAAGGAGCATCCAGGAGGGCTTCTTAAAACAATATGTAGACAGTCCAACTAGGGAAGGGGCGGTACTGGACCTGGTATTGGGGAATGAGCCCGGCCAGGTGGTAGATGTTTCAGTAGGGGAGCATTTCGGTAACAGTGACCACAATTCAGTAAGTTTTAAAGTACTGGTGGACAAGGATAAGAGTGGTCCGAGGATGAATATGCTAAATTGGGGGAAGGCTAATTATAACAATATTAGGCGGGAACTGAAGAACATAGATTGGGGGTGGATGTTTGAGGGCAAATCAACATCTGACATGTGGGAGGCTTTCAAGTGGCAGTTGAAAGGAATACAGGACCGGCATGTTCCTGTGAGGAAGAAAGATAAATACAGCAATTTTCGGGAACCTTGGATGACGAGTGATATTGTAGGCCTCATCAAAAAGAAAAAGGAGGCATTTGTCAGGGCTAAAAGGCTGGGAACAGACGAAGCCTGCGTGGAAAATAAGGAAAGTAGGAAGGAACTTAAGCAAGGAGTCAGGAGGGGTCACGAAAAGTCATTGACAAATAGGGTTAAGGAAAATCCCAAGGCTTTTTACACGTACATAAAAAGCAAGAGGGTAGCCAGGGAAAGGGTTGGCCCACTGAAGGATAGGCAAGGGAATCTATGTGTGGAGCCAGAGGAAATGGGCGAGGTACTAAATGAATACTTTGCATCAGTATTCACCAAAGAGAAGGAATTGGTAGATGTTGAGTCTGGAGAAGGGGGTGTAGATAGCCTGGGTCACATTGTGATCCAAAAAGACGAGGTGTTGGGTGTCTTAAAAAATATTAAGGTAGATAAGTCCCCAGGGCCTGATGGGATCTACCCCAGAATACTGCAGGAGGCTGGAGAGGAAATTGCTGAGGCCTTGACAGAAATCTTTGGATCCTCGCTGTCTTCAGGGGATGTCCCGGAGGACTGGAGAATAGCCAATGTTGTTCCTCTGTTTAAGAAGGGTAGCACGGATAATCCCGGGAACTACAGGCCGGTGAGCCTTACTTCAGTGGTAGGGAAATTACTGGAGAGAATTCTTCGAGACAGGATCTACTCCCATTTGGAAGCAAATGGACGTATTAGTGAGAGGCAGCACGGTTTTGTGAAGGGGAGGTCGTGTCTCACTAACTTGATAGAGTTTTTCGAGGAGGTCGCTAAGATGATTGATGCAGGTAGGGCAGTAGATGTTGTCTATATGGACTTCAGTAAGGTCTTTGACAAGGTCCCTCATGGTAGACTATTACAAAAGGTGAAGTCACACGGGATCAGGGGTGAGCTGGCAAGGTGGATACAGAACTGGCTAGGCCATAGAAGGCAGAGAGGAGCAATGGAGAGATGCTTTTCTAATTGGAGGGCTGTGACCAGTGGTGTTCCACAGGGATCAGTGCTGGGACCTTTGCTCTTTGTAGTATATATAAATGATTTGGAGGAAAATGTAACTGGTCTGATTAGTAAGTTTGCAGACGACACAAAGGTTGGTGGAATTGCGGATAGCGATGAGGACTGTCGGAGGATACAGCAGGATTTAGATTGTCTGGAGACTTGGGCGGAGAGATGGCAGATGGAGTTTAATCCGGACAAATGTGAGGTAATGCATTTTGGAAGGTCTAATGCAGGTAGGGAATATACAGTGAATGGTAGAACCCTCAAGAGTATTGAAAGTCAAAGAGATCTAGGAGCACAGGTCCACAGGTCATTGAAAGGGGCAACACAGGTGGAGAAGGTAGTCAAGAAGGCATACGGCATGCTTGCCTTCATTGGCCGGGGCATTGAGTATAAGAATTGGCAAGTCATGTTGCAGCTGTATAGAACCTTAGTTAGGCCACACTTGGAGTATAGTGTTCAATTCTGGTCGCCACACTACCAGAAGGATGTGGAGGCTTTAGAGAGGGTGCAGAAGAGATTTACCAGAATGTTGCCTGGTATGGAGGGCATTAGCTATGAGGAGCGGTTGAATAAACTCGGTTTGTTCTCACTGGAACGAAGGAGGTTGAGGGGAGACCTGATAGAGGTATACAAAATTATGAGGGGCATAGACAGAGTGGATAGTCAGAGGCTTTTCCCCAGGGTAGAGGGGTCAATTACTAGGGGCCATAGGTTTAAGGTGAGAGGGGCAAGGTTTAGAGTAGATGGACGAGGCAAGTTTTTTACGCAGAGGGTAGTGGGTGCCTGGAAGTCGCTACCGGAGGAGGTAGTGGAAGCAGGGACGATCGGGACATTTAAGGGGCATCTTGACAAATATATGAATAGGATGGGAATAGAAGGATACGGACCCAGGAAGTGTAGAAGATTGTAGTTTAGTCGGGCAGCATGGTCGGCACGGCCTTGGAGGGCCGAAGGGCCTGTTCCTGTGCTGTACATTTCTTTGTTCTTTGTTCTATGACAATCATGGACACCAAGGAATTGAACCCACCCTAGCCCACCTCAGACCGCTCTGCTGGTGGCCTGATTTAAAAATCGATGTAACGCACTACATGGAGAATTACTTAATCTGTGCCCAGAACAATCCGGACAGATATGCTAAAAAGGCTCAACTTAGCCATACCTGCCCCGTTAATGGAGCCTGGACAAATCTCCAGATAGATTATATAGGACCCCTACCCCCGTGCAAAAATGGTTACAAGTATGTGTTGGTGGTCATAGACACCTTCACAAAATGGGTGGAATCATTTCCATAGGAAGGACGTGGAGGCTTTGGAGCAGGTGCAGAGGAGATTTACCAGGATGTTTCCTGGTATGGAGGGAAAATCTTATGAGGAAAGGCTGACGGACTTGAGGTTGTTTTCGTTGGAGAGAAGAAGGTTAAGAGGAGACTTAATAGAGGCATACAAAATGATCAGGGGTTGGATAGGGTGGACAGTGAGAGCCTTCTCCCGCGGATGGATATGGCTGGCACGAGGGGACATAACTTTAAACTGAGGGGTAATAGATATAGGACAGAGGTCAGAGGTAGGTTCTTTACGCAAAGAGTAGTGAGGCCGTGGAATGCCCTACCTGCTACAGTAGTGAACTCGCCAACATTGAGGGCATTTAAAAGTTTATTGGATAAACATATGGATGATAATGGCACAGTGTAGGTTAGATGGCTTTTGTTTCGGTGCAACATCATGGGCCGAAGGGCCTGTACTGCGCTGTATTGTTCTATGTTCTATGTTCTAATATGGCCAAAATAACGGCTAAAATATTAACACACCACATCTTTACAGTATAGAGTCCGGTCAAGGCTCCCATTTCACAAGACATGTAATGAAAAACGTCCTCACGATTTTCGCCATTCGACAAAAGTTTCACATTGCATACCACCCCCAGTCAAGTAGTATTGTAGAATGAATGAATAGGACATTAAAAGCCACCCTCAGGAAAATGGTGCAGCAGAATAACAGCACCTGGGATTCAGTTCTCCCATTTGCTTTAATGTTTTTAAGAAACACGGTATCCACATCCACAGGATACACCCCCCACACCCTCATGACCGGACGCCCCATGGAAGGCACTGAGTATTTATTAGGACTGGATTTGGCCAGCCCCGCAGTTACAGCCCTCCCACATGAAAATGTGGTTCAACAACTGATAGAGAACATAAAGGCAGTCCAACTCGCAGCAGCAGTGAGACTTGAAACCAGGAAGAAACAGAGCAAGGCTTGTTTCGACAAAACAATACATGCCACTGAGTTTACCGTAGGGCAACAAGTTATGCTTTCCCTTCACAACCCCAGTTCATTCCTTTCCCTCAAAATTTTCCGGACCGCTGGCATTCTGGCCTTTGCGTCCCTAGTAGCCCGGCGAAGGATCTTGCTAATGTGGAAGGAGGCAAAGCCCCCTAGCCTGGAGGCCTGGATAAACGACATGGCTGGGTTCATAAAGCTGGAGAGGATTAAGTTTGCCTTGAGAGGGTCTGCGCAGGGGTTCTACAGGCGGTGGCAACCGTTCCTAGACTATCTCGCGGAGCGTTAGAGGAAGGTCGGTCAGCAGCAGCAGCAACCCTGGGGGGTGGGGGACGTCTTGGGAAGGGGGGGATGGGGGATTGCTTGGGGGGATGGATGTGAGCAGGAGAACTGGCACGTGCGGGAGAGAGCCAGTGTATAAAGCTATGTAAATATACCATTTTGCCATGTATATATCTTGCTCAGTGCGATTTTGTGTTATTTTGTTACGGTGGGGGGGGGGGGGGGGCTATTGTTTGTAAGGGGAAAAAATTGTGTTGTTAAAAAACTTTAATAAATATATATATTTTTTTAAATAAAATTTTCGGGACCGTACTCCATTTCGGACAAAGTATACAAAATAACCTATCCAAATGGTAAGTCTGCGTGGTTTCATATAAACCTGCTCAAGGCTTACGGCTCGCAGCAAAGCCACACACACCACATCCTACTCGCAACAGCAGACGATCACGCCCCGCCCACAGGTGACGTATTCCTAGCCTCCCCCAACCACTCCAGCCCGCCCTCAGATACGACTTCAACTCCGCCCCCAGAGGCACGACTCCGCCTCTCCCTTCCCTCAACCAGCAGCGACAGCGACAGTGATAGCGATCACAATGACGACAGCCACAGCACACCACGTTACGACTACACCCCTGCACCAGGCTCCACTCCCAGTGAATCTGAGCATGATTCTACTGACCCTTTCGAGATCACTTAGATCAAAGCCCCTGACCCAGACCCACCGCCCGACGATTACGGACTGAAGCATAGTAGCTCCAACCTCGACACACGATTCTGGCACCGAGACAATTCGTTCAGGCTCATCCGGAATGATGAGATGGACCCCGATTCACCCCAAGCAGCTTTAGCACGGTTACTGCAGACAAGAGTTTGGCAGCCGGGAGAAGATGATGACTTGGAGTCTGATTCCCACCAAACGAATCCCTTTGCGACCCTGTTCGCGATTGAGCAGTGAGGTGTCCAGATGATGAGAAAAAAGGAACCAATGGAGGGATACGGTGTCCTTTCTGATGGAACCTGCACCATTTTTTGTTGTATATTTGTTCGTTAATGTTAATATTAAGTGTTGTTCGCAAATTCGAACGTTTTCACGGCCCCACGTCACCACCCCTTTGACGCCCAATGCCTGTTAATGGAACATGTTTGTCCCCAGACAACCGTTCAGAGTAACTAGTTTGTCGATAGACACGACTCATAGTTACTCTCCTGATTCGAGAGGAAGCCCCCACGACGACCACGTTCTTGCCGGTTGCTCAGGCAGTGGAGAAACGGCATTGGTCCCAGCCCTGCCTGAGGACCCCCCCTCTGGTCAGCTACGCTCGGGTAGAGCACGTACGTCATTGATCACCGTCCTACCCGGGGATTCCACCCATTTCTTACCTGCCGTGGCCCATACGCACCCCATTTTGGCTCGTTACGTTCGAAATTCTTTTGTTTGGTTTTGGCAACCCTTAGGTTGCTTCCATATGCTACTTACATCCTCAAACACTGGGATATTAAATCACACAGGCTGCGAGACAGCTCGCAGTATGGCAGTATTTTTCTTAGACGTTGTTGCCAACTTTTGGTTCGTTCGATTGGCTCTGTTTTATAACCTTTGCTCTCGAGTCGCCAGGTATCTTCATGATACCGCCACGAGGTTCAAGTTCAAGTAATGATCAATAACTCAATACACCGATTAGTAAGATTCAAATCAAAGCACATTTATTATACACAGTAATCGCTACTCATGCACAAATTCTACGTCTAAGCTACTTCTACGACTAACAGGCCTATACTTAGCTTCGGACTGGCCCACCAGGTCAGGGGAACAAATGGCCTTTCGTTCGGGTTCTGGGTCTGCGGGATTCGAAGTTGGTACGGATTGGTAGCTAGGAGCGCCTATCTCGTCGCGAGCGTTGACTTAAGACTTACTGGATATTGGCGGCAGTTGAACCGGTCACGGTCAAGGTTGGTTCGCGTTGCTGAGTGACCCGGTCAAGAAGAACGATTTGAACTTGGGGGCTTAACTTTATAGTCCCCAGGGGCTTCCCACCTTTTGGGGTGGACCCTGTACCTGGTTCCAAGTGATTGGACCTCGTTCCAATCGCTTGGTTCGATTTCTCCAATACTGGAGTGGTTCCCTGATCGATGGGCGGTCTTGAGGTGTCCGTTAACTTCTTTTGTGTTGGCTCCTGCTGGCGCCGGGGAGTCTGGCTTAGCTTTGTTTGTCCCAAATGTTGCGATTGTTCCCGGGGATCGCTTATTAGTATGTAGATGGCTGCTACATTATTATGCAGATGGCTGCTTGTATCGATGCTGTCTGGACTTTTGCAGAGTTTAATACACAGTATCTTGCACCTGCTGGTTTCTGCCTGTGTTGGCTGAATTTCCCTTCAGCCTTTGCTGTTCTCCATTTTACATCGGGAGTTGGCCAACCCAGGTGGCTACAACGTCTTGTCCCAAGATTTGTTGTTTTTTAAAGTGAGGGAGTCACAGATGGTGACCAATTATAAAGGGAAATTGGCAATAAAGGACAGACAGACATACAAGATCTTAAGCAAGATAATAACAGAAATTATGCTTGTGTTCACAGAACTCCGGAACCTCAGGAACCCCAGAGGAAGACCAAGAAGACAAAGATGAAGACAGCCTTCATGCTCACATGGATCTTAGCGGGATCCCTTCAGTTGCGCCCGGGCGCTGCCCCCCTGTCCCCTACCACACAAACCGTAAATGATTCTCACCCCTGCAATACATTGAACCCCGAGATAACTAGCCCAGCGACAGCTAGCAATACCCCGACCTGGTGTGATAAGTTTATCACCTGGTACTCACTCTCATATGTAGTCGAAGCACCCTTAGTGCTGGCGATACTTTGCAGTGTCGTGCAAACGTTTAGAGTTAGGAAATGGCGAATTTCACCAGACCCCCAAAATCAAAGAACAAAGAACAAAGAAATGTACAGCACAGGAACAGGCCCTTCGGCCCTCCAAGCCCGTGCCGACCATGCTGCCCGACTAAACTACAATCTTCTACACTTCCTGGGTCCGTATCCTTCTATTCCCATCCTATTCATATATTTGTCAAGATGCCCCTTAAATGTCCCTATCGTCCCTGCTTCCACTACCTCCTCCGGTAGCGACTTCCAGGCACCCACTACCCTCTGCGTAAAAAACTTGCCTCGTACACCTACTCTACACCTTGGCCCTCTCACCTTAAACCCATGCCCCCTAGTAATTGACCCCTCTACCCTGGGGAAAAGCCTCTGACTATCCACTCTGTCTATGCCCCTCATAATTTTGTATACCTGTATCAGGTCTCCCCTCAACCTCCTTCGTTCCAGTGAGAACAAACCGAGTTTATTCAACCGCTCCTCATAGCTAATGCCCTCCATACCAGGCAACATTCTGGTAAATCTGTTCTGCATCCTCTCTAAAGCCTCCACATCCTTCTGGTAGTGTGGCGACCAGAATTGAACACTATACTCCAAGTGTGGCCTAACTAAAGTGCTATACAGCTGCAACATGACTTGCCAATTCTTATACTCAATGCCCCGGCCAATGAAGGCAAGCATGCCGTATGCCTTCTTGACTACCTTCTCCACCTGTGTTGCCCCTTTCAATGACCTGTGGACCTGTACTCCTAGATCTCTTTGACTTTCAATACTCTTGAGGGTTCTACCATTCACTGTATATTCCCTACCTGCATTAGACTTTCCAAAATGCATTACCTCACATTTGTCCGGATTAAACTCCATCTGCCATCTCTCCGCCCAAGTCTCCAGACAATCTAAATCCTGCTGTATCCTACAACAGTCCTCATCGCTATCCGCAATTCCACCAACCTTTGTGTCGTCTGCAAACTTACTAATCAGACCAGTTACATTTTCCTCCAAATCATTTATATATACTACAAAGAGCAAAGGTCCCAGCACTGATCCCTGTGGAACACCACTGGTCACAGCCCTCCAATTAGAAAAGCATCCCTCCATTGCTACTCTCTGCCTTCTATGGCCTAGCCAGTTCTGTATCCACCTTGCCAGCTCACCCCTGATCCCGTGTGACTTCACCTTTTGTACTAGTCTACCATGAGGGACCTTGTCAAAGGCCTTACTGAAGTCCATATAGACAACATCTACTGCCCTACCTGCATCAATCATCTTAGTGACCTCCTCGAAAAACTCTATCAAGTTAGTGAGACACGACCTCCCCTTCACAAAACCGTGCTGCCTCTCACTAATACGTCCATTTGCTTCCAAATGGGAGTAGATCCTGTCTCGAAGAATTCTCTCCAGTAATTTCCCTACCACTGAAGTAAGGCTCACCGGCCTGTAGTTCCCAGGATTATCCGTGCTACCCTTCTTAAACAGAGGAACAACATTGGCTATTCTCCAGTCCTCCGGGACATCCCCTGAAGACAGCGAGGATCCACAGATTTCTGTCAAGGCCTCAGCAATTTCCTCTCCAGCCTCCTTCAGTATTCTGGGGTAGATCCCATCAGGCCCTGGGGACTTATCTACCCTAATATTTTTTAAGACACCCAACTTTTTGGATCACAATGTGACCCAGGCTATCTACACCCCCTTCTCCAGACTCAACATCTGCCAATTCCTTCTCTTTGGTGAATACTGAGACAAAGTATTCATTTAGTACCTCGCCCATTTCCTCTGGCTCCACACATAGAATCCCTTGCCTATCCTTCAGTGGGCCAACCCTTTCCCTGGCTACCCTCTTGCTTTTTATGTACATTTAAAAAGCCTTGGGATTTTCCTTAACCCTATTTGCCAATGACTTTTCGTGACCCCTTCTAGCCCTCCTGAATCCTTGCTTAAGTTCCTTCCTACTTTCCTTATATTCCACGCAGGCTTTGTCTGTTCCCAGCCTTTTAGCCCTGACAAATGCCTCCTTTTTCTTTTTGATGAGGCCTACAATATCACTCGTCATCCAAGGTTCCCGAAAATTGCCGTATTTATCTTTCTTCCTCACAGGAACATGCCGGTCCTGTAATCCTTTCAACTGCCACTTGAAAGCATCCCACATGTCAGATGTTGATTTGCCCTCAAACATCCGCCCCCAATCTATGTTCTTCAGTTCCCGCCTAATATTGTTATAATTAGCCTTCCCCCAATTTAGCACATTCATCCTTGGACCACTCTTATCCTTGTCCACCAGTACTTTAAAACTTACTGAATTGTGGTCACTGTTACCGAAATGCTCCCCTACTGAAACATCTACCACCTGGCTGGGCTCATTCCCCAATACCAGGTCCAGTACCGCCCCTTCCCTAGTTGGACTGTCTACATATTGTTTTAAGAAGCCCTCCTGGATGCTCCTTACAAACTCCGCCCCGTCTAAGCCCCTGGCACTAAGTGAGTCCCAGTCAATATTGGGGAAGTTGAAGTCTCCCATCACCACAACCCTGTTGTTTTTACTCTTTTCCAAAATCTGTCTACCTATCTGCTCCTCTATCTCCCCTGGCTGTTGGGAGGCCTGTAGTATACCCCCAACATTGTGACTGCACCCTTCTTATTCCTGATCTCTACCCATATATCCTCACTGCCCTCTGAGGTGTCCTCTCGCAGTACAGCTGTGATATTCTCCCGAACAAGTAGCGCAACTCCACCTCCCCTTTTACATCCCCCTCTATCCCGCCTGAAACATCTAAATCCTGGAATGTTTAGCTGCCAATCCTGCCCTTCCCTCAACCAGGTCTCTGTAATGGCAACAACATCATAGTTCCAAGTACTAATCCAAGCTCTAAGTTCATCTGCCTTACCCGTAATGCTCCTTGCATTAAAACATATGCACTTCAGGCCACCAGACCCGCTGAGTTCAGCAACTTCTCCCTGTCTGCTCTGCCTCAGAGCCACACTGTCCCTATTCCCTAGTTCTCCCTCAATGCTCTCACCTTCTGACCTATTGCTCCTGTGCCCACCCCCCTGCCATACTAGTTTAAACCCTCCCGTGTGACACTAGCAAACCTCGCGGCCAGGATATTTATGCCTCTCCGGTTTAGATGCAACCCGTCCTTCTTATACAGGTCACACCTGCCCCGGAAGAGCTCCCAGTGGTCCAGATAATGGAAACCCTCCCTCCTACACCAGCTGTTTAGCCACGTGTTTAGCTGCTCTATCTGCCTATTTCTAGCCTCACTGGCACATGGCACAGGGAGTAATCCCGAGATTACAACCCTCGAGGTCCTGTCTTTTAACTTTCTGCCTAGCTCCCTGAACTCCTGCTGCAGGACCTCATGCCCCTTCCTGCCCATGTCGTTAGTACCAATATGTACAATGACCTCTGCCTGTTTGCCCTCCCCCTTCAGGATGCCCTCTACCCGTTCGGAGACATCCTGGACCCTGGCACCAGGGAGGCAACATACCATCCTGGAGTCTCTTTCACGTCCACAGAAGCGCCTATCTGTGCCCCTGACTATAGAGTCCCCTATTACTATTACTCTTCTGCGCTTTGACCCTCCCTTCTGAACATCAGAGCCAGCCGTGGTGTCACTGCTCTGGCTGCTGCTGTTTTCCCCTGTTAGGCTATCCCCCCCGACAGTATCCAAAGGGGTATATCTGTTCGAGAGGGGGACAACCACAGGGGATTCCTGCACTGACTGCCTGCCCTTTCTGGTGGTCACCCATTTCTCTGCCTGCACCTTGGGTGTGACCACATTTACATAACTGCGATCTATGACGCTTTCCGCCACCTGCATGCTCCTAAGTGCATCCAATTGCTGCTCCAACCGAACCATGCGGTCTGTGAGGAGCTCCAGTTGGGTGCACTTTCTGCAGATGAACCCATCCGGGATGCTGGAAGCCTCCCCGACCTGCCACATCTCACAGTCAGAGCACAGCACCCCTCTGACTGACATTGCGTCAATTAATTAAAATTAAAATTAAAATTTGTCTTTTTAAAAAAAATATTTTAAAAAAGATTTCAAAGTTACTGTCAACTATCTGTTTCCTAGCACTAGATTTCTAATAGAAATGCGATAGCTAACTATAGTACTCTCCGATCTCTGGCTTAGATATCCTTCTAAATCATAATTAAGTTATTATGTTTAATTAGTTACCAAATACTAGCCACAGCTTTTCTGTGGTGTCACTTCAGTTTCCCCCCGACACACACAATTTGAAAAAAGGTATAAAAGTAAAAATAAGTAAAAATCACTTACTTACCTTCTTACCTTCTGTGTGTCTTAGATGTTCTCAGGTTCTCTCGCTGACAGAGACTGCACCTCCTCCTCCGAACCTTGACCTGCACAATGCTAATAATATAATATGGCACTTACCTCACACCAATGGGTCTTATTATTAGGTTAGAGGAGGAGGGCGGGTGGGAGACACTACACGTGTAGTGTCTCGGGTTTCCTCTCCACCAGAATTTATTGGTTGGGGGGGGGGGGACTTCCCAGACGGCCGCGGGTCGAACTTCCGGTTCCCGCCTTATATAAAAACAAATAAAACAGAAAAGAACAGACACGGGACCAGGTAAGGGTTTTTAAATTCACTACTCACCTCCCAGAGGGGCCCTGCGCACCGCTGCCGCCGAAATCCAAAGGGCTGCTCCTGTAAAGGTAAGAGTTTTTAAATTCACTACTCACCTCCCAGAAGGCCCCTGCGCACCGCTGCTGCCGAGATCCAAAGGGCTGCTCCTGTAAAGGCAAGGCTTTTTAAAGTAAGTACTCACCTCCCAGAAGGCCCCTGCGCACCACTGCCGCCAAAATCCAAAGGGCTGCTCCTGTAAAGGCAAGGCTTTTTAAAGTAAGTACTCACCTCCCAGAAGGCCCCTGCGCACCGCTGCTGCCGAGATCCAAAGGGCTGCTCCTGTAAAGGCAAGGCTTTTTAAAGTAAGTACTCACCTCCCAGAAGGCCCCTGCGCACCACTGCCGCCAAAATCCAAAGGGCTGCTCCTGTAAAGGCAAGGCTTTTTAAAGTAAGTACTCACCTCCCAGAAGGCCCCTGCGCACCGCTGCCGCCGAAATCCAAAGGGCTGCTCCTGTAAAGGTAAGAGTTTTTAAATTCACTACTCACCTCCCAGAAGGCCCCTGCGCACCGCTGCCGCCGAAACCATTGGCATGGATTAAAGTGCATCCATTTTTCTTTATGTATTCTGTGGAATAAAGAGATGTAAACCTCTGTGTCTGACTGCCAGGCCAGAGAAATTTGTGTGCTGCTATTTTGTACAGTTTAAGATGTATAGATTATTTTTGAATTGTTTGAATGAGGATAGTTTATTGAGAATAGTTAGAGATTCCAGTTTTTATATTTTTCTGTAATGCATGTATTAATGTCATAGCGCCCCGTAGAGTTTTAAGATAATGAATGTGTTTAAAATGGTTTAGGTAAAATTGTGTTGCATAGGATAGGACAGTGTAGAGCCTAAGTATGGGTGCCGCATTTGGTCAGAGGATGAAGACGACGTAGTAGCGTGATCCTTCACGCTTCGCGTTGAGGATCACAAGGAGGAAGTGTAGCCATCTGGGATGACCACGTCCCGATTACAAAATGGACACTTGCAAAGAATGCAGGGAAAATTGGACAATACCGAGAAACAAGCAGGTGCAAGGTCTGTCTGTTGATTAGAACCTTAGCTCTCAGACAGGACAGAAACTGCTAAGTCATCTACATGAGCCATCTCCAGGGACAAAAGGGAAACATTTAGATAAACAATGTTAAGGCAGACACCCCGGCGCCAGAAGAGACTAAAACAAAACAGACCAACGGTCACCTAGGACACGCCCAGCAATCAGGGAACCACCCCTCTATTGGAGAAAGATCAATACGAACGATTGGGAAACAGCCCGATTAATTGAGGCCAAGTTCAAGGCCCGCCCAAAAGTGCGCAAAGTCCTTTTGAGTACATAAGCACTCACCAAAGAGAGAATCTTTCTTCTTTGGCTTTG
Organism: Scyliorhinus torazame; assembly: GCF_047496885.1. Lineage (NCBI taxonomy): Eukaryota > Metazoa > Chordata > Chondrichthyes > Carcharhiniformes > Scyliorhinidae > Scyliorhinus > Scyliorhinus torazame. Next base: position 30,603,030 of record NC_092728.1, on the reverse strand, counting down.
GCTCTCACCGAAGAGAGAGACAGCCTAGCAGCTACACCAGACCAAGTAAGTTCCAAGTCAATGCACGCTACGAGATAGACTCTCCTAGTTGCTATCCTGTAAACAGCTCAAGCCAGCAGCCTCAGAACCGAGCAACGGCCATTGTTCCTCTGACTGAGTGGGCGCCCGAAGCTAAGTATAGGCCTTAGTAATAGTGGTAGTTTAGTTTGTAGAGTTTATGCATGAGAAGATTTGACTGTGTGTAAATAAATGAGCATTGCTTTTGAACTTACTAACTGGTGTATCGAGTCTTTGATCAGTATTCGGTTCTGAACCTTGTGGCGGTGTCGAAAGATACCTGGCGACTCTTGAGCAAACGTAATTAAACAGAGCCAAATTAAGAGACAACACACAAATTAGCAACAGAAAGAATTAGGGAGTCAGGTTCATTGGGGATAAGTCGGGGGTAATTGGGGAAGAGTCCGGTGCCATTGGAGAGAGTCAGGGGTAACTGGGGGAGAAATCAGGAATAAAAGGGGAGGAGTCAGAGGTAATCGGGGGAAGCCAGGGGAAGGGGAGAGGATGGGTAAGGTAATGGGGAGAGGATGGGAGAGGTGATGGGGAGGGGGGACTAGGATGGGGAGAGGATGGGGAGGATGGGGGAGCTGATGGGGCTAGGATGGGAAGGGAATGGGAGGGGTTGGGAAGATGACAGGGACCAGGATGGGGAAGTGATGCGATGAGGCGGAGGGTGGAGGTGGTGGCTAGGATGTGGAGGGGATGGGGAGGATCATGAAGGCGAGGATTTGGAGGGGATGGGAGCCAAGATGGGGACAGTATGGGGGTAGGATGGAGAAGGTGATGGGGACTAGGATGGGGAGAGGATTTGGAGGGGATGGGGGTTAAGATAAGGACAGGATGGGGACGGTGATAGGGGAGGGGATCAGTGAGAGATTGGGGGAGGGGATGGGGCTACGATGGGAAGTGGATGGGCAGATGATGGGGAGGAGCTGAGGGAAGATGGGGGAGGATAAGAGAGAGGATGGGAAGGAGGTGGAGGCTAGGGTAGCGGATGGGGTGGAATGGAAGCTAAGATGGGGAGAGGATGGGGACAGGGATAGGGGCTAGGGCAAGGAGAGGATGGGAAGACAGTGGAACAGCAATGGCAGGAGCTTTCGGGGGTTATTCGGGAGGCACAACAGAAATTCATCGAAAGGAGGAAGAAACATGCTAAGGGGAGGACGAGGCAACCATGGCTGATGAGGGAAGTCAAGGACAGTATAAAAGCAAAGAAAAAGCATACAAAGTGGCGAGAATTAGTGGGAAGCCAGAGGATTGGGAGATCTTTTAAGACGAGCAGAGGACAACTAAAAAAGCAATAGCGGGGGTGGGGGTGGGGGGAGAAGATGAAATATGAGTGTAAGCTAGCTAGTAATAGATTGCAAGTGTTTTTTCGACACATAAAAGTTAAGCGAGAGGCAAGAATGGACATTGGACCACTGGAAAATGAGGTTGCAAAAGTAGTGTTATGGCCCAGAGTTTAGAGAACCCCAAAGTGTATCATGGAGTTCACCTGACCCACAACTTTTGATAGATTGTGGTATGGGGAGCACACGGCCCACTCTACAGGTGTGGTACAGCAGAAATGCAAAAGTATTTTTTTAAGCAAAACAATGTTTATTCTATGAACTCAAGTTAACCTTTTTAAAACATACAGTGAACATCTTAGCAACCATCAATTCAAATACAACCCCCAAAGACTACAACACTAAGTAATCTTTTAAGCTTTCCTTTTTAACATCCATACGATTTAAAACACCTTTTACCAGAAGCACATCAGATTAAAGTCACTACTGTTGTTAGTTTTAAATCACCAGGATCGATTTACAGTCTTTAGATTACAGAGAGAGATTCATACACCTTCTGGCTGTGACTGCAGCTATCCAGTACTGAAAACGAAACTAAAACACACCCTGCAGCAAACAGCCTAAAATGAAAGTAAAAAGCTGACAGACAGCTCAGCTCCACCCACTCTCTGACATCACTGCAGTACTAAACACCCATTTCTTAAAGGTACTCTCACTGCAGATATTTATGTACACACCCATTTATAAACACCCATTTCTTCAAGGTATTCTCACATGACAGTAGTAATAGGGAACAAAAAAATGACAAAGGAACTGAATAGATACTTTGCATCAGTCTTCACAGTGGAAGACACATTGGAATGCCCGAGCTCCTGGAGGGCAGAGGTGAGTGAAGTAGCCATCACTAAGAAGAAGGTGCGGGAGAAACTGAAAGGTATGAAGGTGAATAAATCACCCAGACCAGATGGACTACAACCTAGGGCTCTGAAGGAGATAGCTGAGGAGATTGTGGAGGCATTGGTGATGATCTTCCAGGAAACATTGGAGGCAGAGAGGGCCCCAGAGCAAAGGATTGTAGAATGGGGAATGTAACACTCCTGTTTAAGTAGCGAGGCAGCCAGAAGACAGGAAATTATAGGCCAGATAGCCTGACTTTGGTTGTAAGATTTTAGAGTCCATTATTAAGGATCAGTACTTAGAAGTGCCTGATAATCAGGCACTGAATCAGCACGGCTTCTTCATGCAGAGGTCATGTCTGACAAATCTGTTGGAATTCTTTGAGGAGGTAACGAGGAAGTTAGACAAAGGAGAACCAGTGGGCGGGATTTATTTGGATTTTCAGAATGCCTTTGACAAGGAGCCTGCAAAATCATATATGAGCCCATGGAGTTAGGGGAAAAACATAGAACATATAGCGCAGAAGGAGGCCATTCGGCCCATTGAGTCTGCACCGACCCACTTAAGCCCTCACTTCCACCATGACCCAATAACCCCTCCGAACCTTTTTGGTCACTAAGGGCAATTTATCATGGCCAATTTATCAAGAGCGTACAGACCCCGCACAGACAGTGACCCAGCGGGGAATCCAACCTGGGACCCTGGCGGTGTGAAACCGCAGTGCTATCCACTTGTGCTACCGTGCTGCCCATAAAGGTACTGGCATGGATAGAGAATTCGCTGACTGTCAGAAGAGAGAGAGTTGGGATAAAAGAGTTCTTTTCAGGATGGCAGCAGGTGACTAGTAGTGCTCCGCGTTGGGACCACAGCCATTCACGATATACATTAATGATCTGGAAGAAGGGCATTGTTGCTAAGTTTGCAGATGATATAAAAATCTGCAGAGGGATAGTTTGTGTAGAGCAAACAGAGAGGCTGCTGAAGGACTTGGACAGGCTAGGAGAGTACGTAAAGACGTGGCAGATGGAATGCAATGTAAAGATTTGTGAGGATGTGCACTTTTTGAGGAAGAATAGAGGAATGGACTATTTTCTAAATGGAAAAAGGCCTCAGAAATCAGAAGCACAAAGGGTCTTAGGAGACCTAGTTCAGGCTTCTGTTAAGGTGAACATACAGGCAAATGCATTCATGTTGAGAGGGCATGCAAGAGAGGGCATACTGGGGCAGGAGTGTAGAGGCTGTATAAGACTCTGGTCAGACCCCATTTGGAATATTGTGAGCGGTTTTGGGCCCCGTATCTAAGGAAGGACGTGCTGGCCTTGGAAAGAGTCCGGAGGTGGTTTACAAGAATTATTCCTGGAATAAAGGACTTGTCATAAGAGGAGCGGTTGAGGACTGTACACGATGGAGTTTAGAGGGGTGAGGGGGGATCTTATTGACACTTACAGAATACTGAGAGGTCTAGATAGAGCATGGAGAGGATGTTTCCACTTGTCAGAGAAGCTAGAACCCGAGGGCACCACCTCAGACTGAAGGGACGATCCTTTAAAACAGTGATGAGGAGGAATTTCTTCAGCCAGAGGGTGGTGAATCTGTGGAACTCTTTGCCACAGAAGGCTGTGGAGGCCAAATCACTGAGTGTCTTAAAGACAGAGATAGATAGGTTCTTGACTAATAAGGGGATCAGAAGTTATGGAGAGAAGGCAGAAGAATGGGGATGAGGGGCATACCAGCCGTGATTGAATGGCTAGCAGACTCGATGGGCCGAATGGCCTAACTCTGCATCTATGTCTTCTAGTCTTCTGGAATGCATGAAACATAGTAAGTAATTCTTAGCAGGCGTAGGAGTAGAGGGACCTGGATGTATATGTTCATAGATCATTGAAAGTGGCAGGACATATAGGATTTACAGTGCAGAAAGAGGTTATTCGGCCCATCGAGTCTGCACCAGCCCTAGGAAATGAGCACTTAAGCTCATGCCTCCACCCTATCCCTATTACCCAGTAACCCTGCCTAACATATTGGACACTAACGGTCAGTTTAGCAGGGCCAATCCACCTAACCTGCACATCTTTGAACTGTGGGAGGAAACCGGAGCACCTGGAGGAAACCCACACAGACACGGGGAGAAAGTGCAAACTCCAGACATACAGTCACCTGAGGCCGGAATTAACATGGGTCCCTGGTGCCACCCTGCTACTGTACCACCGTGCCATCTTACCACTGTGCCACCTGTGCCGCCCTGCTACCGTACCAAGGTGTGGTCCTACCATTGATCCACCGTGCCGCCATGAATGGAGAGAGCAGTTAATAAAGCATTTAGTTCTGGGCTTTATTATAATAATAATCTTTATTACTGTCACAAGAAACGCTGCAAATAAGTTACTGTGAAAAGCACCCAGTCGCCACACTCAAGCGCCTGTTCGGGTACACCGAGGGAGAATCCAGAATGTCTGCAGGGGAGTAAATTACAAGAGCAAAGAGGTTATGCTAATCTTACAGTCACTAGTTAGACCTCAGCTGGAATATTGTTCACAGGAAGGATGCGGACACATTGGAGCAAGTGCAGAAGAGGTTCACAAGAATGGTTGCAGTGATGAGAAATATTCACGATAGATTGGAGAGGTCGGGACTGTTCCCCTTGGAGAGAAGAAAGATGAGTGGAGAGTTGATAGTGATGTTCAAAATCATGAGGGGTCTGGACAGAGTAGACAGGGAGAAACTGTCCCCGCTCATAAAAGGATCAAGAAACGAGAGGGCACAGATTTTAAATGATTTGCAAAAGAACCAAATTTGATGTGAGAATCAAATGGTGGAGGCAGGTTCAATTGAGGCATTTGAGAGGGAATTAGCTGATTAATTGATTGGAAAAAATGTGCAGGGATAAGGGAAAAGGTGGGGGAAGAACACAGAGGTAATGAGGAGAGCTGGTACAGAGACAATGGGCCGAATGCCCTTCTTCTGTGGGTCAAGGAGCCGTGTCCCTAATCAGAAATCTCGGATCCGATGGTGGATCCTCTTGACGCTGATTGGCCAGAATCCGCTGCCAATTACAGATCGACAGCTATGGTTGGCTGGGAGCAGCTGCCAATAACATTTCGTCTGCCTTGATTGGCAAGAAGCCGCTGACAATCACAGTACTCTGATTGGTCAGCATTGGGTAGCACAGTTGTTAGCACAGTTGCTTCACAGCGCCAGGGTCCCAGGTTCGATTCCCCGCTGGGTCACTGTCTATGTGGAGTCTGCACGTTCTCCCTGTGTCTGCGTGGATTTCCTCTGGATGCTGCGGTTTGTTCCCGCAGTCCAAAGATGTGCAGGTTAGATGGATTGGCCATGCTAAATTTCCTTTAGTGTCCAAAAAGGTTAGGAGGGGTTATTGGGTTACGGGGATAGGGTGGAAGTGAGGGTTTGATGTGGGTTGGTGCAGATTCGATGGGCCGAATGGCCTCCTTCTGCACTGTATGTTTCCATGATTATATGATTCTATGGTCGGGACCCGCTGCCAATCAGAGATCCCTACTTTGATTGGTCGGGAGCTGCTGCAAATCACAAATTCCCCACTCTGATTGGTCGGGAGCCATTGCCGATCACAGATTTCCTGCTCTGATTGGTCTGGTGCTGCCGATTCGAGATTCTCGACTGTGATTGGTCGCGAGCTGCTGTCAATCACAGATCCCCGGCTGTGACTGGTCGGGCGCTGCTGTCAATCACAGATCCCCGGCTCTGATTGGTTGAGAGCTGCTGTCGATGACAGATCCCGGGCTTTGATTGGTTGGGAGCTGCTGTCAATCACAGATCCCTGGCTCTGATTGGTCGGGAGATGCTGTCAATCACAGATCCCCGGCTCCGATTAGTTCTCCTGCTCCTTCCGCTGGGGAATTCCCCGGATGCTGACCAATCCCTGTTTATCTTCATTCCACTCCGGCCTCGATCGCGGTGCTTTTTTAGATTCGATTCCCATGTCCTGGGAGTGGATCCCGGGCTTTGGAGTCGACCTCGGGGTTCTGGAACTGGATCCCAGCGTTTGAGTAGATCCCGGTTTTTATTGTCGTATCCGGGGTTTGGGGAGTGGATCCCGGGGTTTGGGGAGTTGATCCCTCAGTTTAGAGCAGATTCTGTATTTTTATATCCTGTCCCGGGGTTTTAGAGTGGATCCCTGGGTTGAGAGTAGGTTCCAATGTTTGGGGAGTGGGTCCCTGGGTTCAGAGTAAACCGTGGGGTCGAGGGTAGATCCTGGGGTCGAGGGTAGATCCTGGGGTCGAGGGTAGATCCTGGGGTTGAGAGTAGATCAATAGGTTTATCTTTGATTCCGGGGTTTTGGGGATGGATCCCAGAGTTTAGAGTCAATCCCTGGTTTGGAAGTAGGTCCTTAGGTTTGGGATTTGATCCCGGGATTTGGGGAGACAATCGAGGGTTTGGCAAGATGATCCTGAGGTTTTAAGGAGCCAGTCCCAGGGTTTGGGGGGGTCAATTCTGGGATTTAGAGTCAATCCCTGATTTTGGGATTGCATACCAAGGTTTCGGAGTGTGTCCCGGGATTTGGGATTTGATCCTCGGGTTTAGGAAGTCAATCCCGGGGTGCAGAGGTGATCCACGGGGGTGGTTCCCCACTTTCCTGCCAGCGTAGCCCAATTGTAGAGGCGGTGGGTGTTACCATCTGGAGAGAAGTCAGTCAGCTCCCTGTCCGCCCGGCGGCTCTCACTCACTCGTTCAGTGAGCCGGGCGACCGCTGAGCGGAGATGTCGGATGCTGGGCCTCCGGCAGCGGAATCCACCCTCAATTCAGAGAATCTGTACGTGATCGTGGACTGCAGCTCGGAGCTGATCAACCTGCTGAGGTGAGTGAGGACAATGGGTAGGGGGGGGGGGGTGGATTAGGATGGGTAAGGAGGGACCCTAGGACTAGAAGGGCTTGAGGTTCATAAGGAGGAGGTGTTAGCAATTCTGGAAAGTGTGAAAATAGATAAGTCCCCTGGGCCGGATGGGATTTATCCTAGGATTCTCTGGGAAGCTAGGGAGGAGATTCCTGAGCCTTTGGCCTTGATCTTTAAGTCATCTTTGTCTACAGGAATAGTGCCAGAAGACTGGAGGATAGCAAATGTTGTCCCCTTGTTCAAGAAGGGGAGTATAGATAACCCCGGTTCCATGGTCCCAGGTTCGATTCCGGCTTGGGTCATTGTCTGTGCGGAGTCTGCACGTCCTCCCCGTGTCTGCGTGGGTTTCCTCCGGGTGCTCCGGTTTCCTCCCACAGTCCAAAGATGTGCGGGTTAGGTGAATTGGCCAATGATAAATTGCCCTTAATGTCCAAATTGCCCTTGGTGTTGGGTGGAGGTGTTGAGTTTGGGTAGGGTGCTCTTTCCAAGAGCTGGTGCAGACTCGGGGGGGCCGAATGGCCTCCTTCTGCACTGTAAATTCAATGATAATCTATGATTAATCTAGGACAAAGGTTCGGCACAACATCGTGGGCCAAAGGGCCTGTTCTGTGCTGTATTTTCTATGTTCTATGTTCTATGTTCTTGCGTCTCTGGTGAGCAAAATATTGGAAAGGATTCTGAGAGATAGGATTTATGATTATTTTGAAAAACTATTATTTTGAAAAACATAGTTTAATTAAAGAGGCTTGTGAGGCATGGGGCAGGTCATGCCTCACAAGCCTCGTTGAATTCTTTGAAGATGTGACGAGACACACTGATGAAGGTCGGGCAGTGGATGTGGTGTATATGGATTTCAGTAAGGCATTTGATAAGGTTCCCAGGCTCATTCAGAAAGTTAGGGGGCATGGGAACAGGGAAATTTGGCTGTCTGGATACAGAATTGGCTGGCCAAAAGAAGACAGCGAGTGGTAGTGGATCGAAAGTATTCCGCCTGGAGGTCGGTGACCAGTGGTGTCCCGCAGGGATCTGTTCTGGGACCTCTGCTCTTTGTGGTTTTTACAAATGACTTGGATGAGGAAGTGGAAGAGTGGGTTAGTAAGTTTGCCGACACAAAGGTTGGTGGAGTTGTAGATAGTGTTGAGGGTTGTTGCAGGTTACAGCAGGACATTGACAGGATGCAGAGCTGGGCTGAGAAGTGGCAGATGGAGTTCAACCTTGATAAATGTGAAGTGATTCATTTTGGAAGGTCGAATTTGAATGCTGAATACAGGGTTAACGACAGGATTCTTGGAAGTGTGGAGGGACATAGGGATCTTGGGGTCCACGTACATAGATCCTTCAAAGTTGCCACCAGGTTGATAGGGTTGTTAAGGCATATGGTGTGTTGGCTTTCATTAACAGGGGGATTGAGTTTAAGAGCCGTGAGGTTTTGCTGCAGCTTTATAAATAGCAGAAGGGGCGATTCGCGACAAAAAAGGAGATTTACACAAGGAGGAAAGTAAGATCCCCTCTCACTCCTCTAAACTCCAATTAATATAATCCTAACTGACTTAATCTCTCCTCATATAACAGTCCCACCATCCCAGGAATCGGCCTGGTAAACCTTCACTGCACTCCCTCCATAGCAAGAACATCCTTCCTCAGATCGAAGGACCTTTGCCCCTCTCCATCTTTTTACAAGCACTGTCCCACGTTGGACCACACTTGGACTATTGTGTCCAGTTCTGGGCGCCTCATAGGAAGGATGTGGATGCTTTGGAGAGGGTACAGAGGAGATTTACCAGGATGCTGCCTCGACTGGAGGGCATGTCTTATGAAGAAAGGTTGAGGGAGCTAGGGCTATTCTCACTGGAGCGAAGGAGGCAGAGAAGTGACTTGATAGAGGTGTACAAGGTGATGAGAGGCATGGATAGAGTGGATAGCCAGAGACTTTTCCCTGGGGCGGAAATGGCTGTCACGAGGGGACATAATTTTAAGGTGATTGGAGGAAGGTATTGGGGAGATGTCAGAGGTAGGTTCTTTACACAGAGTGGTGGGTGTGTGGAATGCACTGCCAGCAGAGGTGGTGGAGTCAGAGTCATTAGGGACATTTAAGCGACTCTTGGACAGGCACATGGACACACATGGACAGCAGTAAATTGAAGGGCTGTAGGTTAGGTTGATCTAAGATTAGGATAAATGGTCGGCACAACATCATGGGCCGAAGGGCCTCTACTGTGCTGTACTGTTCTATGTTCTATTCCATATGTCCTGGATGCCGTCTTCCTCTGTAAAGACGGAGGCAAAATATTCATTTAATATGCCAATGATGCTCCTTGCCTCCTTGTGTAAATCTCCATTTTTGTTGCCAATCGCCCCGACTGCTATTTCCTTGCCTGTCGAAGTCTTCGGTATTCCCCATTATGTTGGCTGCCAGTCCTTTCTCATAAACCCGCTTTGCTTCTCTAATGAGCCTTTTCACCTCCGCTCTGAACAGTCTAAATTTCCTCTTGGTTCCCAACTATATTTTCCACATGACTCCTGTCATAAGCGTACTTTTTCTTCCTTATCTTAATTTCTGTGTCCTTTTCCATCCAGGGAACTCTGGATTTGTTCATAAGATATAGGAGCAGAATTAGGCCAATTGGCTCATTGAGTCTGCTCCGCCATCCGATCATGGCTGACCTCATCCTGGCTTGAAGTCCGCCGTCCTGCCCGTTCTCCATAACCCTTCAACCCATTATCAATTAAAAACCTGTCTAACCCCTCCTTGAATTTACTGCCCCTCTCCACTGCGCTCTGGGGTAGCGAATTCCACAGATTCACAACCCTTTGGCAGAAGTAGTTTCTCCTCAACTTTGTTTTAAATTTGCTTGCCCTATCTTTCTCGTTTAAGGATGTACCCTTGACTGTGTGTGCTGGCCCCGTGACTGTGTGTGCACCCTCTCTTTTTTTGATGGTCGCCCATTGTTCAGCCACAGTTTACATCCCAGTCCAACCGGCCCAGCTCCATTTACACCCCTGTGAAATCTGCTCTCCTCCAGTTAATTAGTTTTTCTTGAGATTGCCGTCTTTCCTTTTCGATTATGATCCTGAACCTTACAGTTGTGATTGTCTCCTAAATGTTCCCCCACTCTCGGGCAGTTGGGGTTGGACAACATGTGCTGGCCTAAATGAAGCCCACTTCCTGCAAAAAGTGAATGACAAAAACAACACTCGATCTGCTGGGCTCACCTCCTTTCCAGGAAGCAAGTTCATCCTTTCTTGTCGGACTGGACACACTGCTGTAGAAACATTACCTGAACACAATCATAGAAACATAGAAAATAGAAGCATGAGGAGGCTATTCGAGCCTGCTCCACCATTCATTATCATGGCTGATCATCATGTTCAATACCCTGACCCCGCCTTTCTCCCCCCATATCCCTTTAGCCCCCAAGAGCTGGATCTAATCCCTTCTTGAAATTCCACAACGTTTTCACCTCAATTACTTTCTATGGTAGTGAATTCCACAGATTCACTGCTCTCTGGCTGAAGAAATTTCTCCTCACCTCAGTCCTAAAAGGTTTACCCCTTATCCTCAAACTATGACCCCTAATTCTGGACTCCCCCACCATCGGTAACATTCTCACTCTACCCTGTCTAATCCTGTTAGAATTTTCTAAGTTTCAATGAGATCCCCTCTCACTCTTCTGAACTCCAATTAATATAATCCTAACTGACTTAATCTCTCCTCATATAACAGTCCCACCATCCCAGGAATCGGCCTGGTAAACCTTCAGTGCACTCCCTCCACAGCAAGAACATCCTTCCTCAGATTGAAGAACCTTTGCCCCTCTCCACCCTTTTTACTAGCACTGTCCCAGTCTGTATTCGGGGAATTCAAGTCCCCCATTGCGACTGTTCATTAGGGCAGCACGGTAGCACAGTGGTTAGCTCTGTGGCGTCACAGCGCCAGGGTCCCAGGTTTGATTCCCCGCTGGGCCACTGTCTGTGCGGAGTCTGCACGTTCTCCCCATGACTGCGTGGGTTTCCTCCGGGTGCTCCGGTTTCCTCCTACAGTCCAAAGACGTGCAGGTTAGGTGGATTGGACATACTAAATTGCCCTTAGTGACCAAAAAGGGTAGGAGGGATTATGGGGTAGGTGGAAGTGAGGCTTAAAGTGGGTCGGTGCAGACCCGATGGGCTGAATGGCCTCCTTCTGCACTGTATGTTCTATGTTCTAAATCCATAGAATTGCTACAGTGCAGAAGTCGGCCATTTGGCCCATCGAGTATGCACCGACTTTCTGAAAGAGCATCCTACGTCGATCCCCGCCCTAGTCCCGTAACCCCGCCTCATCTGCACATCTCTGGACACTGAAGGGCAATTTAGCATGGCAAATCCACCTAATCTGCACGTCTTTGGACTGTGGGAGGAAACCGGAGCATCCGGAGGAACCCCACACAGATACTGGGAGAATGTGCAAATTCCACAGTCACCTGAGGCTGAAATTGAACCCGGGTCCCTGGAGCTGTGAGGCAGCAGTGCTAATCACTCTGCTACCCCTTACCCTATAATGTTTGCCCCTCTCAGTAATTTCCCTCCAGATTTGTTCTTCCACATCGTTCGCACCAGTTGGCTGTCTATCGATTACACCAAGCAACGTAATTGCACCCTTTGTATTCCTCAGCTCCAGCTAAATTGTTTCTATTCTTGAATCTTCTGGGATATCCTCTTCCTCCAGCACTGCAGTGCTCTCCTTATCCAACACTGCCACCCATCTCCATTTCCTCCCTGTCCTATATTTTCTGAACACCTTGCACACAGGAATATTTAACACCCAGTCCTGCCCTTCCTCGAGCCAGGTCACTATCGCCACTACATCATATTTCCACATCGCAGTCTGCGCCTGTAACAGTAACGGGATGCTAGAGTCTGTTATAAAAGACATGATAAAAGAACATATGGAAAGCATTAAAGGTATTGGACAAAACCACTATGGGTTTAAAATACAAATCATGCTAAACAAATCTGCTGGAGTTTTTGGGAGGATGTAACCAGTAGAATAGATAGCGGAGAACCAGGAGATGTGATGTATTTAGAGTTTCAGAAGGTCTTTGATAAGGTCCTTCATGAGAGTTTACTGGACAAAATTAAAGGAATGGGGATAATTTATTGGCATGGATCGAGAATTGGTTGACAGAGCTACAGTGGTAGCGGGTACTGCAGGGATCAGTGCTTGGGCTCCAACTGTTCACTAAGGACCTGGATGAGGGAACCAAATGTGACATTTCCAGGTTTTCTAACGACACTAAACTGGGCGGAATTATGAGTTGTGAGGAGGACGCCAGGAGGCTTGAAGTTGATTTCGACAAGTTGAATGAGTGGGCAGACACATGGCAGATGCAGTTCAATGCAGCTAAATGTGAAGATGTACACTTAGAGTATTATTTTCATGGTGATATATTTGGAAGTGTGGATGTACAAGGGGATCTGGGTGCCCTTGTACACCAGCCAATGAAAGTGGAGAGGCAGGTGCAGCCAGCAATTAGGAAGGCAAATGCTATGTTGACCTTCATTGCGAGAGGATTTAACTTAGGGTCTTACTGCAATTATACAGGGTCTTGGTGAGACCTCACCGGGGGTATTGCATCCCCAGCTAAGGTCTGCCTACCTAAGAAATTATTTAATTACCAGTGAGGGAGTGCAGCGGAGGTTCACTAGACTGATACCAGGCTTGGCAGGACTGCCCTATGAGGAGAGATTGGTTTGACTGTATTTGCTTGAGTTTAGAAGGATGAGAGGAGACCTGATTGAAATGTATAAATTTCTAACCGGGCTGGACACGCTGGGGGAAGGGAGGATATTTTCCCTGGTTGGGGAATCCTGGAACCAGGGGCACAGTCTGGAGGTGAGAAAATATTCACTCCGAGACTGGTGGACCTGTGGAATTATCGAACATAGAAAGCTGAAGAGACCGTCACCGAATGTACTCGAGAAAAAGATAGATAATTTGTTTTAAGAGTTTAAAGGCATCGAGGGGTCTTTCTGTGGTCACTTTCAGATGACACTGTGTGCGATCTGGAGACGTCTACATCTGAGGTCCTGTTCGTTAATTAGCTACCGAGCCCCCAAAATTCTTATTCCCCCCTTCCTACCTACATCGTTGGTACTAATATGGACCATGACCTCCACTGTTCACCCTGGCCCAGTAAAACATCTTCTAGCCACTCGGTGATCTCCTTGTCCCTGGTACCAGGCAGGCGACAACCTGGAGTCACATATATGGCCACAGAAACGCCTGTCTGTTCCCCTAACTAACAAATCCCCTATCACTATTACTCTTCCCTTCGTCTTCCTCTCCCTCCGAGAGCCAAGCCACTGGTAATGCTGCAACCCCAGCTCTGACTGAACTCCGAGGAGCCGGGGCCTCAACCAGCTCTGACTGAGCTCCGAGGAGCCGGTGCCCTCAACCAGCTCTGACTGAACTCCAAGGAGCCGATGCCCTCAACCAGCTCTGACTGAACTCCGAGGAGCCGGTGCCCTCACCTCTGACTGAACTCCGAGGGGCCGGTGCCCTCACCTCTGACTGAACTCCGAGGGGCCGGTGCCCTCACCTCTGACTGAACTCCGAGGGGCCGGTGCCCTCAACCAGCTCTGACTGAACTCCGAGGGGCCGGTGCCCTCACCTCTGACTGAACTCCGAGGGGCCGGTGCCCTCACCTCTGACTGAACTCCGAGGGGCCGGTGCCCTCACCTCTGACTGAACTCCGAGGGGCCGGTGCCCTCACCTCTGACTGAACTCCGAGGGGCCGGTGCCCTCAACCAGCTCTGACTGAACTCCGAGGGGCCGGTGCCCTCACCTCTGACTGAACTCCGAGGGGCCGGTGCCCTCACCTCTGACTGAACTCCGAGGGGCCGGTGCCCTCACCTCTGACTGAACTCCGAGGGGCCGGTGCCCTCACCTCTGACTGAACTCCGAGGGGCCGGTGCCCTCAACCAGCTCTGACTGAACTCCGAGGGGCCGGTGCCCTCACCTCTGACTGAACTCCGAGGGGCCGGTGCCCTCACCAGCTCTGACTGAACTCCGAGGGGCCGGTGCCCTCAACCAGCTCTGACTGAACTCCGAGGGGCCGGTGCCCTCACCAGCTCTGACTGAACTCCGAGGGGCCGGTGCCCTCACCAGCTCTGACTGAACTCCGAGGGGCCGGTGCCCTCACCTCTGACTGAACTCCGAGGGGCCGGTGCCCTCACCAGCTCTGACTGAACTCCGAGGGGCCGGTGCCCTCACCTCTGACTGAACTCCGAGGGGCCGGTGCCCTCACCAGCTCTGACTGAACTCCGAGGGGCCGGTGCCCTCACCAGCTCTGACTGAACTCCGAGGGGCCGGTGCCCTCACCTCTGACTGAACTCCGAGGGGCCAGTGCCCTCACCAGCTCTGACTGAACTCCGATTTCCGAGCAGGGCCCCAGGGGACTCCTGCACCGCCTGTTTAGTCGGACTATTTAGCGGTTACCAATTCCCTCGCTGCCTCCAGGCCCTTAAGTTGTGGTAAGACCACTTGCTGAACGTGCTGTCCACATAGCTCTCAGCCTCGCGGATGTGCTCCGGTGACTCCATATGGCTCGAGCTCTGGAACTCGGAGATCAAGTTAATGCAGCTGACCGCCCTTCCTGCACATTTGCTTGTCTAGGACACCAGTAAAGTCCCTGACTTCGTACATGTAACAGAACATCCATACCATGTGAATGAGTTTCCCTGTCCGAGAACTTTACTTCTCCTGCCTGAACTCTACTTTATTTTGCAATACTTGTTACTATGTTGACCCCAACATTTCACTGTTCGCGACCCACGGCCGGCCGACCTTCGTGACCCACGGCCGGCCGACCTTCGCGACCCACGCCGGCCGACCTTCGCGACCCACGCCGGCCGACCTTCGCGACCCACGCCGGCCGACCTTCGCGACCCACGCCGGCCGACCTTCGCGACCCACGCCGGCCGACCTTCGCGACCCACGCCGGCCGACCTTCGCGACCCACGCCGGCCGACCTTCGCGACCCACGCCGGCCGACCTTCGCGACCCACGCCGGCCGACCTTCGCGACCCACGCCGGCCGACCTTCGCGACCCACGCCGGCCGACCTTCGCGACCCACGCCGGCCGACCTTCGCGACCCACGCCGGCCGACCTTCGCGACCCACGCCGGCCGACCTTCGCGACCCACGCCGGCCGACCTTCGCGACCCACGCCGGCCGACCTTCGCGACCCACGCCGGCCGACCTTCGCGACCCACGCCGGCCGACCTTCGCGACCCACGCCGGCCGACCTTCGCGACCCACGCCGGCCGACCTTCGCGACCCACGCCGGCCGACCTTCGCGACCCACGCCGGCCGACCTTCGCGACCCACGCCGGCCGACCTTCGCGACCCACGCCGGCCGACCTTCGCGACCCACGCCGGCCGACCTTCGCGACCCACGCCGGCCGACCTTCGCGACCCACGCCGGCCGACCTTCGCGACCCACGCCGGCCGACCTTCGCGACCCCACGCCGGCCGACCTTCGCGACCCACGCCGGCCGACCTTCGCGACCCAGCATTTTCTCTTACCTTGTTTACTGCTGACAAAATGGAGGAATTGCAATCGTGCCCAAAGCACGTGATGTCACCCAAAGCACGTGATGTCACCCAAAGCACGTGATGTCACCCAAAGCACGTGATGTCAATGTTCGGGGGGCGTGACCTGTTCTCTGCCTCCCTTCAGACAGGAAGATTACATAGAATTACAAAAAAAATCGTCTCCGTCTCCGACTGCGCAAATTTGCGATATCAGCCACAGCAGCTGGCTTTTAACAATGCCGGCTGTGGGCCGCCTTCAAAAAGGCTGCGACCACAGAAAAAAAATGCGGCCGTACTGCGCAAGAGTGCACGTTCATCGGTGCGCTTGCACAAAACTCTTTTAACAATGCCGGCTGCTGCAGCTGCTGCGCCCGGATTTGCACAATCAGGGGCCCCGCGGCGGATGGCTTGCGACCCTCCCAACACCCGCCCGCGGGTCGCGTCTCCGACTTTGAAAACGTCTGAGTTAGCCTGTGCGCACATGAGTGCGTGCATGCGCGCGGTGGGGGGGGGGGGTGGGGGGGGGGGTGTTAGTTCATGTGGGCGTGGGCACTCGGGGCTGTGCACATGGGTGGGGGATGTGCTTGGATGCATGCGCATGGTTTTGTGGGCATGGGTGTGGAGGCGCACACGTGTGTGGGGGGGGCTCACATGGGTGTGCATACGCATGGATGTGTGTTAGTTCATGTGGGTGTGGGCATGCGTGTCTGCGTGTGGATGAGGCATGCATATATGTGCGCGGCATGATTGGGTGTTGCGTGGGGTGTGGCCACGTGTGGCAGCTCATGCGGTTGTGTGTGAGTGGCGCCTGAGTGCGTGTGGGCGCACGTGACTGTGCGTGCGGGTGTGGGCATTGGTGTGTGCATGCCTGGTGCGTACGTGTGTGCATTGGTGAGCTGCCACTCCACCCGCCCTGAGGGTCTCCCCCTAACCTCGCCTCACCCTCCCCACTCAGGCTGGTCCTGTTGCCCCTTGATCTCCCTTCGCTGTCAGTGTTGAGTGGTGTTTATTGACAGACAGTCTGTGTTTGATAATGAAATGTCTGTCTGTTCCAGTGTGAATTCGGCGCAGCCGGAATCAGGAATTGTCGCTGACATCGACGTGAGCGAACTTCTGTACCCGAAAAGTTCTGAAAGTTTCTACGAGTTGAAAAGCCAACCCCTCAGCAACAGGTTTGTCCAGAAGCTTCACGTTTATTCATATGTACCACTCCCCGCCCCCCCCTCCCCCCCAGCCTCCCGTCCCCGACCCCCAGCCTCCCGTCCCGGACCCCCAGCCTCCCGTCCCCCTGCCCCCAGCCTCCCGTCCCCCTGCCCCCAGCCTCCCGTCCCCCTGCCCCCAGCCTCCCGTCCCCCTGCCCCCAGCCTCCCGTCCCCCTGCCCCCAGCCTCCCGTCCCCCTGCCCCCAGCCTCCCGTCCCCCTGCCCCCAGCCTCCCGTCCCCCTGCCCCCAGCCTCCCGTCCCCCTGCCCCCAGCCTCCCGTCCCCCTGCCCCCAGCCTCCCGTCCCCCTGCCCCCAGCCTCCCGTCCCCCTGCCCCCAGCCTCCCGTCCCCCTGCCCCCAGCCTCCCGTCCCCCTGCCCCCAGCCTCCCGTCCCCCTGCCCCCAGCCTCCCGTCCCCCTGCCCCCAGCCTCCCGTCCCCCTGCCCCCAGCCTCCCGTCCCCCTGCCCCCAGCCTCCCGTCCCCCTGCCCCCAGCCTCCCGTCCCCCTGCCCCCAGCCTCCCGTCCCCCTGCCCCCAGCCTCCCGTCCCCCTGCCCCCAGCCTCCCGTCCCCCTGCCCCCAGCCTCCCGTCCCCCTGCCCCCAGCCTCCCGTCCCCCTGCCCCCAGCCTCCCGTCCCCCTGCCCCCAGCCTCCCGTCCCCCTGCCCCCAGCCTCCCGTCCCCCTGCCCCCAGCCTCCCGTCCCCCTGCCCCCAGCCTCCCGTCCCCCTGCCCCCAGCCTCCCGTCCCCCTGCCCCCAGCCTCCCGTCCCCCTGCCCCCAGCCTCCCGTCCCCCTGCCCCCAGCCTCCCGTCCCCCTGCCCCCAGCCTCCCGTCCCCCTGCCCCCAGCCTCCCTGCCCCCAGCCTCCCGTCCCCCTGCCCCCAGCCTCCCGTCCCCCTGCCCCCAGCCTCCCGTCCCCCTGCCCCCAGCCTCCCGTCCCCCTGCCCCCAGCCTCCCGTCCCCCTGCCCCCAGCCTCCCGTCCCCCTGCCCCCAGCCTCCCGTCCCCCTGCCCCCAGCCTCCCGTCCCCCTGCCCCCAGCCTCCCGTCCCCCTGCCCCCAGCCTCCCGTCCCCCTGCCCCCAGCCTCCCGTCCCCCTGCCCCCAGCCTCCCGTCCCCCTGCCCCCCGTCCCCCGTCCCCCTGCCCCCCGTCCCCCTGCCCCCAGCCTCCCGTCCCCCTGCCCCCAGCCTCCCGTCCCCCTGCCCCCAGCCAACCGTCCCCCTGCCCCCAGCCTCCCGTCCCCCTGCCCCCAGCCTCCCGTCCCCCTGCCCCCCCTGTCTCCCACTGCCCCCCCTGTCTCCCACTGCCCCCCCTGTCTCCCACTGCCCCCCCTGTCTCCCACTGCCCCCCCTCTCGCCCCCTGGCCCCCCCTCTCGCCCCCTGGCCCCCCCTCTCGCCCCCTGGCCCCCCCTCTCGCCCCCTGGCCCCCCCTCTCGCCCCCTGGCCCCCCCTCTCGCCCCCTGGCCCCCCTCTCGCCCCCTGGCCCCCCCTCTCGCCCCCTGGCCCCCCCTCTCGCCCCCTGGCCCCCCCTCTCGCCCCCTGGCCCCCCCTCTCGCCCCCTGGCCCCCCCTCTCGCCCCCTGGCCCCCCCTCTCGCCCCCTGGCCCCCCTCTCGCCCCCTGGCCCCCCCTCTCGCCCCCTGGCCCCCCCTCTCGCCCCCTGGCCCCCCCTCTCGCCCCCTGGCCCCCCCTCTCGCCCCCTGGCCCCCCCTCTCGCCCCCTGGCCCCCCCTCTCGCCCCCTGGCCCCCCCTCTCGCCCCCTGGCCCCCCCTCTCGCCCCCTGGCCCCCCCTCTCGCCCCCTGGCCCCCCCTCTCGCCCCCTGGCCCCCCCTCTCGCCCCCTGGCCCCCCCTCTCGCCCCCTGGCCCCCCCTCTCGCCCCCTGGCCCCCCCTCTCGCCCCCTGGCCCCCCCTCTCGCCCCCTGGCCCCCCCTCTCGCCCCCTGGCCCCCCCTCTCGCCCCCTGGCCCCCCCTCTCGCCCCCTGGCCCCCCCTCTCGCCCCCTGGCCCCCCCTCTCGCCCCCTGGCCCCCCCTCTCGCCCCCTGGCCCCCCCTCTCGCCCCCTGGCCCCCCCTCTCGCCCCCTGGCCCCCCCTCTCGCCCCCTGGCCCCCCCTCTCGCCCCCTGGCCCCCCCTCTCGCCCCCTGGCCCCCCCTCTCGCCCCCTGGCCCCCCCCTCTCGCCCCCTGGCCCCCCCCTCTCGCCCCCTGGCCCCCCCTCTCGCCCCCTGGCCCCCCCTCTCGCCCCCTGGCCCCCCCTCTCGCCCCCTGGCCCCCCCTCTCGCCCCCTGGCCCCCCCTCTCGCCCCCTGGCCCCCCCTCTCGCCCCCTGGCCCCCCCTCTCGCCCCCTGGCCCCCCCTCTCGCCCCCTGGCCCCCCCTCTCGCCCCCTGGCCCCCCCTCTCGCCCCCTGGCCCCCCCTCTCGCCCCCTGGCCCCCCCTCTCGCCCCCTGGCCCCCCCTCTCGCCCCCTGGCCCCCCCTCTCGCCCCCTGGCCCCCCCTCTCGCCCCCTGGCCCCCCCTCTCGCCCCCTGGCCCCCCCTCTCGCCCCCTGGCCCCCCCTCTCGCCCCCTGGCCCCCCCTCTCGCCCCCTGGCCCCCCCTCTCGCCCCCTGGCCCCCCCTCTCGCCCCCTGGCCCCCCCTCTCGCCCCCTGGCCCCCCCTCTCGCCCCCTGGCCCCCCCTCTCGCCCCCTGGCCCCCCCTCTCGCCCCCTGGCCCCCCCTCTCGCCCCCTGGCCCCCCCTCTCGCCCCCTGGCCCCCCCTCTCGCCCCCTGGCCCCCCCTCTCGCCCCCTGGCCCCCCCTCTCGCCCCCTGGCCCCCCCTCTCGCCCCCTGGCCCCCCCTCTCGCCCCCTGGCCCCCCCTCTCGCCCCCTGGCCCCCCCTCTCGCCCCCTGGCCCCCCCTCTCGCCCCCTGGCCCCCCCTCTCGCCCCCTGGCCCCCCCTCTCGCCCCCTGGCCCCCCCTCTCGCCCCCTGGCCCCCCCTCTCGCCCCCTGGCCCCCCCTCTCGCCCCCTGGCCCCCCCTCTCGCCCCCTGGCCCCCCCTCTCGCCCCCTGGCCCCCCCTCTCGCCCCCTGGCCCCCCCTCTCGCCCCCTGGCCCCCCCTCTCGCCCCCTGGCCCCCCCTCTCGCCCCCTGGCCCCCCCTCTCGCCCCCTGGCCCCCCCTCTCGCCCCCTGGCCCCCCCTCTCGCCCCCTGGCCCCCCCTCTCGCCCCCTGGCCCCCCCTCTCGCCCCCTGGCCCCCCCTCTCGCCCCCTGGCCCCCCCTCTCGCCCCCTGGCCCCCCCTCTCGCCCCCTGGCCCCCCCTCTCGCCCCCTGGCCCCCCCTCTCGCCCCCTGGCCCCCCCTCTCGCCCCCTGGCCCCCCCTCTCGCCCCCTGGCCCCCCCTCTCGCCCCCTGGCCCCCCCTCTCGCCCCCTGGCCCCCCCTCTCGCCCCCTGGCCCCCCCTCTCGCCCCCTGGCCCCCCCTCTCGCCCCCTGGCCCCCCCTCTCGCCCCCTGGCCCCCCCTCTCGCCCCCTGGCCCCCCCTCTCGCCCCCTGGCCCCCCCTCTCGCCCCCTGGCCCCCCCTCTCGCCCCCTGGCCCCCCCTCTCGCCCCCTGGCCCCCCCTCTCGCCCCCTGGCCCCCCCTCTCGCCCCCTGGCCCCCCCTCTCGCCCCCTGGCCCCCCCTCTCGCCCCCCTGGCCCCCCCTCTCGCCCCCTGGCCCCCCCTCTCGCCCCCTGGCCCCCCCTCTCGCCCCCTGGCCCCCCCTCTCGCCCCCTGGCCCCCCCTCTCGCCCCCTGGCCCCCCCTCTCGCCCCCTGGCCCCCCCTCTCGCCCCCTGGCCCCCCCTCTCGCCCCCTGGCCCCCCCTCTCGCCCCCTGGCCCCCCCTCTCGCCCCCTGGCCCCCCCTCTCGCCCCCTGGCCCCCCCTCTCGCCCCCTGGCCCCCCCTCTCGCCCCCTGGCCCCCCCTCTCGCCCCCTGGCCCCCCCTCTCGCCCCCTGGCCCCCCCTCTCGCCCCCTGGCCCCCCCTCTCGCCCCCTGGCCCCCCCTCTCGCCCCCTGGCCCCCCCCTCTCGCCCCCTGGCCCCCCCTCTCGCCCCCTGGCCCCCCCCTCTCGCCCCCTGGCCCCCCCTCTCGCCCCCTGGCCCCCCCTCTCGCCCCCTGGCCCCCCCTCTCGCCCCCTGGCCCCCCCTCTCGCCCCCTGGCCCCCCCTCTCGCCCCCTGGCCCCCCCTCTCGCCCCCTGGCCCCCCCTCTCGCCCCCTGGCCCCCCCTCTCGCCCCCTGGCCCCCCCTCTCGCCCCCTGGCCCCCCCTCTCGCCCCCTGGCCCCCCCTCTCGCCCCCTGGCCCCCCCTCTCGCCCCCTGGCCCCCCCTCTCGCCCCCTGGCCCCCCCTCTCGCCCCCTGGCCCCCCCTCTCGCCCCCTGGCCCCCCCTCTCGCCCCCTGGCCCCCCCTCTCGCCCCCTGGCCCCCCCTCTCGCCCCCTGGCCCCCCCTCTCGCCCCCTGGCCCCCCCTCTCGCCCCCTGGCCCCCCCTCTCGCCCCCTGGCCCCCCCTCTCGCCCCCTGGCCCCCCCTCTCGCCCCCTGGCCCCCCCTCTCGCCCCCTGGCCCCCCCTCTCGCCCCTGGCCCTCGCCCCCTGGCCCCCCCTCTCGCCCCCTGGCCCCCCCTCTCGCCCCCTGGCCCCCCCTCTCGCCCCCTGGCCCCCCCTCTCGCCCCCTGGCCCCCCCTCTCGCCCCCTGGCCCCCCCCTCTCGCCCCCTGGCCCCCCCTCTCGCCCCCTGGCCCCCCCTCTCGCCCCCTGGCCCCCCCTCTCGCCCCCTGGCCCCCCCTCTCGCCCCCTGGCCCCCCCTCTCGCCCCCTGGCCCCCCCTCTCGCCCCCTGGCCCCCCCTCTCGCCCCCTGGCCCCCCCTCTCGCCCCCTGGCCCCCCCTCTCGCCCCCTGGCCCCCCCTCTCGCCCCCTGGCCCCCCCTCTCGCCCCCTGGCCCCCCCTCTCGCCCCCTGGCCCCCCCTCTCGCCCCCTGGCCCCCCCTCTCGCCCCCTGGCCCCCCCTCTCGCCCCCTGGCCCCCCCTCTCGCCCCCTGGCCCCCCCTCTCGCCCCCTGGCCCCCCCTCTCGCCCCCTGGCCCCCCCTCTCGCCCCCTGGCCCCCCCTCTCGCCCCCTGGCCCCCCCTCTCGCCCCCTGGCCCCCCCTCTCGCCCCCTGGCCCCCCCTCTCGCCCCCTGGCCCCCCCCTCTCGCCCCCTGGCCCCCCCTCTCGCCCCCTGGCCCCCCCTCTCGCCCCCTGGCCCCCCCTCTCGCCCCCTGGCCCCCCCTCTCGCCCCCTGGCCCCCCCTCTCGCCCCCTGGCCCCCCCTCTCGCCCCCTGGCCCCCCCTCTCGCCCCCTGGCCCCCCCTCTCGCCCCCTGGCCCCCCCTCTCGCCCCCTGGCCCCCCCTCTCGCCCCCTGGCCCCCCCTCTCGCCCCCTGGCCCCCCCTCTCGCCCCCTGGCCCCCCCTCTCGCCCCCTGGCCCCCCCTCTCGCCCCCTGGCCCCCCCTCTCGCCCCCTGGCCCCCCCTCTCGCCCCCTGGCCCCCCCTCTCGCCCCCTGGCCCCCCCTCTCGCCCCCTGGCCCCCCCTCTCGCCCCCTGGCCCCCCCTCTCGCCCCCTGGCCCCCCCTCTGGCCCCCTGGCCCCCCCTCTGGCCCCCTGGCCCCCCCTCTGGCCCCCTGGCCCCCCCTCTGGCCCCCTGGCCCCCCCTCTGGCCCCCTGGCCCCCCCTCTGGCCCCCTGGCCCCCCCTCTGGCCCCCTGGCCCCCCCTCTGGCCCCCTGGCCCCCCCTCTGGCCCCCTGGCCCCCCCTCTGGCCCCCTGGCCCCCCCTCTGGCCCCCTGGCCCCCCCTCTGGCCCCCTGGCCCCCCCTCTGGCCCCCTGGCCCCCCCTCTGGCCCCCTGGCCCCCCCTCTGGCCCCCTGGCCCCCCCTCTGGCCCCCTGGCCCCCCCTCTGGCCCCCTGGCCCCCCCTCTGGCCCCCTGGCCCCCCCTCTGGCCCCCTGGCCCCCCCTCTGGCCCCCTGGCCCCCCCTCTGGCCCCCTGGCCCCCCCTCTGGCCCCCTGGCCCCCCCTCTGGCCCCCTGGCCCCCCCTCTGGCCCCCTGGCCCCCCCTCTGGCCCCCTGGCCCCCCCTCTGGCCCCCTGGCCCCCCCTCTGGCCCCCTGGCCCCCCCTCTGGCCCCCTGGCCCCCCCTCTGGCCCCCTGGCCCCCCCTCTGGCCCCCTGGCCCCCCCTCTGGCCCCCTGGCCCCCCCTCTGGCCCCCTGGCCCCCCCTCTGGCCCCCTGGCCCCCCCTCTGGCCCCCTGGCCCCCCCTCTGGCCCCCTGGCCCCCCCTCTGGCCCCCTGGCCCCCCCTCTGGCCCCCTGGCCCCCCCTCTGGCCCCCTGGCCCCCCCTCTCGCCCCCTGGCCCCCCCCTCTCGCCCCCTGGCCCCCCCTCTCGCCCCCTGGCCCCCCCTCTCGCCCCCTGGCCCCCCCTCTCGCCCCCTGGCCCCCCCTCTCGCCCCCTGGCCCCCCCTCTCGCCCCCTGGCCCCCCCTCTCGCCCCCTGGCCCCCCCTCTCGCCCCCTGGCCCCCCCTCTCGCCCCCTGGCCCCCCCTCTCGCCCCCCTGGCCCCCCCTCTCGCCCCCTGGCCCCCCCCTCTCGCCCCCTGGCCCCCCCTCTCGCCCCCTGGCCCCCCCTCTCGCCCCCTGGCCCCCCCTCTCGCCCCCTGGCCCCCCCTCTCGCCCCCTGGCCCCCCCTCTCGCCCCCTGGCCCCCCCTCTCGCCCCCTGGCCCCCCCTCTCGCCCCCTGGCCCCCCCTCTCGCCCCCTGGCCCCCCCTCTCGCCCCCTGGCCCCCCCTCTCGCCCCCTGGCCCCCCCTCTCGCCCCCTGGCCCCCCCTCTCGCCCCCTGGCCCCCCCTCTCGCCCCCTGGCCCCCCCTCTCGCCCCCTGGCCCCCCCTCTCGCCCCCTGGCCCCCCCTCTCGCCCCCTGGCCCCCCCTCTGGCCCCCTGGCCCCCCCTCTGGCCCCCTGGCCCCCCCTCTGGCCCCCTGGCCCCCCCTCTGGCCCCCTGGCCCCCCCTCTGGCCCCCTGGCCCCCCCTCTGGCCCCCTGGCCCCCCCTCTGGCCCCCTGGCCCCCCCTCTGGCCCCCTGGCCCCCCCTCTGGCCCCCTGGCCCCCCCTCTGGCCCCCTGGCCCCCCCTCTGGCCCCCTGGCCCCCCCTCTGGCCCCCTGGCCCCCCCTCTGGCCCCCTGGCCCCCCCTCTGGCCCCCTGGCCCCCCCTCTCGCCCCCTGGCCCCCCCTCTCACAATCTTGGCCCCCCCTCTCGCCCCCTGGCCCCCCTCTCACAATCTTGGCTCCCCTCTCGCCCCCTGGCCCCCCTCTCGCCCCCTGGCCCCCCTCTCACAATCTTGGCTCCCCTCTCACAATCTTGGCCCCCCTCTCACAATCTTGGCCCACCTCACAATCTGGTATCCCTCCGCTTCTGCCCGTCCCCCTTGCCTGCTGGCCCCCCTCTCGCCGCACACCCCGCCACCCCTCTATTCTGCGCCCCGTCTCCTCCGCATCATCGCCCTCCCCCCTCCCTTTCCCACGCGCCCTCTCTCCGCCTCCCCCTCCTGCGCGCCCTCTCTCCGCCGCCCTCTCTCCGCCTCCCTCTCTCCCGCCGCCCTCTCTCCGCCTCCCCCTCCTGCGCGCCCTCTCTCCGCCGCCCTCTCTCCGCTGTTGCTAACTTTTGGTTGGTTCAATTGGCTCTGTTTTATAACCTTTGCTCTAGAGTCGCCAGGTCTCTTTATGATACCGCCACGAGGTTCAATTCAAATCAAAGCACATTTATTATACACAGTCAATCGCTGTTCATGCATAAACTCTACTTTCTAAGCTATTTCTATCACTAACAGGCCAATACTTAGCTTCGGACTGGCCCACCAGGTCAGGGGAACAAATGGCCTCCCTCTCACCACCTCCCTCTCCCGCGTGCGCTCTCTCTCCGCCTCCCTCTCTCCCGCGCGCCCTCTCTCCGCCTCCCTCTCCCGCGCGGCCCTCTCTCCGCCTCCCTCTCTCCCACGCGCCCTCTCTCCGGCTCCCTCTCCCGCGCGCCCTCTCTCTGCCTCTCCTGCGCGCCCTCTCTCCGCCTCCCTCTCTCCCGCGCGCCCTCTCTCCGCCTCCCTCTCCCGCGCGCCCTTTCTCCGCCTCCCTCTCTCCCACGCGCCCTCTCTCCGGCTCCCTCTCCCGCGCGCCCTCTCTCTGTCTCTCCTGCGCGCCCACTCTCCGCCTCCCCCTCCTGCGCGCCCTCTCTCCGCCTCCCTCTCCCGCGTGCCCTCTCTCTGCCTCTCCAACGCGCCCTCTCTCCGCCTCCCCCTCCTGCGCGCCCTCTCTCCGCCTCCCTCTCCCGCGTGCCCTCTCTCCGCCTCCCTCTCCTGCGTGCCCTCTCTCCGCCTCCCTCTCCAGCGTGCCCTCTCTCCCGCCTCCCTCTCTCCCACGGGCCCTCTCTCCAGCTCCCTCTCCCGCGCGCCCTCTCTCTGCCTCCCCCTCCCGCGCGCCCTCTCTCCGCCTCCCACTCCCCGCGCGCCCTCTCTCCGCCTTCCACTCCCGCGCGCCCTCTCTCCGCCTCTCTCTCCCGCGCGCCCTCTCTCCGCCTCTCTCTCCCGCGCGCCCTCTCTCCGCCTCCCTCTCCCACGTGCGCTCTCTCCGCCTCCCTCTCCCGCGCGCCCTCCGCCTCCCTCTCCTGCACGCCCTCTCTCCGCCTCCCTCGCCCGCGCGTCCTCTCTCCGCCTCCCTCTCCCGCGTGCCCTCTCTCTGCCTCTCCTGCACGCCCTCTCTCCGCCTCCCTCTCCCGTGCGCCCTCTCTCCACTCTCCCGCGCGCCCTCTCTCCGCTCTCCCTCTCCCGCGCGCCCTCTCTCCGCCTCCCTTTCTCCGCCTCCCTCTCTCCGCCTCCCTCTCTCCGCCTCCCTCTCTCCCGCGCGCCCTCTCTCCGTCTCCCTCTCTCCCGCGCGCCCTCTCTCCGCCTCCCTCTCTCCCGCGCGCCCTCTCTCCGCCTCCCTCTCTCCCGCGCGCCCTCTCTCCGCCTCCCTCTCTCCTGCGCGCCCTCTCTCCGCTCTCCCTCTCCCGCGCGCCCTCTCTCCGCCTCCCTCTCTCCCGCGCGCCCTTTCTCCGACTCCCTCTCTCCCGCGTGCCCTCTCACCGCTCTCCCTCTCCCGCTTTCCCGTACCCTCTCTCCGCCTTCCTCTCTCCCGTGCGCCCTCTCTCCGCCTCCCTCTCTCCCGCGCACTCTCTCTCCGCCTCCCTCACTCCCGCGTGCCCTCTCTCTGCCTCTCCAACGCGCCCTCTCTCCGCCTCCCCCTCCTGCGCGCCCTCTCTCCGCCTCCCTCTCCCGCGTGCCCTCTCTCCACCTCCCTCTCCTGCGTGCCCTCTCTCCGCCTCCCTCTCCCGCGTGCCCTCTCTCCGCCTTCCTCTCCCGCGTGCCCTCTCTCCGCCTCCCCCTCCCACGCGCCCGCTCTCCGCCTCCCTCTCCAGCGTGCCCTCTCTCCGCCTCCCTCTCTCCCACGGGCCCTCTCTCCAGCTCCCTCTCCCGCGCGCCCTCTCTCTGCCTCCCCCTCCCGCGCGCCCTCTCTCCGCCTCCCACTCCCGCGCGCCCTCTCTCCGCCTTCCACTCCCGCGCGCCCTCTCTCCGCCTCTCTCTCCCGCGCGCCCTCTCTCCGCCTCTCTCTCCCGCGCGCCCTCTCTCCGCCTCCCTCTCCCACGTGCGCTCTCTCCGCCTCCCTCTCTCCCGCGCGCCCTCTCTCCGCCTCCCTCTCTCCCGCGCGCCCTCTCTCCGCCTCCCTCTCTCCCGCGCGCCCTCTCTCCGCTCTCCCTCTCCCGCGCGCCCTCTCTCCGCCTCCCTCTCTCCCGCGCGCCCTTTCTCCGACTCCCTCTCTCCCGCGTGCCCTCTCACCGCTCTCCCTCTCCCGCTTTCCCGTACCCTCTCTCCGCCTTCCTCTCTCCCGTGCGCCCTCTCTCCGCCTCCCTCTCTCCCGCGCACTCTCTCTCCGCCTCCCTCACTCCCGCGTGCCCTCTCTCTGCCTCTCCAACGCGCCCTCTCTCCGCCTCCCCCTCCTGCGCGCCCTCTCTCCGCCTCCCTCTCCCGCGTGCCCTCTCTCCGCCTCCCTCTCCTGCGTGCCCTCTCTCCGCCTCCCTCTCCCGCGCGCCCTCTCTCCGCCTCCCTCTCCCGCGTGCCCTCTCTCCGCCTCCCCCTCCCACGCGCCCGCTCTCCGCCTCCCTCTCCAGCGTGCCCTCTCTCCGCCTCCCTCTCTCCCACGGGCCCTCTCTCCAGCTCCCTCTCCCACGGGCCCTCTCTCCAGCTCCCTCTCCCGCGCGCCCTCTCTCTGCCTCCCCCTCCCGCGCGCCCTCTCTCCGCCTCCCACTCCCGCGCGCCCTCTCTCCGCCTTCCACTCCCGCGCGCCCTCTCTCCGCCTCTCTCTCCCGCGCGCCCTCTCTCCGCCTCTCTCTCCCGCGCGCCCTCTCTCCGCCTCCCTCTCCCACGTGCGCTCTCTCCGCCTCCCTCTCCCGCGCGCCCTCCGCCTCCCTCTCCTGCACGCCCTCTCTCCGCCTCCCTCGCCCGCGCGTCCTCTCTCCGCCTCCCTCTCCCGCGTGCCCTCTCTCTGCCTCTCCTGCACGCCCTCTCTCCGCCTCCCTCTCCCGTGCGCCCTCTCTCCACTCTCCCGCGCGCCCTCTCTCCGCTCTCCCTCTCCCGCGCGCCCTCTCTCCGCCTCCCTCTCTCCGCCTCCCTCTCTCCGCCTCCCTCTCTCCGCCTCCCTCTCTCCCGCGCGCCCTCTCTCCGCCTCCCTCTCTCCCGCGCGCCCTCTCTCCGCCTCCCTCTCTCCCGCGCGCCCTCTCTCCGCCTCCCTCTCTCCCGCGCGCCCTCTCTCCGCCTCCCTCTCTCCCGCGCGCCCTCTCTCCGCTCTCCCTCTCCCGCGCGCCCTCTCTCCGCCTCCCTCTCTCCCGCGCGCCCTTTCTCCGACTCCCTCTCTCCCGCGTGCCCTCTCACCGCTCTCCCTCTCCCGCTTTCCCGTACCCTCTCTCCGCCTTCCTCTCTCCCGTGCGCCCTCTCTCCGCCTCCCTCTCTCCCGCGCACTCTCTCTCCGCCTCCCTCACTCCCGCGTGCCCTCTCACCGCTCTCCCTCTCACGCTATCCCGTACCCTCTCTCCGCCTCCCTCTCTCCCGCACGCCCTCACTCCGCCTCCCTCTCTCCCGCGTGCCCTCTCTCCGCTCTTCCCCTCCCGCTTTCCCGTACCCTCTCTGCGCCCAAACTCCCGCCCCCTGAGTCGCCTGTCAGCTTTGTCCTGAGTGCGATGTGTGTGATTGGAGGGAGTTTAGGAGTGCTGCTCCTGTTAAGGACTGGCTGTATTATCCTCCTGTTCGGAGATATGAGGCTAGTCTGTTCATAGCAGAGGGAGAGGGCTGGAAAAACTTAAACTACGATGAATCAGCAGAAGCTCTGGAATGCAAACAAGGATTGTGTGCAAAGAGACTTCCTGTTTGAAGTTTCGAGTGAGGCCGGCTTGTGTGTGGGGGCGGATGCAGGATGGGAATGTGCTGATTTAAGCTTTCCACATCACTCCCACAAACTGCTTCACAGTGAGTTATTTAACAATCTGGGAGAGGCACAGTGCTGGGGAGGATTGAGGGAGGGATGGAAAGGTGTGGAGTGAGAGGGAGGAGTGGAGAGGGGACAGGTCCAGGAAGAGGAGAGAGGCGGAGACTGTGGGAGAGAGCTGGTGGTGAGGGCTAAGGGTGAAGAGGAGGAGTCAGGAAGAGGGAGGTCGGGAAGGGATTTGAGGGGGGGGCAGAAGGATTGAGGGGGTGGAGAGGATGTGGAGAGGGGCAGCTGGGAGGGAGAGGGTGGGTGTGTGGCACAGCGCCGGTTGGGAGAGCATGGTGGGGGTTGGGGAGCGGGGTGGGTCACGCAGGAGTGGATGCGTCGCGAGGGCCGAGGAAGCAGTGCAGAGCTCAGAGGGAGGGAGAAAGTGAGTTGCAAGAGAGAGAAACAGGAGCGTGAGAGAGAGAACCTTAGATAGGCCACACTTGGAGTATAGTGTTCGATTCTGGTCGCCACACTACCAGAAGAATGTGGAGGCTTTAGAGAGGGTGCAGAAGAGATTTACCAGAATGTTGCCTGGTATGGAGGGCATTAGCTATGTTGAGAGGTTGAATAAACTCGGTTTGTTCTCACTGGAACGAAGGAGGTTTAGGGGCATCCTGATAGAGGTCTACAAAATTATGAGGGGCATAGACAGAGTGGATAGTCAGAGGCTTTTCCCCAGTGTAGAGGGGTCAATTACTAGGGGGCATAGGTTTAAGGTGCGAGGGGCAAGGTTTAGAGTAGATGTACGAGGCAAGTTTTTTACGCAGAGGGTAGTGGGTGCCTGGAACTCGCTACCGGAGGAGGTGGTGGAAGCAGGGACGATAGTGACATTTAAGGAGCATCTTGACAAATACATGAATAGGATGGGAATAGAGGGATACGGACCCAGGAAGTGTAGAAGATTGTAGTTTAGTCGGGCAGCATGGTCGGCACGAGCTTGGAGGGCCGAAGGGCCTGTTCCTGTGCTGTACATTTCTTTGTTCTTTGAGAGGGACAAGAGGTAGGGAAGGATGGGTGGGGGAGACTGAGGGATGTGATAGGGTGAGGGAGAGTGGCAGGAGTGGGAGAAAGGAGAGGGTGGAGGGGTACAGGAAGGAAGAGGAACAAGAGGGAATGAGGGCGGAGGATGGGGTAAGGGTAGGAGAGGGACGGAAGGGGGCAAAAGAGGGAGACGGCAGGAGGGGGAGATGAAGGAAGAGGGGCAGGAAGACTCATAGAATAGAGGGGGAGGAGGGGCAGTGGGGTGAGAGGTTGGGAGAGGGACTGGAAGGAAGGTGGGAGAGAGGTGCGTTGTGTGGATGCAGTTAGTGGAACACAAGGATGGGATAGTGAGATTGGCATTGTAATTAAAGGCAGTATGCTTTTTGTTTTCAATCTAGAGTACCGGATTATTTTTTTTCCCAATTAAGGGGCAGTTTAGTGTGGCCAATCCACCTAACCTGCACACCTTTGGGTTGTGGGGGTAAAAACCACCAGACATGGGGAGAATGTGCAAACTCCACACGGACAGTGACCCAGGGCCGGGATTCGAGCCAGGGTCCTCAACGCCGTAGTCCCAGTGCTAACCATTGTGCCGCGTGCGGCCCTGAAAGGCCGTCTGCTTCTGGCATCTCTTCTGGCATCAGCATTGATACAATGCTGCTGGTGCTTGTTCCCTCAATCCTGTCGGGCTCTGCCTGTATCGCGTCGGGCTCTGCCTGTATCGCGTCGGGCTCTGCCTGTATCGCGTCGGGCTCTGCCTGTATCGCGTCGGGCTCTGCCTGTATCGCGTCGGGCTCTGCCTGTATCGCGTCGGGCTCTGCCTGTATCGCGTCGGGCTCTGCCTGTATCGCGTCGGGCTCTGCCTGCATCGCGTCGGGCTCTGCCTGCATCGCGTCGGGCTCTGCCTGCATCGCGTCGGGCTCTGCCTGTATCGCGTCGGGCTCTGCCTGTATCGCGTCGGGCTCTGCCTGTATCGCGCCGGGCTGTGCCTGTATCGCGCCGGGCTGTGCCTGTATCGCGTCGGGCTGTGCCTGTATCGCGTCGGGCTGTGCCTGTATCGCGTCGGGCTGTGCCTGTATCGCGTCGGGCTGTGCCTGTATCGCGTCGGGCTGTGCCTGTATCGCGTCGGGCTGTGCCTGTATCGCGTCGGGCTGTGCCTGTATCGCGTCGGGCTGTGCCTGTATCGCGTCGGGCTGTGCCTGTATCGCGTCGGGCTGTGCCTGTATCGCGTCGGGCTGTGCCTGTATCGCGTCGGGCTGTGCCTGTATCGCGTCGGGCTGTGCCTGCATCCCGTCGGGCTCTGCCTGCATCCCGTCGGGCTCTGCCTGCATCCCGTCGGGCTCTGCCTGCATCCCGTCGGGCTCTGCCTGCATCCCGTCGGGCTCTGCCTGCATCCCGTCGGGCTCTGCCTGCATCCCGTCGGGCTCTGCCTGCATCCCGTCGGGCTCTGCCTGCATCCCGTCGGGCTCTGCCTGCATCCCGTCGGGCTCTGCCTGAATCCCGTCGGGCTCTGCCTGCATCCCGTCGGGCTCTGCCTGAATCCCGTCGGGCTCTGCCTGAATCCCGTCGGGCTCTGCCTGAATCCCGTCGGGCTCTGCCTGAATCCCGTCGGGCTCTGCCTGAATCCCGTCGGGCTCTGCCTGCATCGCGTCGGGCTCTGCCTGCATCGCGTCGGGCTCTGCCTGCATCGCGTCGGGCTCTGCCTGCATCGCGTCGGGCTCTGCCTGCATCCCGTCGGGCTCTGCCTGCATCGCGTCGGGCTCTGCCTGCATCGCGTCGGGCTCTGCCTGCATCGCGTCGGGCTCTGCCTGCATCGCGTCGGGCTCTGCCTGCATCGCGTCGGGCTCTGCCTGCATCGCGTCGGGCTCTGCCTGCATCGCGTCGGGCTCTGCCTGCATCGCGTCGGGCTCTGCCTGCATCGCGTCGGGCTCTGCCTGCATCCCGTCGGGCTCTGCCTGCATCCCGTCGGGCTCTGCCTGCATCCCGTCGGGCTCTGCCTGCATCCCGTCGGGCTCTGCCTGCATCCCGTCGGGCTCTGCCTGCATCCCGTCGGGCTCTGCCTGCATCCCGTCGGGCTCTGCCTGCATCCCGTCGGGCTCTGCCTTTTCCAGTTTTGTTGCAGTTTAGAATCTGCTTTCACTCCTTTTTGTTAACACTTTCTGAATTCTCCTCTCAGCCCCCTTTCTGGTTCTTCTGCTGCTTCCCTTCCAGCTTTGGCCCTCTTCTTACCGAACCTCTTGTCCCTCAGAACGGTGTCCTCTCATGATCTTAAATGCCTTTGTTCTGTGCAACGTCTCTGGTCTGTGGAGGGCAATCCCAGTTTCTGTGGTGTCTCCTATGGAATTCCTGAGCGTGTCCCCTGTGAATCTCATGTGCAAGGCCTGGGCACTGTTCCTGAAGAGTGTTCCCCGGCACAATACTGTATCAAAAGGCCTGACCACTGATATGGAATGGCTTCTGCCGCGAGGTCTCTGAAAGCTGACTGCGAGGGGTTGTACTAATATAGAGCGTTTAACATCCCAAAACACTCACAAACCATTGGAAGCGGTCAGCAAACAAAACCTGACAGCGAACCATAAACCCCTCTACCCCGTCCCCCGCTACCCGCATTGTTGTTTTGTTCAGTATCCTGGTAAATGGCTCATGCCCTGTTATCTTCGCCAAGTCGCCTTGCTTGGTAAGCGCCAGTGTAAAGATTTTTCACTGCCTCCCCACCACGCCTTCTGCTTCTAACAGTGGTTATCTTCCAAATGGTCCCACTCCTCCCCTGAGAGCTAGTTTAATGATGATACCTATATCCTCCAAATAGTTCTAGGGATGTAGAGGAAAGGATGGCGAGGATGATCCTGGAAAAGAGCGAAAGTAACAGGGTAGTTATTATGGGAGACTTTAACTTTCCAAATATTGACTGGAAAAGATATAGTTCGAGTACATTAGATGGGTCGTTTTTTGTACAGTGTGTGCAGGAGGGTTTCCTGACACAGTTTGTTGACAGGCCAACAAGAGGCGAGGCCACATTGGATTTGGTTTTGGGTAATGAACCAGGCCAGGTGTTGGATTTGGAGGTAGGTGAGCACTTTGGGGACAGTGACCACAATTCGGTGACGTTTATGTTAAGGATGGAAAGGGATAAGTATACACCGCAGGGCAAGAGTTATAGCTGGGGGAAGGGAAATTATGATGCCATTAGACGTGACTTGGGGGGGGATAAGGTGGAGAAGTAGGCTGCAAGTGTTGGACGCGCTGGATAAGTGGAGCTTGTTCAAGGATCAGCTACTGCGTGTTCTTAATAAGTATGTACCGGTCAGGCAGGGAGGAAGGCGTCGAGCGAGGGAACCGTGGTTTACCAAAGAAGTGGAATCTCTTGTTAAGAGGAAGAAGGAGGCCTATGTGAAGATGAGGTGTGAAGTTTCAGTTGGGGCGATGGATAGTTACAAGGTAGCGAGGAAGGATCTAAAGAGAGAGCTAAGACGAGCAAGGAGGGGACATGAGAAGTATTTGGCAGGAAGGATCAAGGAAAACCCAAAAGCTTTCTATAGGTATGTCAGGAATAAGCGAATGACTAGGGAATGAGTAGGACCAGTCAAGGACAGGGATGGGAAGTTGTGTGTAGAGTCTGAAGAGATAGGCGAGATACTAAATGAATATTTTTCGTCAGTATTCACTCAGGAAAAAGATAATGTTGTGGAGGAGAATGCTGAGCTCCAGGTAAATAGATTAGATGGCATTGAGGTATGTAGGGAAGAGGTGTTGGCAATTCTGGACAGGCTGAAAATAGATAAGTCCCCGGGACCTGATGGGATTTATCCTAGGATTCTCTGGGAGGCCAGGGAAGAGATTGCTGGACCATTGGCTTTGATTTTTATGTCATCATTGGCTACAGGAATAGTGCCAGAGGACTGGAGGATAGCAAATGTGGTCCCTTAGTTCAAAAAGGGGAGCAGAGACAACCCCGGCAACTATAGACTGGTGAGCCTCACGTCTGTAGTGGGTAAAGTCTTGGAGGGGATTATAAGAGACAAGATTTATAATCTCTAGATAGGAATAATATGATCAGGGATAGTCAGTATGGCTTTGTGAAGGGTAGGTCATGCCTCACAAACCTTATTGAGTTGTTTGAGAAGGTGACTGAACAGGTAGACGAGGGTAGAGCAGTTGATGTGGTGTATATGGATTTCAGCAAAGCGTTTGATAAGGTTCCCCACGGTAGGCTATTGCAGAAAATACGGAGGCTGGGGATTGAGGGTGATTTAGAGATGTGGATCAGAAATTGGCTAGCTGAAAGAAGACAGAGGGTGGT
Organism: Scyliorhinus torazame; assembly: GCF_047496885.1. Classification (NCBI taxonomy): domain Eukaryota; kingdom Metazoa; phylum Chordata; class Chondrichthyes; order Carcharhiniformes; family Scyliorhinidae; genus Scyliorhinus; species Scyliorhinus torazame. The sequence continues at coordinate 30,569,288 of NC_092728.1, read as the reverse complement.
GGTTGATGGGAAATGTTCAGAATGGAGTTCAGTCACAAGTGGAGTACCACAAGGATCTGTTCTGGGGCCGTTGCTGTTTGTCATTTTTATCAATGACCTAGAGGAAGGCGCAGAAGGGTGGGTGAGTAAATTTGCAGACGATACTAAAGTCGGTGGTGTTGTCGATAGTGTGGAAGGAAGTAGCAGGTTACAGAGGGATATAGATAAGCTGCAGAGCTGGGCTGAGAGGTGGCAAATGGACTTTAATGTAGAGAAGTGGGATGTGATTCACTTTGGAAGGAATAACAGGAATGTGGAATATTTGGCTAATGGAAAAGTTCTTGAAAGTGTGGATGAGCAGAGGGATCTAGGTGTCCATGTACATAGATCCCTGAAAGTTGCCACCCAGGTTGATAGGGTGGTGAAGAAGGCCTATGGAGTGTTGGCCTTTATTGGTAGAGGGATTGAGTTCCGGAGTCAGGAGGTCATGTTGCAGCTGTACAGAACTCTGGTACGGCCGCATTTGGAGTATTGCGTACAGTTCTGGTCACCGCATTATAGGAAGGACGTGGAGGCTTTGGAGCGGGTGCAGAGGAGATTCACCAGGATTTTGCCGGGTATGGAGGGAAAATCTTATGAGGAAAGGCTGATGGACTTGAGGTTGTTTTCGTTGGAGAGAAGAAGGTTAAGAGGAGACTTAATAGAGGCATACAAAATGATCAGGGGGTTGGATAGGGTGGACAGTGAGAGCCTTCTCCCGCGGATGGAAATGGCTGGCACGAGGGGACATAACTTTAAACTGAGGGGTAATAGATATAGGACAGAGGTCAGAGGTAGGTTCTTTACGCAAAGAGTAGTGAGGCCGTGGAATGCCCTACCTGCTACAGTAGTGAACTCGCCAACATTGAGGGCATTTAAAAGTTTATTGGATAAACATATGGATGATAATGGCATAGTGTAGGTTAGATGGCTTTTGTTTCGGTGCAACATTGTGGGCCGAAGGGCCTGTACTGCGCTGTATTGTTCTATGTTCTATGTTCTGTCCTAGCTGCCTATTGATTCTGATCTCTCCCTCTCTATGTAGCAGTTCCTCCCCTCAGCCGGACAAAGTCAGACAGGCCGTGGTTGCTCCCACCATGACGTCCCGGGTATTGCTGAGGCAACAGCTGATGCGCGAGCAGACACAAGAGCAGGAGAGGAAGGAGCAGCAGGCGGCTGCTCAGCTCATGCAGGAGCGGGCCTCTGCCAACCAGTCCCGTGCCATCGCTGTCAATGGACCCCTGGGGCTGCCCGCCAAGGCGCAGGTCCCCATGGAGATCCTGAAGGTGAGTCAGGGCCTCGATTGCCATGGTGGCGAGAGTTGGCTGGAGGGATTGTGGGGCTGAGCTTGACCATTCGCCTCTGGGTTAAACGCAGCGCACATCTCCAATTTTGGAATCATCCATTGCCTCTGCTTCCACCAACCTGGTGGGCAGCGGGATCCAGCGCGTTACTACTCAGAGTTTAAAAAAACCTCTTCCTCACATTCTCCTTGCATAAGGCCTTAAATCTGCATCCCCCAGTCCTTGTGCTAATGGGAACAGTTGTCCCTTATCAATCATGTCAGAATTTTGTATCGTATGTCCTAAAGAAGAATAATATGAAATGAAATTAAAATTGCTTATTGTCAGAAGTAAGCTTCAAATGAAGTTACTGTGAAAAGCCCCTAGTCGCCACATTCCGGCGCCTGTTCGGGGAGGCTGGTATTGGATCCATTCCTCTCTGAAGCTACCAAACTTTTCATTTCAGATTTCCAGCATTCGCCGTATTTTGATTTCATGATTTTGAACCTCTCCATTAAAATCTCCCCTCAGTCCCCTTTTCTCCAATAGAGAACAATCCAACTTCACCTCACAGAATTGTGACGGTGCAGAAGGAGGCCATTTGGCCCATCCAGTCTCTACCGGCTCTCCAAAGGAGCGTCCTGGTTGGTGCCACTCCCCTGCTTTCTCCCCCGTACCCCCGGTTCCCTCCAAGCTGAGTCCCCTTATCCCCGTAATCATTCCAGTCAAGCTCCTCTGCACCCTCCTTCAAAGACACTCACGTCCTTACTAATGTACGGTGACCAGAAGTGGACACACTAATCCAGTCGCAATCTAAGCCAGAGCTTTATAGCATAATCTCCCCTGCTTTGGAACTCCGTGCTCCTGATTATGAATCCCAAGATCCTATGATGTGCCCTGTTAGCTGCTCATCTCCAAGTCCTGTGCACAGGCAGCTCGCTCTGTCCTTGTGCATTCTTTTGAACTGTGCCATTGAGGCTTTATTGCCTCGTCTTACCAAGTGTATCACCTCGCACTTCTCCATATCCAATTCCCCTCTGTCACTGGTCTTTCCAATCTGCTAAGCTCTCTGTGGCCAATTTCATCGACCCCTTTCATCCTCGCGATTTGCCACTCCTTCCAAGTTTGGTATCATCAGCAAATTTTGAAATCTTACTTTGTTCAAGATTGCAGTCATTAAAATGGCCAGCCTGATGGAAGGGTCTGGAAGAAGGCAATGCCTGGGTGGGAGGGGTCTCTGATAATGCTGTCTGCCTTCCTAAGACAGCGAGAGGTGTATACAGAATCAATGTGGGGGTGACAAGCTTGTGTGATACATTGGGTTGAGTTTGCCACACTCTGCAGTTTCTTGCGATCTTGGACCGAGCAGTTGCCATACCAGGCTGTGATGCAACCGGATAGGATGCTCTCTATGGCACATCTGTAGAAGTTTGTGAGAGTCGATGCAGACATGCCAAATTTATTTAGCTTCCGTAGGAAGTAGAGACGTTGTTGGGCTTTCTTGACTGTTGCATCAATGTGAGTGACCAGGACAGACTGTTGGTGATGGTGACCCTCAGGAACTTAAAGCTATCGACCATCTCCACTTCGGAGCCATTGATGCAGACGGGAGTGTGTGTCGTGATGCGCTTCCTGAAGTCGATGATCAGTTCCTTGGTCTTTCCAACATTTAGAGAGAGGTTGTTTTCGGTGCACCACGCAACCAAGTAATTTATCTCCCTCCCGTAAGCAATTTATCATGGCCAATCTACCTAACCAGCACATCTTTGGACTGTGGGAGGAAACCGGAGCACCCGGAGGAAACCCACACACATACGGGGAGAACGTGATGACTCCGCACAGACAGTGACCCAAGCCGGGAATCGAACATGGGACCCCTGAGCTGTGAAGCAACTGTGCTAACCACTGTGCTACCCTCCGCTTACCTAGTTTTAAAATTCTCCCAATCCTTAGGCTTACTACACATTTTTTCAACACGAGAGACCTCTTCCTTTGATCAAACACTACCTTTGACCCCTATTCTTAACTACAGTTGGACCATTTTTATGTAGGAATTCTTTGTCCTAATGGGATATCTATCTGTTGCAAATTAGCGATTAATCCTTCAAACGCTAGCCATTGTTTGTCCACTCTCCTATCTTTTAATTTAGTTTTCCAATCTGAGCGACCTCACCCCTCATGTCCACATGGTTTGCTTTGTTTCGATCCAAGTTCAACACTTCAGACTGAACTAACTGACTTCCAAACCCATTATAAATGTCTCCTTCGGGTGGTCAAGTTTCGCAGTGTTGGCAATCACTGCTTACCAACTCTCTCGATCTTTGATACCAGCCAGCATCTTGGTGGAGTTCTCAAATCTTGTATCCCTTTTGCTTCTAAAGCGGTGGCCGTATTTCCTCTTGGGCCCTCCTCTACCCCCTTGCTCTTCTGCCCTCCGTTTTCACAGCCATTACCAGGTAATTCTAGTTTCTCCCTCCTCAGCCCTTGCACAAGCATTGGAGTTGTCTCCTGGGGAAAAAGTGTTCTTGTGTGGCCTACTTTCTCCAGAGCTTCCTCATTAGTTATGTGCGTGTCATCCAAATAGTCCTTGTCATACATCCAGGAAACCACATCTCTTGTGACCTTTTATTTATTCTTGTGGCTTATGTTCTAACTTCTGCGACACAGGGCTAAATCGCTGGCTTTGAAAGCAGACCAAGGCAGGCCAGCAGCACGGTTCAATTCCCGTAACAGCCTCCCCGAACAGGCGCTGGAATGTGGCGACTAGGGGCTTTTCACAGTAACTTCATTTGAAGCCTACTTGTGACAATAAGCGATTTTCATTTCATTTCATTTCATTTCACATTGGTAGTGTTAACTACATGGCTTGAATCATTTGTTTTGGTCCAATGATATTTTGCATTGAGGCTGTTCACATTCCCAAGCACACTGCTCTGCTGCAGTTTAATGACCGTCTATATATCTGTGACTATTTGTAGCAATTGTGTCGAGGAGTCTTTGTCGATGTTCCTCTATTCCTGCCTTAATGACTGTGCATGTCTCAGCTTGTTCGCAGTCCGTCCACCGACTCTGTTTCTTGGGGGTTACACTGCTCTTTGCCTCATGAGCGTTCCACTGTGAAGATTGAAAAGATGCAGAGGACAATCTTGTTGCACTCCATTCACTGTATTCATCTGCACAGAATACATAGAATCCCTACAGTGCAGAAGGAGGCCATTTGGGCCATCAAGTCTGCACCAACCTTCTGAAATAGCTCCCTACTGTGCAGAAGGAAGCCATTAACACACACAGTCCCCCTCCCCCCAACCCTCCCAGCCCCCCTCCCCCTAATGTTCGATGTGATCCAATTCTTCACCCAAAGGGTTGTGAATCTATGGAATTCCTTGCCCAGTGAAGCAGTAGAGGCTCCTTCATTAAATGTTTTTAAGATAAAGATAGATAGTTTTTTGAAGAATAAAGGGATTAAGGTGTTCGGGCCGTAAAATGGAGCTGAGTCCACAAAAGTTCAGCCATGATCTCATTGAATGACGGAGCAGGCTCGAGGGGCCAGATGGCCTACTCCTGCTCCTAGTTCTTATGTTCTTATTCGGCCCATCGAGTTTGCACTGACCCTCTGAAATAGCACTCCACCTAAGTCCACTCCCCCGCCCTATCCCTTTAACTCCTTAACCTAACCTACACAATCCCTGGACACTAAGGGTCAATTTAGCATGGCAAATCCATCTAACTTGCATATCTTTGGACTGTGGGAGGAAACCGGAGCACCCGCAGGAAACCCACGCAGACAGGGGAAGAATGTGCAAACTTCACATCGACAGCCACCCAAGGCTGGTATTCAAGTCGGGTCCTTGATGCTGTGAAGCAGCAGTGCTAACCATTGTGCCACCCTGTCGCCCCCTCCGGTTTCACCTCCTCTTGTTCGGTCCCACTGTGTGGTCCCAGTGTAAGTTCTGAATCAGTCTTGAATCTTCTCTTCTGTGTCCAAGTAATGTAGCATTTTAAACACCTGTTTGTGCCACACTCTGCTACTTAGCCAGGAGCCCCTTTTCTCCAAGATTATTCATTAACCCATTCTCATTGCATGTTCTCCCCAGGTCACTGTGGGTTTCCTCCGGGTGCTCCGGTTTCCTCCAAAGACAGGCAGGTTAGGTGGATTGGCCATGGTAAATTGCCCTTAGTAACCAAAAAAAGGTTAGGAAGGGTTATTGGGTTACGGGGATAGGGTAGAAGTGAGGGCTTAAGTGGGTCGGTGCAGACTCGATGGGCCGAATGGCCTCCTTCTGCACTGTATGTTCTATGTTCTAACCATTGCATTCTCACACGTTTTACTCCACCCCGCTGCAGCAGAACCAGCTGTGATGCAGTGAATTTTAAAATATTATATTTTTTATTCTCCTTTTTCGCACTTTCTCTCAAATTTACACCCAGCAATAAACAATAATCAGTAACGAAAGTAATGTCAATCCCCATATCAATAACAATGATCCCATCCTCCCACCAAACCCCAAACATTAGCCCGCATGTTAACATAAACAAATGACAAAAAGGAATCAGGAATCACCCACAGTCACCATTAACACACACATCCCCCTCCCCCCAACCCTCCCAGCCCCCAAACCCCCCTAATGTTGGATAGCACAATTGCTTCACAGCTCCAGGGTCCCAGGTTCGATTCCGGCTTGGGTCACTGTCCGTGCGGAGTCTGCACATCCTCCCCGTGTGTGCGTGGGTTTCCTCCGGGTGCTCCGGTTTCCTCCCACAGTCCAAAGATGTGCAGGTTAGGTGGATTGGCCATGATAAATTGCCCTTAGTGTCCAAAATTGCCCTTAGTGTTGGGTGGGGTTGCTGGGTTATGGGGATGGGGTGGAGGTGTTGACCTTGGGTAGGGTGCTCTTTCCAAGAGCCAGTGCAGACTCGATGGGCCGAATGGCCTCCTTCTGCACTGTAAATTCTATGGTTCTATGAATTCTCGAAAGTGCAGAATGAATAACGCCCATGAATTGTAGAACCCCTCCATCCTTCCCCTCAGTTTAAATTTGATCTTTTCAAGCATCAGGAATTCCAGCAGTTTCCCCCCCGCCAGGCCAGGGCACGGGGTGGAGAGGCTGATCTCCACCCTAAAGGATCCGCCTTCGGGCGATCGTGATGCAGTGAATTTGGCTGTTGCTGCTGTCCCCTGAGAGGTCGTTCCCCCCCACAGTATCCAAAGTAGTATTTTGCAGGGTAATAGCCACAAGAGATTCCTGCATTGCTGGCCTCGCTCTCTTGCTCTGCCTCGCGGTTACCCATTCCCTGCCTGCCTGTGGAGTCTGAGCCAGTAGTGTGACCACCTCTCTGTACATACTCTCTGCCTCGCGGATACTCCACAGTCGCCCCAGCCACCGCTCCAGCTCCGAAACCCATGCTCCTCGGAGCTGCAGCTGGAGATGCTTCCTGCACACATGCTGGCCCCGGGCACTGGAAATATTCCTGGCTTCCCACATACAGCAGGAAGAGCACACCACAGCTTTGAGCTCTCCTGTCATGAATTAACGCTTTAAATTAAGGGCTACAAACTCAACATGAGCAAAAGCGAGATCTTCCTGGTACACCCACAAGTAGGGAGGGCAGCACTAAGGGACTGCCATTTAAACAAGCCTGACAGAAATTCCACTACTTGGGGATCCAAATAGCCCATGACTGGAAAGGGATCCACAAATGGATGCTAACAAGTCTGACAGAGGAAGTAAAAAAGGACCTGCAAAGATGGAACACACTCCCACTCTCCCTCACGGGGAGAGTCCAGACGATCAAAATGAACGTACTGCCCAGGTACCTCTTCCTACTTAGTTCCATCCCGATCTACATCCCCAAGGCCTTTTTCAAAGTATTAGACAAACTAATCATGGCGTTCGTGTGGGGGGGGGGGGGGGGGGGAGAGAATGCTAGGCTCCCAAGGAAGGTCCTAAAAAAAACAAAATGGGGGGGGGGGGGGGGGGGGGGCTGCTCGCCCTCCCAAACCTACAATTCTACCACAGGGCGGCGACGGCCGAGCGAATAAGGGGATGGATCAAGGAGCCAGAAGCTGAGTGGGTGCGTGTGGAAGAGGCCTCCTGCATGGGGACCTCCCTCCGGGCCCTCGCCACGGCGGCACTTCCATCCCCACCAAAAAACACTCCAGCAGCCCGGTGGTGATAGCCTCCTCCAATCCTGGAACTAACTACGAATGAAATTTGGCCTGATCAAAATGTCGGACAAAGCTCCCATCTGCAACAACTATAGGTTCATACCAGCGCTAACTGACACCACCTTCAAAAAGTGGGGACAGGAGGGACACTGACAGTCAGGGACCTATACACGGACGGCAGGATCGCACAATGGACGAACTGACAGAGAAATTCCAGCTAGCCAGGGGGAACGAGCTAAAGTACCTGCAACTCAAAACCTCCCTACGAAAGGAGACCAGGATGTCACGACAGACATTACTGGAAGAATCCTGGATAAGCAAGCATCCTAGATAAAGGGAACTGCAGCGACATGTATGACCGACTGGTGGAAGGGACCGACACCGTACTGGATGCAACAAGAAAGAAATGGGAGGAAGACCTGGGGATTGAGATAGGGTGGGGACTCTGGAGCGAAGCACTGTATAGGGTCAACTCCACCTTCACGTGCGGAAGGCTGACGCAACTAAAAGTGGTACATAGAACCTACCCGTATGAGTAGGTTCTTCCTGGAGGTGGAGGATAGATGTGAACGGTGCCAAGGAGGCCCAGCCAACCACGCCCACATGTTCTGGTCCTGCCCCAGACTTGCGGGGTGTTGGACAGCCTTCTCCAAGGCAATGTCCAAAGTGGTGGGGATGAGGGTGGAGCTATGCCCGAAAGTGGCGGTCTTCAGGGTTTCAGACCAGCCAGATCTATTCCTGGGGAGGGGGGCAGACGCGCTTGCCTTTGCCTCCCTGATCGCCCGCCGCAGAATCCTGTTCGGCTGGCGGTCAGCAGCACCACCCAAAGCTGCAGACTGGCTGGCGGTCAGCAGCACCACCCAAAGCTGCAGACTGGCTGGCGGTCAGCAGCACCACCCAAAGCTGCAGACTGGCTGGCGGTCAGCAGCACCACCCAAAGCTGCAGACTGGCTGGCGGTCAGCAGCACCACCCAAAGCTGCAGACTGGCTGGTGGTCAGCAGCACCACCCAAAGCTGCAGACTGGCTGGCGGTCAGCAGCACCACCCAAAGCTGCAGACTGGCTGGTGGTCAGCAGCACCACCCAAAGCTGCAGACTGGCTGTCCGACCTCAGAATCTCTCCAAATGGAGAAAATCAAATTTGCCATCCGATGGTCAGATGACGGCTTCCACAGAATGTGGGAGCCATTCACCCAATTGTTCCGGGACCTGTTTGTTTGTGGCCTACGAACAAGCAGAAGAATAGCCAGGTAGCAAAGAATCAGGGGAAAGTAGCCAAGGGATGAGAGGGAGAGATACACTGGGAGAGTGGGGGCGACAGCTAAACCTAAGAGGAAAGAAAGGCAAACCACAGGGGAGGGGGGAAGGGGGGTGGAAGAGTGTGGAGACAGGGAACAATAGAGGGAACCAGAGAGATGGAGGGGGAGACAGGGGAATGAAAGCCGGAAGGAGGGCACAGGAAATGATAACAAACTTGGCATCTACAGGAACAGAGAGCAAGGAGAATCCAGGCGAAAGACTGGAGGAACGGCTGAAGCGGAAATGAGCGCAAGACGACAACGGCAGCGAAACCCGTCCGGGAGAAGCAAGTGACAACACCAACACCAGACCCACTGGAGTATTCCCCTCTGCCATTGTTTCTCCGGCACCCAAATGTATACCTACCTCCCCAGTCTCTTCCCCCCCCCCCCACACACACACACACACACAAATGCCTACTTGTGTGTTATAAATTATGTTGCCAATTGTACAGAGTTGCTGCTGTTGAGCTTGTGCATAATACTGTAGCAGTTATTTTTAAAAAAAATTTATTTTATTTTTATTTTTTTGGTATGTTTGTGTGTGCCCTTCTCTTCGAGATATATATATATATGTAATATATATATATCTCAGTCTGTGTACATAACTGTAAATATACTTTGTTCGAAAACCCAATAAAAAACATTTATAAAAAAACACTTTAAATTAAATGTAGCCTTTTGGAAGTTCCTTAATATCAAATAATATTAATTACTCTGGGGCCCTTCTTCCGTGTTCTCCGGTGTTACAGAATATAGCCCTTCCAAAAGCTAAACCGCAAAATAAAACCTGAAAAACCAAGCAATAAAAGTAGTAAATACTTACCAGACTGTAATTCACGGTATGGAAAGGATCGCCAACCATACTCGAAGGATCATCTCGTTTCATCCTCACGGAACTCCCTTCGTCACCAAACTCTAACTTAAGCACCCCACTGCAGCCCAAAGTAGCACTCCACTGCAGAAAAGTAATGCTCATTTGGAAAGCTAGTACAGATACAGCGGGCAGAACAGCCTCCAGTGCTGTAAGAACTCTGATCTCCTCTCATCCCCAAGAAGGGCCATACGGACGTTAACTGACTCTCTTCCCACAGATGTTCCGGGAGCTGCTGAGTGGATCCAGCATCTTCTGTTTTTATATCTGACCTCCATCATCCGTGGCCTTTTGCTTCCCTGAGAAGTAATTTTCATTCCACTGCGTGCAGCTAGCCAAATGGTTGCCTTGCTTCCGAATCAAAATTCAGATGCTGGAAATGGGAAAGAAAATAAGAAATGGGGAGCGCTGCAAGTGCTCAGCAGGTCACAGCGAGAGTGCGTGTGTGTGTGTGTGGCGAGAGAAACGGAGTTCACGTTTCCAATCCATGAGCTATCAGCAGAACTGTTCCGAGCGAGAGCCACGGAGCTGAAACGTGGACCCTCTGGCTCCCCACAGACACTGCCGGAGCTGCCGAGCATTCCCACCATTTTTCTGCTTTACTTGGTTACATTTCCCCCTTGCATTCATCAAATTGTTGAACTGAGAATGTTACAGAGCGATGAATGAGCGAGGCTTTCCTTTATACATTCCTCACACACGTGTGGCCTTGGTGCTGCTAAGATTGCCCCCTGTGAATGTTCAGTTCTCGAACTGGTGGTCACAATATGTTTGTGCTCGTTATGTTTGTCAGATTTCCTTAACCACGGTGAGGATGTCCCATGTACCCCTGCTTTCTTGTAAAGACTAAAAATATTCTTGCCATAGTGCTCGTGCAATCGTTTATGCTGAGTGTGCAAGCGGGCGGTAGCTTGATGCCTCTCCCCAACGCCTCTTTGGCAAGTGAAGCTGACGTGGTTGAATTTCTTCTGGCAGGTGCAGACCCATCTGGAGAACCCCACCAAGTACCACATCCAGCAGTCGCAGCGGCAGCAGGTCAAGCAGTACCTGTCCACCACTATGGGGGGCAAGGCTGCTGGCCAGGCTCTGGCTGGCTCGCACTCCCCAGGGTCTGGGGAGCAGACAGTGGCCAGGGCAGTGAGCAGTACCCCCAACAGCCCCATGGCCCTGCTGAAAATCGACTCGAATCCAGAGAAAGAGGTGAGGTCCTGGGGGGAGGGGGGAGGAGGAGGTGGGTGGTCGGGGGAGGGGGGGAGGAGGTGGGTGGTCGGGGGAGGGGGAGGGAGAGTGTAAAAACAGGGGGGGGGGAACTGTAAAATTGACAGCGAGAGGTCATTGTCAGGAGTTAATAGTTGAGGGTTACGGTTTGGGAACAGATCGAGGCAATTTACTCGCTCATATTTACATGGGTATTTAAGAGGGTTAAGGAAGTTTTAGTGGAGTTTATTCAAGTTATTCAAGGACATTGAAAGACGTTTCTGGGGATATTCTTGGTGTGTGTGGGGGGGGGGGGTGGAGTGGGGTTTTGGGTGTAATTGCTCAGTGTTTGGGGTATTTTCCGGTGTTTGGAGTATTGTGGGCCATTTCAGTCATGGGTTTTGGGGGGGGGGGGGTCTATCAGATGGGTGGTATCTAAGCGGTTATTGGGATTAAGAATGGCGGCTGTCACCCAGTTCCATGTGACCGAACTCGGTGTTTGTTGACAGATGGATGATGTCCTCGATGAGATCATCAGTTTGGAGTCGAGCTACAATGATGACATGATGGGATTGGTGGACTCAGTTCTCCAGACGCCCAATACTGTGAGTCTCTCTCTCTCTGCTTCTTCACTCCTGACAGTTAAGTGGCCCTACTGAGCCCAGAAACCATGGAATAGTAAGAAGTCTTACAACACCAGGGTAAAATCCAACGGGTGCTCACCCCAGTCCAACGTCAGAGTTATCATGGAATAATAGGATGCGTGTCATTAGCGGGACTCACATGATGCGATACTGAATGTTTCGATCAAGTGCAGACGCCAAACAGGCGGACAAACGTGAGGGTGGGATTACAGCACTGTCCCGCGTGGGGAGGGTGGGAATACAGCACTGTCCCGCATGGGGAGGGTGGGAATACAGCACTGTCCCGCATGGGGAGGGTGGGAATACAGCACTGTCCCGCGTGGGGAGGGTGGGATTACAGCACTGTCCCACATGGGGAGGGTGGGATTACAGCACTGTCCCACATGGGGAGGGTGGGATTACAGCACTGTCCCGCATGGGGAGGGTGGGATTACAGCACTGTCCCGTATGGGGAGGGTGGGATTACAGCACTGTCCCGTATGGGGAGGGTGGGATTACAGCACTGTCCCACGTGGGGAGGGTGGGATTACAGCACTGTCCCGCACGGGGAGGGTGGGATTACAGCACTGTCCCGCATGGGGAGGGTGGGATTACAGCACTGTCCCGCATGGGGAGGGTGGGATTACAGCACTGTCCCGCGTGGGGAGGGTGGGATTACAGCACTGTCCCGCATGGGGAGGGTGGGATTACAGCACTGTCCCGCATGGGGAGGGTGGGATTACAGCACTGTCCCGCATGGGGAGGGTGGGATTACAGCACTGTCCCGCATGGGGAGGGTGGGATTACAGCACTGTCCCGTATGGGGAGGGTGGGATTACAGCACTGTCCCGTATGGGGAGGGTGGGATTACAGCACTGTCCCACGTGGGGAGGGTGGGATTACAGCACTGTCCCGCACGGGGAGGGTGGGATTACAGCACTGTCCCGCATGGGGAGGGTGGGATTACAGCACTGTCCCGCATGGGGAGGGTGGGATTACAGCACTGTCCCGCGTGGGGAGGGTGGGATTACAGCACTGTCCCGCGTGGGGAGGGTGGGATTACAGCACTGTCCGGCATGGGGAGGGTGGGATTACAGCACTGTCCTGCGTGGGGAGGGTGGGATTACAGCACTGTCCCGTGTGGGGAGGGTGGGATTACAGCACTGTCCCGCATGGGGAGGGTGGGATTACAGCATTGTCCCGCGTGGGGAGGGTGGGATTACAGCACTGTCCCGTGTGGGGAGGGTGGGATTACAGCACCGTCCCGCGTGGGGAGGGTGGGATTACAGCACTGTCCCGCGTGGGGAGGGTGGGATTACAGCACTGTCCCGCGTGGGGAGGGTGGGATTACAGCATTGTCACGTGTGGGGAGGGTGGGATTACAGCACTGTCCCGCGTGGGGAGGGTGGGATTACAGCACTGTCCCGCGTGGGGAGGGTGGGATTACAGCACTGTCCTGCGTGGGGAGGGTGGGATTACAGCACTGTCCCGTGTGGGGAGGGTGGGATTACAGCACTGTCCCGCATGGGAGGGTGGGATTACAGCACTGTCCCGCATGGGGAGGGTGGGAATACAGCACTGTCCCGCATGGGAAGGGTGGGATTACAGCACTGTCCCGCATGGGGAGGGTGGGATTACAGCACTGTCCCGCATGGGGAGGGTGGGATTACAGCACTGTCCCGTATTGGGAGGGTGGGATTACAGCACTGTCCCGTATGGGGAGGGTGGGATTACAGCACTGTCCCGCATGGGGAGGGTGGGATTACAGCACTGTCCCGTGTGGGGGGTGGGATTACAGCACTGTCCCGCGTGGGGGGTGGGATTACAGCACTGTCCCGCGTGGGGAGGGTGGGATTACAGCACTGTCCCGCATGGGGAGGGTGGGATTACAGCACTGTCTTGCGTGGGGAGGGTGGGATTACAGCACTGTCCCGCATGAGGAGGGTGGGATTACAGCACTGTCCCGCGTGGGGAAGGTCAGATTACAGCACTGTCCCACGTGGGGAGGGTGGGATTACAGCACTGTCCCGCCTGGGGAGGGTGGGATTACAGCACTGTCCTGCATGGGGAGGGGGAGATTACAGCACTGTCCCGTGTGGGGAGGGTGGGATTACAGCACTGTCCTGCATGGGGAGGGTGGGATTACAGCACTGTCCTGCGTGGGGAGGGTGGGATTACAGCACTGTCCCGTGTGGGGAGGGTGGGATTACAGCACTGTCCCGCATGGGGAGGGTGGGATTACAGCACTGTCCCGTGTGGGGAGGGTGGGATTACAGCACTGTCCTGTGTGGGGAGGGTGGGATTACAGAACTGCCTCACGTGGGGAGGGTGGGATTACAGCACTGTCCCGCTTGGGGGAGGGGGATTACAGCACTGTCCCGCACGGGGAGGGAGGGATTACAGCACTGTCCCGTATGGGGAGGGTGGGATTACTGCACTGTCCCGTATGGGGAGGGTGGGATTACTGCACTGTCCCGTATGGGGAGGGTGGGATTACAGCACTGTCCCACGTGGGGAGGGTGGGATTACAGCACTGTCCCGCGTGGGGAGGGTCAGATTACAGCACTATCCCACATGGGGAGGGTGGGATTACAGCACTGTCCCGCCTGAGGAGGGTGGGATTATAGCACTGTCCCCTGTGGGGAGGGTGGGGTACAGCACTGTCCCACCTGGGGAGGGTGGGATTACAGCACTGTCCCGCGTGGGGAGGGTGGGATTACAGCACTGTCCCCCATGGGGAGGGTCGGATTACAGCACTGTCCCGAATGGGGAGGGTGGGATTACAGCACTGTCCCGCGTGGGGAGGGGGATTACAGCACTGTCCTGCATGGGGAGGGGTGGGATTACAGCACTGTCCCGTGTGGGGACGGTGGGATTACACCACTGTCCTGCGTGGGAAGGGGGATTACAGCACTGTCCCGTGCGGGGAGGGTGGGATTATAGCACTGTCCCGCGTGTGGAGGGTGGGATTACAGCACTGTCCCGCGTGGGGAGGGCAGGATTATGGCACTGTCCCGCATGGGGAGGGTAGGATTACAGCACTGTCCCGTGTGGTGATGGTGGGATTACAGCACTGTCCCGTGTGGGGAGGGTGGGATTACAGCACTGTCCCGCGTGGGGAGGGTAGGATTACGGCACTGTCCCGCTTGGGGAGGGTGGGATTACAGCACTGTCCCGCGTGGGGAGGGTGGGATTACAGCACTGTCCCGCGTGGGGTGGGTGGGAATACAGCACTGTCCCACGTGGGGAGGGTGGGATACAGCACTGTCCCGCGTGGGGAGGGTGGGATTACAGCACTGTCCCACAGGAGGAGAGTGGGATTACAGCACTGTCCCGCATGGGGAGGGTGGGATTACAGCACTGTCCCGCGTGGGGAGGGTGGGATTACAGCACTGTCCCGTGCGGGGAGGGTGGGATTACAGCACTGTCCCACGTGGTGGTGGGGGGGGGGTGGAGATGGGGGTGGATTACAGCACTGTCGCGCGTGGGGAGTATGGTCTTAAAACGGGACCTCCTGGGGGAGTGTGGGAAATACAGTGCCATCCCCTGAAGGAGAGGGGGGATTACAGCACCACCTCCCCAGGGGAGGAGGGGGAATTACAGCACCACCTCCCCAGGGGAGGAGTGGGAATTACAGCACCCCCTCCCCAGGGGAGGAGTGGGAATTACAGCACCACCCCCCCAGGGGAGGAGTGGGAATTACAGCACCACCCCCCCAGGGGAGGAGGGGGAATTGCAGCACCGCCCCCCAGGGGAGGAGTGGGAATTACAGCATCACCTCCCCAGGGGAGGAGGGGGAATAACAGCATCACCTCCCCAGGGGAGGAGGGGGAATAACAGCACCGCCACCCCAGGGGAGGAGGGGGAATTACAGCATCACCTCCCCAGGGGAGGAGGGGGAATAACAGCACCACCCCCCCAGGGGAGGAGGGGGAATTACAGCACCCCCTCCCCAGGGGAGGAGGGGGAATTGCAGCACCGCCCCCCAGGGGAGGAGTGGGAATTACAGCATCACCTCCCCAGGGGAGGAGGGGGAATAACAGCACCGCCACCCCAGGGGAGGAGGGGGAATTACAGCATCACCTCCCCAGGGGAGGAGGGGGAATAACAGCACCACCCCCCCAGGGGAGGAGGGGGAATTACAGCACCCCCTCCCCAGGGGAGGAGGGGGAATTGCAGCACCGCCCCCCCAGGGGAGGAGTGGGAATTACAGCATCACCTCCCCAGGGGAGGAGGGGGAATAACAGCACCGCCACCCCAGGGGAGGAGGGGGAATTACAGCATCACCTGCCCAGGGGAGGAGGGGGAATTACAGCACCCCCTCCCCAGGGGAGGAGTGGGAATTACAGCACCCCCTCCCCAGGGGAGGAGGGGGAATTACAGCATCACCTCCCCAGGGGAGGAGGGGGAATTACAGCACCGCCTCCCCAGGGGAGGAGGGGAATTACAGACTGCCATGCCATGGAAGAGGGTAGGATTAAACCACAGCCCCCGGGGGGAGGGTGGGTTTACTGCGCCACACTCGGGGGAAGGGGTTACAGCCATGCCCCCTAACGGGAGGGGGATTATAGCCCTTAATTCTTCTCTCTCCACAGCTACCAGTGTCGGGGAACTTGCTCAGTGTCTACACCACACAAATCATGTCGAATGGAACAGTCACCATCAGCAACTCGTGTCCAGCCAACCTGCCCAACAGGATAGAAAGCACAGGTACCAGGCCCCCTCTCTGCACCTCCTCCTCTCTGCACCCCCTCCTCTCTGCACCCCCTCCCTGCACCCCCTCCTCCCTGCACCCCCTCTCTGCACTCCCTCCTCTCTGCACTCCCTCCTCCCTGCACCCCCTCCTCCCTGCACCCCCTCCTCTCTGCACCCCCTCCTCTCTGCACCCCCTCCTCTCTGCACCCCCTCCCTGCACCCCCTCCTCTCTGCACCCCCTCTCTGCACCCCCTCCTCTCTGCACCCCCTCCTCTCTGCACCCCTACCTCTCTGCCCCCCTCCTCCCTGCACCCCCTCTCTGCACCCCCTCTCTGCACCCCCTCTCTGCACCCCCTCTCTGCACCACCTCTCTGCACCCCCTCTCTGCACCCCCTCTCTGCACCCCCTCTCTGCACCTCCTCCTCTTGCCCCCCTCTCTCTGCCCCCCTCTCTCTGCCCCCCTCTCTCTGCCCCCCCTCTCTGCACCCCCCTCTCTGCACCCCCCTCTCTGCACCCCCCTCTCTGCACCCCCCTCTCTGCACCCCCCCCTCTCTGCACCCCCCTCTCTGCACCCCCCTCTCTGCACCCCCCTCTCTGCACCCCCCTCTCTGCACCCCCCTCTCTGCACCCCCCTCTCTGCACCCCCCTCTCTGCACCCCCCTCTCTGCACCCCCCTCTCTGCACCCCCCTCTCTGCACCCCCCTCTCTGCACCCCCCCTCTCTGCACCCCCCTCTCTGCACCCCCCTCTCTGCACCCCCCTCTCTGCACCCCCCCTCTCTGCACCCCCCCTCTCTGCACCCCCCCTCTCTGCACCCCCCCTCTCTGCACCCCCCCTCTCTGCACCCCCCCTCTCTGCACCCCCCCTCTCTGCACCCCCTCTCTGCACCCCCCCTCTCTGCACCCCCCTCTCTGCACCCCCCTCTCTGCACCCCCCTCTCTGCACTCCCACTCTCTGCACCCCCCCTCTCTGCACCCCCCTCTCTGCACCCCTCCTCCCTGCACCCCCCTCCCTGCACCCCCTCTCTGCACCCCCTCTCTGCACCCCCCTCTCTGCACCCCCTCTCTGCACCCCCCTCTCTGCACCCCCTCTCTGCACCCCCTCTCTGCACCCCCTCCTCCCT
Organism: Scyliorhinus torazame; assembly: GCF_047496885.1. Lineage (NCBI taxonomy): Eukaryota > Metazoa > Chordata > Chondrichthyes > Carcharhiniformes > Scyliorhinidae > Scyliorhinus > Scyliorhinus torazame. The sequence goes on along the minus strand of NC_092728.1, from coordinate 30,552,013 downwards.
GCACCCCCTGCTCTCTGCACCCCCTCCTCTCTGCACCCCTCCTCTCTGCATCCCCTCCTCTCTGCACGCCCTCCTCTCTGCACCCCCTCCTCTCTGCACCCCTCCTCTCTGCACCCCCTCCTCTCTGCACCCCCTCCTCTCTGCACCCCCTCCTCTCTGCACCCCCTCCTCTCTGCACCCCCTCCTCTCTGCACCCCCTCCTCTCTGCACCCCCTCCTCTCTGCACCCCCTCTGCTCTGCACCCCCTCTGCTCTGCACCCCCTCCTCTCTGCACCCCCTCCTCCCTGCACCCCCTCTCTGCATCCCCTCCTCTCTGCATCCCCTCCTCCCTGCACCCCCTCCTCCCTGCACCCCCTCCTCCCTGCACCCCCTCCTCCCTGCACCCCCTCCTCCCTGCACCCCTCCTCCCTGCACCCCCTCCTCCCTGCACCCCCTCCTCCCTGCACCCCCTCCTCCCTGCACCCCCTCCTCCCTGCACCCCCTCCTCCCTGCACCCCCTCCTCCCTGCACCCCCCTCCTCCCTGCACCCCCTCCTCCTGCACCCCCTCCTCCCTGCACCCCCTCCTCCCTGCACCCCCTCCTCCCTGCACCCCCTCCTCCCTGCACCCCCTCCTCCCTGCACCCCCTCCTCCCTGCACCCCCTCCTCCCTGCACCCCCTCCTCCCTGCACCCCCTCCTCCCTGCACCCCCTCCTCCCTGCACCCCCTCCTCCCTGCACCCCCTCCTCCCTGCACCCCCTCCTCCCTGCACCCCCTCCTCCCTGCACCCCCTCCTCCCTGCACCCCCTCCTCCCTGCACCCCCTCCTCCCTGCACCCCCTCCTCCCTGCACCCCCTCCTCCCTGCACCCCCTCCTCCCTGCACCCCCTCCTCCCTGCACCCCCTCCTCCCTGCACCCCCTCCTCCCTGCACCCCCTCCTCCCTGCACCCCCTCCTCCCTGCACCCCCTCCTCCCTGCACCCCCTCCTCCCTGCACCCCCCTCCTCCCTGCACCCCCTCCTCCCTGCACCCCCTCCTCCCTGCACCCCCTCCTCCCTGCACCCCCTCCTCCCTGCACCCCCTCCTCCCTGCACCCCCTCCTCCCTGCACCCCCTCCTCCCTGCACCCCCTCCTCCCTGCACCCCCTCCTCCCTGCACCCCCTCCTCCCTGCACCCCCTCCTCCCTGCACCCCCTCCTCCCTGCACCCCCTCCTCCCTGCACCCCCTCCTCCCTGCACCCCCTCCTCCCTGCACCCCCTCCTCCCTGCACCCCCTCCTCCCTGCACCCCTCCTCCCTGCACCCCCTCCTCCCTGCACCCCCTCCTCCCTGCACCCCCTCCTCCCTGCACCCCCTCCTCCCTGCACCCCCTCCTCCCTGCACCCCCTCCTCCCTGCACCCCCTCCTCCCTGCACCCCCTCCTCCCTGCACCCCCTCCTCCCTGCACCCCCTCCTCCCTGCACCCCCTCCTCCCTGCACCCCCTCCTCCCTGCACCCCCTCCTCCCTGCACCCCCTCCACCCTGCACCCCCTCCTCCCTGCACCCCCTCCTCCCTGCACCCCTCTATTCTCCCTCTCTGCTCCCCTCTCTGCACCTTCCCCACTCTGCACATCCTCCTCTTGCCCCCCTCTCTCTGCCCCCCTCTCTCTGCCCCCCTCTCTCTGCCCCCCTCTCTCTGCACCCCCATCTCTGCACCCCCCTCTCTGCCCCCCTGTGCCCCCCTCTCTGCCCCCCCCTCGCCCCCCTCTCTGCAACCACCCTCTCTGCACCCCCTCCTCTCTGCACCCCCCTCCTCTCTGTTCCCTCCTCACTGCCCTCCCCCTCTCTGCACCCTACCAATCTGCACCCTCCCACTCTGCCCCCCCTCTCTGCCCCCCCTCTCTGCCCCCCCTCTCTGCCCCCCCTCTCTGCCCCCCCTCTCTGCCCCCCCTCTCTGCCCCCCTCTCTGCCCCCCTCTCTACCCCCCCTCTCTACCCTCCCCTCCGGCATCCCCTCTACGCACCCCCCTCTCTGCACCCCCCTCTCCGGCCCCCCCTCTCCGGCCCCCCCCTCTGCGGCCCCCCCTCTGCGGCCCCCCCCTCTCCGGCCCCCCCTCTCCCGGTCCCCCCTCTCCGGCCCCCCCTCTGCAGCCCCCCCTCTCCGGCCCCCGCTCTCTGCATCCCCCCTCTCTGCATCCCCCCTCTCTGCATCCCCCCTCTCTGCATCCCCCCTCTCTGCATCCCCCCTCTCTGCATCCCCCCCTCTCTGCATCCCCCCTCTCTGCATCCCCCCTCTCTGCACCCACCCTCTCTGCACCCACCCTCTCTGCACCCACCCTCTCTGCACCCCCCCTCTCTGCACCTTCCCCTCTCTGCCCCCCTCTCTGATCCTTCTCCTCTCTGCCCCCCCTCTCTGCCCCCCCTCTGTACCCCCCTCTCTGCCCCCTTGCTGCATCCCCCGCTCTCTGACCCCCTCTCTGCCCCCCCCCATTTGCCCCCCCCCATTTGCCCCCCCCCATTTGCCCCCCCCCCCATTTGCCCCCCCCCATTTGCCCCCCCCCATTGGCCCCCCCCCTCCGGCCCCCCCTCTCCGCCCCCCGCCCTCTCCGCACCCCCCTCTCCGCACCCCCCTCTCCGGCCCCCCCCTCTCCGGCCCCCCCCCTCTCCGGCCCCCCCCTCTCCGGCCCCCCCCTCTCCGGCACCCCCCCTCTCCGGCCCCCCCCTCTCCGGCCCCCCCCCTCTCCGGCCCCCCCCCTCTCCGGCCCCCCCCTCTCCGGCCCCCCCCTCTCCGGCCCCCCCCTCTCCGGCCCCCCCCTCTCCGGCCCCCCCCTCTCCGGCCCCCCCCTCTCCGGCCCCCCCCTCTCCGGCCCCCCCCTCTCGGCCCCCCCCTCTCCGGCCCCCCCCTCTCCGGCCCCCCCCTCTCCGGCCCCCCCCTCTCCGGCCCCCCCCTCTCCGGCCCCCCCCTCTCCGGCCCCCCCCTCTCCGGCCCCCCCCCTCTCCGGCCCCCCCCTCTTCGCCCACCCCTCTCCGGCCCCCCCTCTCCGGCCCCCCCTCTCCGGCCCCCCCTCTCCGGCCCCCCCCTCTCTGCACCCCCCCTCTCTGCACCCCCGCTCTCTGCACCCCGCTCTCTGCACCCCGCTCTCTGCACCCCGCTCTCTGCACCCCGCTCTCTGCACCCCGCTCTCTGCACCCCGCTCTCTGCACCCCGCTCTCTGCACCCCGCTCTCTGCACCCCGCTCTCTGCACCCCGCTCTCTGCACCCCGCTCTCTGCACCCCGCTCTCTGCACCCCGCTCTCTGCACCCCGCTCTCTGCACCCCGCTCTCTGCACCCCGCTCTCTGCACCCCGCTCTCTGCACCCCGCTCTCTGCACCCCGCTCTCTGCACCCCGCTCTCTGCACCCCGCTCTCTGCACCCCGCTCTCTGCACCCCGCTCTCTGCACCCCGCTCTCTGCACCCCGCTCTCTGCACCCCGCTCTCTGCACCCCGCTCTCTGCACCCCGCTCTCTGCACCCCGCTCTCTGCACCCCGCTCTCTGCACCCCCGCTCTCTGCACCCCGCTCTCTGCACCCCGCTCTCTGCACCCCGCTCTCTGCACCCCGCTCTCTGCACCCCGCTCTCTGCACCCCGCTCTCTGCACCCCCCTCTCTGCACCCCCCTCTCTGCACCCCCCTCTCTGCACCCCCCTCTCTGCACCCCCCTCTCTGCACCCCCCTCTCTGCACCCCCCTCTCTGCACCCCCCTCTCTGCACCCCCCTCTCTGCACCCCCCTCTCTGCACCCCCCTCTCTGCACCCCCCTCTCTGCACCCCCCTCTCTGCACCCCCCTCTCTGCACCCCCCTCTCTGCACCCCCCTCTCTGCACCCCCCCTCTCTGCACCCCCCCCTCTCTGCACCCCCCCTCTCTGCACCCCCCCCTCTCTGCACCCCCCCCCTCTCTGCACCCCCCTCTCTGCACCCCCCCTCTCTGCACCCCCCCCTCTCTGCACCCCCCCTCTCTGCACCCCCCCTCTCTGCACCACCCCTCTCTGCACCCCCCTCTCTGCACCCCCCTCTCTACACCCCCGCCTTCCTGCACACCACCTCTCTGCAGCCACTCCACTCTGCACCTCCTGCTCTCTGCCCCCCTCTCTCTGCCCCCCTCTCTCTGCCCCCCCTCTCTCTGCCCCCCTCTCTCTGCCCCCCTCTCTCTGCCCCCCCTCTCTCTGCCCCCCTCTCTCTGCCCCCCTCTCTCTGCCCCCCTCTCTCTGCCCCCCTCTCTCTGCCCCCCTCTCTCTGCCCCCCTCTCTCTGCACCCCCCTCTCTGCACCCCCCCCTGTGCACCTTCCTCTCTCTGCACCCCCGCCTTCCTGCACCCCACCTCTCTGCACCTCCTCCTCTCTGCCCCCCCTCCTCTCTGCCCCCTCTCTCTGCCCCCCTCTCTCTGCCCCCTCTCTCTGCTCCCCTCTCTCTGCCCCCCCCTCTCTCTGCCACCTTCTCTCTGCCCCCTTCTCTCTGCCCCCTT